>NC_133978.1:6676111-6988055 GCF_047716275.1 Strix uralensis | reverse complement strand
GGTGGCCCCTGAGCACTGGCAATTCCAGGATTTCTACAAGACAATTCTGTGGCTATTTCTTATCTCATCAGCAAAGGAAACCTCACTTCCTTACATGGAGTCCTTCTGTCTCTGGCATTCCAGCTTTCAGACAGTTCAGCCCCTTCTGCAGTTGGGCCTTTGTGCCCTCTGTGCCAGATCATTTCTCTGGTCACAGATTACCACTGCTGAGCAGTTACAATTTGAATTTCCCCTTCAAATACTTCAGCATTGATGCTGAACCTGTATTATATAAAGTGTCTTTAAGTAACTTAAGTGAAAAAGGAAAAAGAAGTAAAGCTAGTATGCTTAACCCAAAGATAACCATCTAGATCAGGATTTGGGGTTTATGGATGCATGCCCCTTCTATGCTTTCTATAATTGGTAATGTTTACACTTTTTCTTAATATTAATTTCATTTTTATTGTGATGTTTGAGTTACATCTGGACACATACATCCATGGTGTCTTAGGGAAGAAGGAAATTTGTTCAGTTTTACTTTTAGTGCCTTTCATCAGACTGCTTTTGTTTGAATCTGTCTTTGCTCTGTATTTTATGCTTGTAGCAAGACACTTGTGAATCTTCATATTCCTAGGGAAGACCTTGTTTGCCTTTGCAGCTGTGGATTGTGACCTAGTTGTATATCAGAATCTTAAGTCTGTCTGCTGGAAGCCTGTTTGCAGAAGTTAGACATTACGGAGTTGTAATTCTGAGAAGCTAACAGTGATACATATGGGATCGCCAAGCCAGAATGACATCACTGATTATTCCTGAAAACTGGGTCAATTTCTTAGAAATCGGGACAACAGGTAACAGGAGTCAATGAGAAGAAGGAGAAATAGGGATTATCAGTTGCATATCTGAAAATTAAAACATCTGTCTTCCTTGTGACCTGTCTCCTCAGATCTTGGAAACTGCTTGGGTATTTTTTCCTTTTCTTTCTGCTCATTTCCAGTGTAATGTATTTCCTTGAAATCAGCCATGTCTTCTCTTCATCTTCACTATTAACTGTGGCAGATTCAGTCATGGCCCCTTAAGCTGCTTTTAAATCAATACGGAGTCAGTCTGGAATATGGATGAGGAGAAAACAATGGCAGCACTAGTGACACCTCTGCTGCACCACCCTCTGTAATACCTATGTGATACCAGTAGTAACAAAGAGTATATTTTTGAGCTGCCAAGTCAGTTGCAGCTTTTAAGAGCTAAATATTTAACTACCAATAGCAATGCAAGACTGCAGGTTTCCATTCAGTAATGTAAGATGCACAAATGCATTGTGGCCAAAAGCCAATATGAATCTCCTTTGTGAGGTTTACAGCTTGAAGACTGATGCTTTCCCAGTGTTATGGACCCAGCCTAGTAGGCAGCTAAGCCTCAGTCACTTGCCCCCAGTGGGATGGAGGAGAGAACTGGAAGGGCAAAAGTGAGAAAATGTGTCAGTTAAGATAAAGACAGTTTAATAGATAAAGCAAAAGCAGCACGTGCAAGCAAGGCAAAACGGAATTCGTTTACCACGTTCCATCAGCAGGCAGGTGTTCAGCCACCTCCAGGAAAGCAGGGCTGCATCACATATCATGGTCACTTGCGAAGACAAATGCCATAATTCCAAACATCCCCCCCTTACTTCTTCCCCCAGCTTTTATTGCTGATCACAATGTCATATGGTCTGGGACATCCCTTGGGTCAGTTAGGGTCAGCTGTCCCAGCTGTGTCCCCTCCCAACTTCTGCTGCAACCCCAGCCTACTTGCTGGCGGGGTGTTGTGAGAAGCAGAAAATGCCTTGATGCTCTGTAAGCAATGTTCAGCAATAACTAAAACATGGTCGTTTTACTGACACTGTTTTCATCACAGATCCAAAATACAGCTCCATACAAGCTGCTGTGAAGAAAATTAACTCTAGCCCAGCCAAAACCAGTACACCAGGAAAGAAGGGACAGGGGCTAGTCTGAGCTATCTATTGAGAGGAAACATGCAGTAGGAAATTTTACTCACCAAATCCATGAGTGTCCTTTTGGATCTGCTTGTTGAAAATAGCAGTACAATACATTTGCTTTGTGCAGCTCCCAAACCAGTGCAGAGGACAGATCTATCTGGAATTACTTGTGATTTCAAGCCATTGCCATCTTTTCTTACATCTTCCTTCTCCTCATAAATCCCCAACTCCTCTTTGTTAAAAGGGTATTCCTTCAGACTGTATTGTTTTAGTACTGACACGCCATGTGCTGTCTTGACTGCAAGAGGGTATTGTCAGAAAATTCTTCCTGTAATTATCAGAAAGACTAGCAACTTCAGAGGATGTCCTCTGAAATAATTTCATTTTTTAATGAACATTATGTCTTACCAGCCTGTGTCTGCTTGCGTGTTCTGATAAAACATGGCATCTTCAGGCTCCTCCGTCTGTTAAATTTTGATAGGAATTATTGCTTTTGAGGGTATACAGGTTTTTTCTTCAGCTATTCTAACTTCTTTATTAGCGTCAGCTTTTGTCACAGAAAGAAGCCAAGCAGCGTAGACCTTCTGTTCTCATCTGCTGACTAAACTCTTTACTGTCTTCTAGTACTTCCCACTTCCTCACTAATGTTCATGTTCGCCATCAATTTTTTTTTAACTACTAGGGACCCCTTCAAGCCTCATTTCAGCAGGAATAAGTAAGGCCTCCAGCATGAGAAAACTCAACACACTTCATGATTACTCTTCAAAGTAGGCATGGCTCTGAAATCACAGCAAGATCCACAGCTCCTGCTTTGAGAGGATACTTGTACCTTCAAATTTCAGGCCTCATTTTAGGTGAAGCACTGTCCCCCTTGAGGGGAAGAACTCAATTTGTTCCCAGGCGCTTGAAGCACTGCACTCTGCAGAACATTCTGTACCTGTGTTGAGACCATTAGGAATATTCCAAGACACTCAGGGAAGAATCCTCCCTACAGACTTGCTTTGTTGCAAACTATTCTGTTTCCCTGCTCTAGTCCCCTCTTAGCATATGCTCCAGAAATTTTCCAGGAGTAAATAATGGTCTGCTGTCATTGGTCCTCAGCATCAAATACCTCAGCAGTGAGACAGCTCTGCCAGAGAGCTGAAAGCTGTTAATCCTACCCACAGATCCACCACCCATAATTCCAGTCAAATGTCTTTTCAAGGATAGACTGACAGATTTAAATCCTAATGGCAGTCTATAAATTCTGCAAGACAGGCTTTTAATATCCTAGTCTATGGCTATACTTTCTAATTCTTGAGAATACTTCAATCTATTCCTCCCTCCCCTCCCCTTTCTAAGACACCATCACAGGATCTTGAAATCCTATCATCATTTCATCCAGGTGCTATAAAATTGATCCCCTATACACTTTGATGCAAATTAGTTTTTCAGAAACTTCTCCACAGTTAAAAGAATGAAGTTCTCAAAATGTTTTGAATTTTTTGATCAAAAACTTCTCATTTGGAATGGTGCCTTTGTGGGCATTAATTCTGCTGAAGGAAGTAATTTTAATTTCTCAGTCTGTAGAACATACATATACATCTATATCTGCATCAGATCATTGCGTTAGTTCTCACCAGGTAAGAACCAGTATCAATCAGTTGAAAGCCCTGCTTTCTATTTTTCCTGTAACCCATTTATAAAGATTTTGCTTCTTGTTGATAGACACCTTGGATATCAGGTTGCATAGGATCTTCTTTATGTGGACAGTTGCTTTATAACAAAGCATTGTTTCTGCCTTAGTGATGAACTCACCGTAATGTTGGGTGAAGTGACATCACTGGACCTCTGCATAAATATGCTCAAATTATACTGTACTTTTACCTTAATATCTGTAACATATAGGAGTATTCACCTCTCAGTGTCATTTCCAGGCGTTCCCAAAACTCATCCGGTAGTTTTAACACCAAGCACAAATTAAAACTTCAGGATTTGCTGGAAAGTAGCATTCAACACACATACTAAATGCTAGAGGAAATGTGTACTGGCATCCTGAATTGATCTGCTGACAGAATATTCACAGTCATATTTCAGGCATGTGTTCTGCATTATGCCTTCAATGGTGGAAAATTACAGACATTGTCTGCAAAGGATGTTTCCTCTTTTTCTTCTTCTTTCCAAACTGAAATATCAGAAATATTTCCTGTAGGACAGAACACATTGTGTAGGCTAGAGTACCTTGTGCAGAGCCCAGCTGCGTCTTCTGCAAGGCCTTCTCATATGTTTTGGAGGGGCTGCTTTTTAGGTGCCTCTGCAGTCACCTTTTCTCCAGGCAGAACAAGCCCACTTCTCTCAGCCTTTTCTTACAGGGCAAGCGCTCCAGCCCCTGATCATCTTGGTGGGCGTCCACCGAACTCACCCAGCTGATCTAGCCTTTCATTTACTGTGGAGCCCGCAGCCGGACACGGTATCTAGATGTGGTCTACTGGGTCCCAAATAAAGGGGGATAATTACAGTCTTCTGCCTCTGCTGTGATTCATACAGCCCAGGTAACTTTGGGCCTTCTTTGCCGCCAGGGAGTACTGGTGGCTCATGTCCAGCTTGTTGTCTGTCAGGATGCTCAGGTCCTTTTCAGGCAGAGCCAGGGAGCCCTCGACTTGTATCATTACTGGACCTTCTTCCTTCCCAGCTGCAGGACTTTGCATATGTTCTTCCTGAATTGCATAACATTCCTCTCAGCCTATTGCACTGTTTACTGCAAATGTATGATCCTCCTATAATTTCTATTAAAAAAAATTTTACCTTTATTTAGTGAGTTGTGAAGAACTCAGACATACCTCAGGAGTATTCCAGTACAAAATCTAAATAGCGTTATTTTGCTGTCTCACCTTGTTACCCTTAAATACATAGTTGTAAAACAAAAGGAAGCAAAATAAAAATTATTCTAAAAATTAGGAAGTTTATTTTTTCCTTCATTTAAATTACTTTTCTTTCTGAAACATTTTCTTGTCTAGTAGCATTGCCAGTTTACCATTCAATTGCTACTTTTAGCATTTACTCTTGCTCAACCACATCTAATTCTGCTAAACACTCTGCATATTAATAACATTTAAAATGTAAAATTACCAAAAGAAAGTGTGGGATTATAGTCCTGATGAATTTCATTACAAAAATGAAAAAAAAAAAAAGGGGAGGCAGGAAGAAAGAGTTTTTCAATTCCTCTCAATCATACCCCTAACCCAAGGGAAGGCTGAGCTTCAAGTGTCTCTCCCTCTGGCCCTGCACACCCCCATCAGTACACATGAAAAAGCTCTCACAGCCAAGTTCTCTTTGCAGTCTACCCTTTCCTTTGGCAGCTTCTTTCCAGCCCCTTTCCAAATGGAGCTCTAGGCTTTCTCTTGACTCCAAACCTGAACTCTGACCCTCATCCCAGTCCTGAATGTAGGCTCATCTTTTGACCTTCTGCTGTGTAAAGAGGGAACACAGGCAAGAAACTATAGCTGTAAGTCTTCCCATGAGTTTAGTCATTCAGCACCATCTAGCAATGCTCTGCCTCTCTGCTTGCTACTGCAACATCAGTACTGAATCTAAAACCATCTGTATACTCATTTGCCTCGCTACAAGGTATTTCTGCAGTGATGCCCCAAAAAGCTTCCTGTGATGCGAAAAGTTATTAAATTTGCTTCTGCACTGAAAAGTTACCTTAGAAGTGGTGTTCCCATGTTTATTAACACTCAGCAACTACAGACCAAATGGGCTTTGATTATGGTCTTGGCTTTATTTTTCCAGTTGTGCCAACACTGGAAACAAAGTCTGGGATCTGCATATCAGTCTGTGTTCTTCTAAACACCTGTAAAAACTACAGTTAAGATATTTTGCTCTGGATGCTTCAGAATGAAGGATTTCTCAATCAACATTATATCTCCAGAAGTTGTATAAGATGGAAACATATGACATAGCCTGCCATGCTCGTATCAGCCCTCGCAGAAAAGCACCGAGTTCCTCCTTCTGTCAAAACACAGAGAGATTAGTTAGAATTATCTGTGTGAAAAGTCTTAGGGAACAAGATCTTGGGCAAATAATTCAGTTTATTTATGTGAATATTCATTTGGATTTTTAAACTAATTAATGTTGAGTGCTTTGAAATAATTCTGTATTTACTATTCATGTTTATCGGGGAATCAATTTCTCCCATGCGAATTCAGTAGCCTAAGCAGGATCCAACTGTAAACTACAAAATGTGTGTATCAAAATTCCCACTGCTCTTGTTATCTAAACTATTCAGTAAGGAACAGAATACCATTTAATTTCACAAATGATTGTAAAGGATCTGTTTGTCAAGATAATTTCTGAATTTCTTAAGCATATTAATCTTAAAAACTCTATTCTATAATTTTTCACTATATGAATTTCATCACATTTATGAAATTGTTCCTTTCAAATTCTAACATTTCCAGTAAGAATTGTGAATATGTCAAGAAAATCTTGCTGCTAAGGCCATGGACAAGAACTTTGACCTCAGTCTTCCCTGTGTAACATTGGTTTTATCACTACAAGCTTTGTCGTAAGCTTCAGGTCAGGATCAGTCTTTTATTCTGTGTTTGTAAAGTGCATAGCACAATACCTCTGTCTTTCACATAATTCTTGTTATAACTTAAGGAATAAAACCCATATATTATACAACAACATACTAAAAAGTGAATAAAACATTTTTCCAGAACTGGTAAAAACAAAGTAATTTATAGTAGATGCTTTTCTCTTCACATTTAAGAGTGACAAATCCTATTAAAAAGTCAATGGGAAATTAGATTACCAAACTTCTTAAAGAATTTTTAAAAATCCTTTAATATATACTTAGAGTTGCATAATTTTAATTAAATAATGATTTTATAACTATTGTGTATTTGAGCAGTGTTATGCTGAACCACTATGTTCATTAGCAAGGACTTGCTTAGTAAAGAAAACTTCTGATCTGTTCCACTGCAATATTCCTTATCTTCTATTCAAAAGAGAAAACTGTTTGGTATATTACATACAGAAGTTCAGCAAGAAATGAGATATTTATGAAGTGCCATGAGGAATGCAGTTTTTTATACACCATTATATAAAATAAGATTAATAATTTTAAGGAAATTATCTATAATTAAGCAAATTGTTAGCTGGCTGATAAGAAGAGCACCTGGTAATCATTAAGGAATTTTTTTTAAGGGTTTAATAATGTTAAAGGATTTTTTAGATTAGAGTTTTCACTTAGAGAAGTCTATAATTTACCTCTTCAAGATCAAATAAAAATTCAAAGGAAAATAAATAAACAGTTAAAAACATGCTTTTAAAAACTGTGGTTTAGAACTTCTAATTTTGCTACCAGTGCATCTATAAATGGAAAAAAAAAAAATCATTTCAAAGGACTGATGTTTAAATGTAAGTAGACTTATGGAGGCAGTGTGATAAATAGGCTTGTTGTCTGCATGTCAGACTGCCTTATGTTGTGTACTGTAGAAACTGCCTCATACAGCCTTATTCTTTTTTGCTAGAACAGCTTTGTTTCTTTGTTGTGCTGTTTTGTGTGCATATTTATATACGTGCTAGTACTTTTCTGTTTATCATAGAGTTGCTATTTAGCTTTCAGTCTGGTAGTTGAATATTCATACGGCTCTTGGTATTTGGGATTACAGATAAAGTGTTATGGTAATGCTAAGTATGAATTTTTGCTTGTACTCATTGCTTTTTAAAAAAATATATATGCATTCAGCAAATTTCTAAATTTGAGGGTGTCTCAGCTAGATCTCTTATGAAGAATTGTCACATATTTTACTATTTTTTAACATGTTTTCTGGTGATAATTATTGTTCTTATTCTTTAAATTGAGACTATCCTGGAAAATTTTAGGACCCAGTTGCTGATCATATTTTTCAACCCAAACATAGCAATTCCAACTTGGTTCCAAGAAATTTCAGTTGTTTGTTTATCCATCCTGTGGGGAATCACTATATGTGACATGTTACACATATAATCACCAGCTCTTTGACGTCGCTATTTATGTGGGTCCTGCATATGCCTTCTCTAGCTCTCCTGTTTGATTTGACTGTTCCAAGGTGCCCTTTGTCTATTTGTTTCAGTATTTTCCTTATCATCATTATTACACCTACAATTTGTGGACTTTTCAAAAGCTCTGCTGAGATCCCTGAAAGCTCATTTTTACTAGAAATATGAATAGAGAGCATTGATCATTTTTCTCCATTTTATAGTGTCATTACATGTTGGTTTTCATATTTAGTGGTTGTCTTCAGATCACCCCAGATGCTTAAAGCTATAGCGTGTGATCCTTTTGTCAGGGTCATGTACATTTATTACTTGTTTGAGGTTAGTGGGCTTGAATACTGCTAGTTTGATAATATACCCTTGAGAACGTGCTTCCCATTATGAAAAGTAATCTACTTTCTTCAACTTGTAGCCCATATTGAGCAAAGGACTACAGAGGTAAATAATAGCATAGCATCTGTTATCTAGGAAATACAGTCTAAATTGACGTGACAAAAAGTGACTTGACCAAGGCTACAGAATATATCTATGGCAGAGCAAGGCTTGCATCTGCTTCACTGTCTTGGTGACAGTATTTTTTTTTCTCGCAACAGCATGTGAGATTGTAATCTTAGATTCTTCATATCAATTGAACTTTGATTTCATGAATCCCATCTCTACTACCAACCAAATCAAAGGAGAGGATGAAGCACTTTTAGGACAGGAATAGATGGGTAGACTTGTGTATGAAGTGCTTTTTTATGTGTCTAAGCAAACACACGGGATAGTCACATCTCTTCCCCAAATGAAGCAAATACAAAGATAATGTCATTAAACAGTTAAACCCCAGGTACCTAAAACCATTATGGAATCATGTTTTATGAGATACTTACCTATGAAAAAGGTTAGAATTACCATGTCTTTGTCAGTGTTTATGTTTAACTGCTAACTGTTTTTTGAAATATTTTCAGAACATATACCTGCCAAACAAACACTGCTGTACAACATTTAGGATTATTCCCTCACATTGACTTGGAGGATTATAACTTTCCATCGCAAAGAAGCAACTCAATTTTTGCTTGTAATTTTTTAGAAATGCTGTCAGCAATTGATTTTTTTTTTTACCTCTGAGATACTGTCTTAGTTATCTAATACAGTATTACTCTCCATTCTTCAGTGGTGACCAAGATACTGTTAAAAACTGTATTTGTTATTTTTTGAAGAAACACACATTATGCCCAGTAGCATTGCAGAAAACTGGCAATTCAGAACACCCTTTCCTCTGGCAATTTGAGTGTTCTGAGCCTACAGTATATAACAGAAGATCATCTGATGCTGTTTCTATAGGGAAAAAAAAAACATGAAATCAAGTCACTTAGAGCTCCTCTGGTCAAACAGAAGTAACCTTCACTCCTGTTTAGTAATCATGAGCGAAAATCAAAGTCGTACAGAAGAATCATAAGCATCTGCTCAACACAGCTAAAGAGTTTCCTGAGACAAGTGAAGTGAGAACAGACACAGAAGACAAAAATAATTTATAAAATTATTTTAATATTGACTAAAATACTGAGCAGCTTGTCACTGGAAAAGGTACTTGAGGAAGGTTTACACTAATGCAGTTCAGGAAGAATACAGAATGGTTGTAACAGATTATTTCATAGGTATTCTATGATTGTATGTGGTGGGTTTTTTTAAAGTAATTGGATATTAAGTCAGTTACTTTATTTTTATATGATTAATTTTAATATGATATTTAATAGACTTTTATTTGGACATGATGAAAAAAAGTAGCATGAAAGGAAAGCAGAAAATATGTGTTCATAGTGTTGCCTTTATGGGAATGGTGGAGATGCCACACTTCCAGTATGTGCTCTCCCTTTCTATATAACACAGACTTACGCAGAACCATACTGCGGGTAAGACTAGTAGAAAAGTAGCTAAAGTTTGTGTGGTTCCCCAAAGCAGCAACTTTAAAAGTCTTTCAGGACTCCCCTAAAGTGGAGGGTGGAAGATCATACACCTGCGAGTGAACTGCCGTAATCTACCAGGCCAACTGGGACTTGGGGCTGCTCCTTCATGAGCAGTCCTGGTAAACTGGTGCTACAAAACCAAGCATTCCGTCATGCCTGTGTGTGGATATTTATTAAGCATCGTATTAGGAGTTTCAAGTGGAATAGGTTAAGTGCTTGTGATAAGATACATGTCCCTGCCAAAGCTCAGTTGGATGCTGGTGAGGGATATGGGGATGTTCTCCCACACAGATTATGTACTGAACACACACGCGTATTCCCATCTGTCACTCAGTGTTCCAGTTTCCATTTCTTCTTCAGCAGTCTCTGAGGATTTAGTATGAGAGGGTGTGTGGCAGGCAGATGGAGGTATCAATGTAGAGGATACAGAGAGGGATATGTGCTTCATTAGAGACAAACAAATGTATTTAAGGGCTATCCTTTGATCACAGAGGAGTTTGAGGACTACAGGAATATCCAGAGTTCAAGGGTCTAGATAAATATTCATAGTGTTTTGCCTAAGGATTGTCTAATCCTAGCACCTGTGGTGGTTAAAGACAATAAAGGCAAGGGGGAAAAGATATAACTGCTATTTGCAGGAGATGGCACTCAAACTATAACTCTTATGATGTGGTATGGTCTCAGTGCTAACATCCTAATAGAAATACACACTGACTATGTGTAAGAATTTGGAAACAGCATAGAGAGCCTTATGGCCACTGAGGCAGCCAGGCACCAATCCCATTTCTCCTCTAGATAACTTTGTGGGTCAGCTCTCACTTTTTGTGTGAGTCTAGGTTGTATCAGGTGTTAAGTCTCAGGAGTGGAGGTAAAAGTCCTTAAAAGCTTTCTATTGTAAATAGGAGCATTTTGGCTTTGGCATGTGTTAAGTGTCACTGAAGGAAAATTACCCTGAATTAGCCACAGATACTGTCAGACAACATGTAGAAAGTTTGATCTAAAACCATTCCAGAACATATCGGTTATTTAAATACTTAAAACTGCATTTTTCTTGGTCACACTGACACCAAAAAACATGCTGTGAGGAAACTAGTATTGGAAAATGCATAGTTAAGACACATGTAAAATTTGAGTTTGCCTCCAATGTTAATTATCAGTGAGTTACACTTTGATTAGAAAGATTTAGTAAATCATTATTAATGCTACATGTTGAAGGATATATTGGTAATTAATTTGATAAATAGGACATATTTCTTGTAACTTCTTTGCAATGTGTTATCAGTAAGCTTAATAATCTTCGATTCCAAATCAACTGAAAATAATTTTCTGACTGTATAAAACAGTAACTACTTAAATTTTCTAATCTTATTCTCTTTAACAATGACTTTTATGGAAGGATGCATTTTGTCGTCTGGCTGGTGTCTCTAAGTAGTTTCCTTCTTTTCTTGAATTGGACTTAGAATTAAAACAAAGGATTACAAAAATAAATTTTTGACTTCTTGTAAGTTTTCCATATCATGTGACTTTATTGCAGTAACACATTAACCTTTCCTTCATCCAGAATGCAGTAATTCAGCGTATCTGATTTTTTTTCAGTCATGGCAATTTATCCAAACTTTGTTAGATCTGAACATTCAGCAGTTAAAGATAGAGAACGTAACTTATCTGAATACTTTAGTAATCTTTTACTCTTTCCTTATGTGCATTCTGTCCAAGCTATTAATATTACCTAAATGTAGAAAGTTTATCTAAAATGTTTTTTTTCTTTTCATTCTAGTAGATAATTCCTAGATTGCTCATGCAAAGTAAAATAGTCAATTATTGTAAAAAATGGAGGATAAAGAGTAAGCACGGATTGTTTAAAAAATCTTCAATATTAGATATTTAATAACAATTTAAAAATTTTTAGTTACTGGGAATTCTCATTCTTTTCTAGTGTTGGTCTGTGTTTTACATGATCATGCATATTTTACTTTAAAAAAGATCTTGACTTTGAAATCTGTTGTTTTTTAGTATGGATTGTGACCCTGCCTTAATGTATTAATATTGTTATGGAGGCTCTCAAATAAACAAGCAACCACCAAAAATTAAAAATTTATCCTCAACACAATTAACTAGCCCTCTGCAAATTACAGGTTCGAATGTCTGTGAGAGAAGAACAGAACAACTCCCTAGGGTTTAACGACAACCCAAAATGCTTTTTACAAGTGAGGGCTCTCAACCTCGAGGACCTGCTCAGGGCAGCGTCCCGACCCAAGGCACCTCGAGGAGTTTCCTTGGGCAGCGTCCTGATCCAAGGGGAGAGTCCTCGACTACAGTGTGCTGCTCCAGGGGACAAGCTCAAAATGGTCCCCCAGTGGAGTCCATTTATACCCAGGTCGAATCTGACCTGTAGTCAATAGCGGCTCCCATTGGCCAAAGGCCCCGATTATCACGAAGCCCTGAGAACAAAGGCAACCAGGAGCTGCTACCCTTCAGCAGCCAAGAAGCTCTGCTTTCATGGGGTGGGTGCACCTGCCACAGATATTTCCAGTGAAGCAATCAGATTTCATGTAGTAACTTCACCCTCATAAAGAGCAATTTCAGTAAAGGTGATGCTAAGGAACATGCAAATTTGCATGTGGTTGGTTGAGACAAACAGGGATTTGATTTGATTGTGCTGGCATTCAAGATCACTGTGGCATGCTGCAGAGAGGTTAGAGCTGACTGTGTCAAGCTGGCATTGCAGTACAGTTAATAAGGCATCGTGAGAGGCAGGAGCTGTGAGCACAGACACAGCACGGCACTATCATGTTAACACTGTTCTGTGCAAAAGTACCAATCAGCACTAGCCTGACCTCTCCACACTACCGTGCACACTGCAGACATACACTCAGTTTTGATTGGCTTTTTCAAAGTGAATTCCTAGTGGCTTAGGGTTACAAAGAAACTTCAAGAAATTGTGACTGAGAGAGATATCTAAATCCAGAATAACAGCTTGAAGAGCTGTGACCTGCTTGTCCTTTTCATTTCAGAGTGGCGCTAGCTCAGCTCCATTGGCAGAGTTAGTACAATATAGTATCATTCCTTACAAAAGAAAATAATGTATGAAAGAAGCCCATGCTTGCACAATGCTTTATTCTGGAACAATAGAGGTCTCACAGTAGCCTTATCACTGACCCAGCTCAGGCAAATCCTGACTGTGAGGTAAGGTTAGATGGAAGAGAGCAGATTTATTTAAGACTCACATTCAGTCTAATATCAGCGATGCTCCTGTATCAAGATGTATCACAGAAATATTTCACATCTAAAGTGCTCTGTACAAGCATGCAGGAGAACTAACAAGACTGGAACCAGAGAGTCTGTGAGCAGATAATACTCATAATTGTAGGCGTGTAAATGCCTAATCTATGTAATAAAAGTTTGACAGAAAAGGTGATGAGTATAGCAGTTTGAGAGAAGAACTAACAGTACAGGCAGGTTAAATTTCAAAGGTTAGACATGTGTGGGTAGACAGGAATTAGCTTTAGGAATTATCTTTAGTCTTTGGTGATGAAGACAGCTTTCTCAAGAGATCCTTTCAGTCCCTCCAAATGACTTTGTCACCAAAGGGGGCGGAGGGTGTGTCTTTTGAATTAGCTCAACCAGAAATTACAGTTTTGATGCAGGAATATTGAGTGAAATTCTGTAGATGACTTATGAAGAAGGTCAGGCTAAATATCTAGCCATCCATTTTTGGCATTCAAATGTCCTGTGTGAAACTATTCATAGCTGTTAAGGTTTGGTTCAACTGGATCATATCCAGTGAAATTTCAGTAAGCTATGTAGAGTATGGTTATAAATTGTGTTGTAGACATACAGCAGTACAGTATGGCTTGGGACTGAGAATTGTAGACCCTGATCACTGTCATATAGCTTCTTAATAATAAGTACTGTGGGGTTTTTATTGAGTTATTAGAAACAATAAAAAGCCAAGCTGTTTTAATAGATACACATCATATAAACTGCTGTGAAATTGAGATGGTTATTACTCATTTGCTATAGTTAGAGTAAATCATGTTGTGATGCTTAGCAGACTGCTATACCTGCAATTCTGCAGTCTTGTCATCAATGAGGACTATGCAATATGATAGCATAGCCTGTAAAAAACAAAGCTCACACACATCACTTAAAGTTCTTTAGATCCTAGATGACGTTTTTGGTCTTGGTTTTTTTCTTCCCCCTAGGAAAAGTTCTTGGATTGAAATTCTCAGTGAGTTGCTGATTGTTTTCAATGTTCATCCATAAATCAACAATATGAGAGTTTGTAGTACATGAAAATGCATTCTGTCAAAGAGTTATCAATAAACAAACTCTGAACAGACAGCTAAAGGCTTCTTCGGAGAATCCTGTGAGCCATGTCCTCTACCTGTAAAAATAGTCTGGCTCCACTGAAGTTGCTCCAGTTTACCTCAGCGCCTGACTGTCTTGAGTGTCACTTGGCTGCAAGGGAAGTTACTCCTTCCAGACCTGATGTTAGCCCACCTGCAGTAAACAAAAGTTCCTTCACTTCATCTACAGACACAAGTGCCTTCTCAGTTGTTTCATATCAATTTTTTCAATGTTAGAAATGAACGCTGAAAGAAAACAAAACCAAGTCAACATTGTTATTTATTGTAGTACTGACTTTTTGAAAGCAAATGGCTACATAGCAGTATTTGAGATATCAGTTAGTTTTCTTCATATTGCAAAACCTGCAACACCTGATACCACTATGGGTAGCAGCCAATCCTGAGGCATCTGTGAAAGGCCAGGCAGCCTCTCCCCTCCAAAGCCTAATGTGGCTTTTGTCACCTCTTCTACCCATGTCTGAGTAGCAAACAGGAACCAGCTGTGCAACATGCACAAGCCCACTGAGCAGCAGGGGAGAGGCTGTCCTGGAGAACTTGTAGAGAAATTGTGATAGAAACAAAGAACAAACAAGGCATGCTTGGCACAGAGAGCAGGAAGAGGACCAGGAAAAGCACTGAAGTAGTCTCTGCCTTTGAAAGACTGGTATAGAGCAGGATGGAGAGTCATGAGCACAGTGCTTCAAACTCCTGCTTGGACTGCCTGTAGCAGAAGTCACTCACAGTGAGGAAAAGGAAGGAGCCACCCCTGTTGCAAATACAGGTATTCTGGACTGGGACCTGGAAAAGCGGGTGCAAGCCTCTGGAAAACAAGGTAAGAGAACTAGAAATAAAATTACAAACATAGGGGCACAAGAACATGGAGTAGCCCAAAATGTTTTTGAACTATTGTGAGATGTTTGAAAGTGCCAGTAAGATAGGTGGGAGATGCTGCTTTACAGGTGTAGGATTATTCCTGATCAGAGTAAATCAAGTCAGAGCACTAGAAACAGTTTTGTCACCATAACCCTTTACAGTAAGGATTTTTGCCAATACTGCTATGGCAGGCAGATATCATGCCTCACTACACACCTAACCTGACGGTGCTAGCAAAAACTTAAAATATTGGTTTAGCTTTAGTAACTTGCCACCTGACAAAGAATGGCAAACAAACCTGCCATCTTCTAGGGTAAGCTCATTGTGAGTCAGAATGTGGAAATCACTCGCTTCTGCTGCACTGAGTCAAAATACAACAGGGAGCTTGAGATGATGCGTGTCTACACATGACACTTGTATTTTAAATGAATAGGTCTATAGTCACGTCCATGTGGTTTCTTCTGTCCTCTCCAGCTGGGTCTATTCAACTTATCTCTTCAAAGAGTTTACCCTACATGTACTCCTAATGTTTGTGCAGCACCAGTCACTTCTGTACACCTCTGTCTTCAGAAAATATCCCCCTTAAACTGTCTTGCATTTGCTTCCTGAAAGCCACATCCTATTGGAGAAAGATTGGGGCTTTTTTGAATACAGCTTTGATCACAAACTATGCATCTACCAAGGGTTTCTGCTGGCACAAACTGCACCTTTGTTACAGACTTCTGGCACAGCACAAAAACACAAGTCTGTGTAAGAGAAAAGGGGTTTGGAGTCAAAGTTAAGTAACATATAGCAGTACTAAATATCACCTCATGTTCTATTGTATGCTTATGTCTGTATGTCCAGCACATACCACCTGCTTTTCCTTTTACGCGTGCAAGGCCTAGGCTTGCAGATGGATGATATCTGAGATACTCAGAAGAATGGGTAAAACTATGAAAACAGATTCGTGGATTAGTAATTAGACTTTGCAAGGTGTGTGGATTGAAATAGTAGGTCATAGAGTGGTACTCAAGTAATACAACGATCAGTTTACTTTCAAATAACTATTCCTGCTGTAAAAACTACTGCTGCTGTGTGTGTATATATATATGCACACTTTGTCCTGTCAAACTTCAAATTTTCTAGTATTTTCTTTATCTTTTTGATGTTTTAGGTATAGATAGTTTGAAATTTTTATGTTTCTAAAACTGCCACTTAATGTAGAGCTCAAAGGCTAACCAGAATTATCTTAGATTATGTTATAGGCACAATACACTTCAAAGTCATTTTCATATAGGTTAGACTTAATAAAAATGACTTACACTTTAAAAAGAAATGTATGTTCCACAATAACTCCTTATTTCTGTCAGGATTTAGTTATATCAGCCAGATAAGGTAAAGCAAGCACTTCTGGAGACAGGAATTTATCATAGTCTATATGGCTTTATTGCATGTAGCAGCCACTAAAATTTCCTAGGCTCATAATTAATAATGCTGGCACTGAGGAAGAGGGAGAGAGAAGTGATAAGGAGAGGTATTATTTTACTATGTTGAAACTAAGTAAGATTGGTAAAGAGAAAGGCTACTTAAGGAAGAGTCAAAAAAAGTGAGGCAGCGTGGAGACATATTCATATTTTTCTCAATAAAAATAAAACTAAAGATGACAGCTGAGAATTGACCTATTAGAGCTAAGAAAAAGACTTGTCCCAGGAATGACTAGGGAAAAAAAGGGTGTGTGTGTATAAGTCTTAACAGCTTAGAATCAGTAAGTTAATATTTTATACAAACTTTTTTTCATAGCCTCAATTGCTATTACGGGATTAAATCAAGACTTCTCATCACAAATACAGTGTTTTATCATTTTATTTATTAAACCTTCAGCCTCTTTGTCACCATCTGTAAAAAATATATGAAAGGCTTTACTGGTTTGTTTAAATTTAAGAGACAGCGAGACATCATCATTTTGTAACTTGATAATAATGGGGGTGGTATCTTATTGTAGATAAAAGGATTATTGGTTTACAGGTTTTTTTTAAAAGAAACATTTATTTCATTAACAGTCTGCCTTCATAGACATTGTGTTCCATCCAACTTCCTAGAACAGTGTTGAGAAAGCTTAGCTCGATTTTAAGCTAGAGTTTCTAAAATACTGCTTACAAGTATGCTAGATTTTCAGATATATTTTATTCTTCAGGAGAACATAAAAGTTGCCTACAGCTACTTCAATAGTTAGGGTGAAACAGAGCAATCATGAATTATTAACAGGCTACCACTTGTCACAGTGTGCTATATTACAGTTCTTTCTTTTGTACTTGTCAGGGCTACTAGAAAGTTTCTTTTACTGTCTTTCATCAATAGATTACCAATATATAATAACGAATGTTTAGTCCTTATCTAGAAATACCCATATATTGGGGGAAGGTTTCATTTCTTTTCAAACTAGCTTACTGTAGAGAAAAAGATGCCGGTGATCAAACATAGGCTATAGAGCAACAATAGAACATGTTATTCCCTTTACTCCTTCTGCAACTAAATCCAAGAAGAAACCAAGTTAAAGAGGAAGAGGTAAATTTCACATCAGGGTAATAAGCAAGGATGTAGAACAAAGTAGAAGAGAAGCTTCCCTGATTTTTCAGATTTTTGTTTGTCTTTGTTTTTCAGAAGTAGGGTAGGAGCTGTAAGATATGCTCTTCTTTTGTAGCATTTCTACCAGTGCTAGAGTATTACAGTTGGTTGCTGCTTCTTAGAAAGAACTCCTGCAGCTTGGTCAGCCCAACTTGGGAGTCAATAATGAGTAGGAAAGATGGGAGAAAAGAAGGGCAAAATCTCTTTAAAGTATTATATCAAAGTTACCTTGCCTTTGAACTCACTCTGTCAGGATGGGATGAGTAGCAGTAGATGCTAAGGCTGGACCCTGCAAATGACATTAGCAGTAGACAGGGAAAGGGAGTCAACATTCCAGCTAAATACTCTCTTCCTAATAGGCTAAAGTATTCATCCAATGAATAGTACCAACCTTCACACTTCTACCAAATTACTAATTAAATCCCCACCACAGCCATAATTAATACAGAATTGCGGTTCTGAATCAGATGGATTCTATTACTGCTTTCTAAATTACATCTAACAAAGAAAATACCCGATGTATTAAAACAGCATTTACTGTACCTACTACTCAGTCATTTGTCATTAAGTTTTATTTTCAGTCTTTCCTGCTGTCATCCATTTTCTTATGTATTCCTAAAATCTGGTTGGTTAAAGCTGAACTTTGAAAGCTTGAAAGTATTCATAGTGGTTTTGGTTTGTTCCATAACTTTAGCCACATGGCAATTTTGATTTCAGCTCATAGTACTGAAGACAAGCAAATTATAATTTGAGGGAACAAATGTTTTCAGTGTTGTTTCAGTTATTTTTAATCTGTCAGATTCAGGGACTTCCTCATGGTTCCTGAATAAGAGAAATTTGAAAATACTGGCTTGTCACTATGGTTCCTGCCAAAAAGGCAGATGGAAAACTGAAGCGTTTTAGTAGTTGCAGTGATGAGCAGAGACAGTTGAGAAAAGCAGGCAACCTTGGAGTGAGTCGTTTATGAAACGTTCATTTTCTAGACACCAGTACTTCTCTCTTGTTTATAGGTAAAAATAATTGTACCTGCTGTGGTCATGCTTTCTTCTCAGACAAAGGTTATAATCACTCTTGTCTGTATATTTTATTGCTAAAGTGCTTAACAACAAACAAGCCACTGGAGTTACAGATGGAAGACAATGAATAGGCTCCCCTTGAAAAGTATAAGGCTAGCTGTTAATCATAGAATCATAGAATGGTTTGGGTTGGAAGGGACCTTTAAAGGTCATCTAGTCCAACCCCCCTGCAATGATCATGGACATGTTCAACTAGATCAGGTTGCTCAGAGCCCCATCCAGCCTGACCTTGAGTGTTTCCAGGGAGGGGGCATCTACAACCTCCTTGGGCAACCTGTTCCAGTGTTTCAGGTATCAATACAGGCCAGGGGATGAAGGGAGAAGCCCTGCAGAAAAGGGCTGGTGGATGAAAAGCTGGACATGAGCCAGCAATGTGCGCTCGCAGCCCAGAAAGCCAACCATGTCCTGGGCTGCATCAAGAAAAGTGTGGCCAGCAGGGCAACGGAGGGGATTCTCCCCCTCTACTCCCCTCTCATGAGACCCCACCTGGAGTACTGTGTCCAGCTCTGGGGCACCAACATCAGAAGGACACGGACCTGCTCAAGTGGGTCCAGAGGAGGCCACGAAGATGATCAGGGGGCTGGAGCACCTCCCCTGTGAGGACAGGCTGAGAGTTGAGGGTGTTCAGCCTGGAGAAGGCTCCAGGGAGACCTTACTATGTGGGCAACTACATATTTATCTGATTCTTTTACATGTCACACTAAAGTCAATGCAGTTACTGATACAATTTTAGGAATAGTGTCTTTTTCTGTCTTTTTAAATTTCTTTTCATCTTTAATTTTGATTTTTGGAAATTGTGTTTTTTGTGGGTTTTGGAAAAGATGGAATTAGAAGGCCTATTAGCTTCATCAAGAGATACGTAGAGACGCTGTAGGTGGGGGTGGTTGTAACAACATATAGATTATTTCTGTGGATACACAGTCCACTTTGGGGAAGACATTTTTTTGGCTCCCCATTAACACCAATTATTAAAATTAAACTCTTATTATGAAATTTATTTGGCTTGCAAATGCCATGGGTAGGGGGTTTTTTTTCTGAATAAGCAGTTAAGTGATTTGAAACCATTTGTGTGGTATATATGAGTCAGAGGAAATAGCTTATATATGTATTTACAAGGCTGCTAGTGAGCATGTAAAACTTATTTTCAGACCAGTCTGTTCTGAATGCATCAATTGTTTATTGGGGATTTAATTATGTAGGAGAACATTTCAAATGGAAATACAATGCTAATCTTTACTGAGGCCTTTTGAAACATTTTTTGTAAATCTCTATTTTCAGTTAAGGGATGTGTTTCGCTCTGAAACTGGCAAATTCACTGTCATTGGAGCTTAACAGATATTTTAAACTTGGCTAGGAACAGTATCTTTTACTGATGTGCATTGTTAAAGAACTGCTCATTACACAGGCATATCTCTGATGTTATGAATTCAAGGAAGTTGCTCTTCCAGCAAAGCTTTTTCCACACCATCACCACAGTCTCTGTGACACTCCATATTACAGATAGCTACTGACATAGATGAGAGCTTTGCCTTAAACAGCCTAAACCACACAGTTTTCTGTTCTGTCCTTCAGGAACCGGCTTGTATGCTCTTGTCTCATTTGTGTTTTATAAAATTGCACCAAAAATTCAAGGCAGTTTGTTGTTTTGCATGGAGGTGGCTTAAAGTTTTCCCACTAAATGATAAAAGAAACACCGAAGGACTTGCATCCTGTGTTTGGTCTGAATCCCTTTTTAGATCAAAGCTCCCAAACACACTAAGGAATGCAAATAAGCAGCTAGATCAAATAAATAATTGACAACTGTATTATAATTAGAAAAATGGGTGAATTGTATGATAAACAACTCGGGTTTAATCAGATTTCATCTGTCAGAAGCAATCTGAAAAATAAAATCACCAGAGAAAGGGGTCAGAAATTAGTTATAAATGCATCAAGTAATCAGGGCTTCTAACGAAGGAAGGGTCACTCCAGAGGGCTGTGAAAGCAATTAGTGTGCTACCGTTATAACAAGTGACCAACAGTGGTCTGTGCTGTGGTCTGGGGGCTGTGGGGTAGTTTAAATCACTGACACACTGGTGGCTCATTTCCTTGAAGTACTAGGAAGTGAATTGCATATTCCTTTCTTTGTCTTCCTGAGTTACATAGTGAAGGGATGTATACTTAGATAACTCAATGGTGATTTGATGGAGATGTATGAAACCAAATGGAGAGAGTAAACTGGGACCAGTTGTTCACACTCTTAGTACAAGAATGAGGTTGTCCTGGTTTAGCTAGGATAGGGTTAAGTTTCCCCAGCAGTGGGGGGGAAGCTCTAGCCGGATTATTCAATACCATGCTGACGTCATCTCCGGGCGCCCGAGCATGGGAGCGCGGAAGAGTCCATGAGCGCGTGTGTTACGCGATCTCTCTGCTCTCGCTGCTGTATCGGCACATATCTTGTTCTGTTCGGTTATTACTGTTACTGTTATTGTTGTTGTTTGTTTTGTTGCTGTTGCACTGTTGTATTAAACCTCTCCTTATCTCAGCCCCGGGGCTTTGTATTTCACTTCCTTTGTGGGGGAGGGGCAGCAGCTGCGTGGTCTCGGACCCCAGCAGGGCCTAAACCAACACAGAAGTGGATCAAGTGGAGGTGGTAAGAGCCAGTTTTAAAACAAAAGGAAGGGCAGAGTTCACTATGCAGCAAGTAATTGAGCTGTGGAACCCCCCCGCAAAGAAGTTGTGGATACTGAAAGTTTGGATTAATTCAAGAAATGAGTTAATGGAAGAGATGTCTATGAAGGGATGCTAAATTTATAGAAACATCATCCAAGTCAGGAAGTCCCTAGGCCAAAAATAGTTGACAGTTGGAAGAGTTCTACTTTAAAAGCTAAATGAATTAGAAGAGTTTTACCTTAAAAGTGCTCATTGCCACTCCTGGAGGTAGGATATTGGCTCTCATGACCTTTGCCTGACATACTACTGCTTTTCTGATGTTAAAATTTTATTTTCAGTTTGCAGCTTGTACTGTCAGAGGAGCTTGGGTCACTTCTGTCGCCCAGCTTATGTAAGATTTATTATAAAAGCAAGTCTGTTAGGAGCCCCAGGGCTTAAAATACTTACCTGCCCAAGAAGGAGGAGGGAACTCACTTTGATGTTTTTTTTTAAACAGATGTGTTCTGATCTGGCTTATTTTCTAACCATGTTTTGTTGGCAGCTTGCAGTCTCACCCACTCAACTGACCTGCTAAAATACATACTGAATTTCTGTCAAACTGTATGAACTTTTGTCAACAGTTCTGGAATTTACAGCATCTTTACACAGTTAAGTGGAAATTAGAATCTGGTTGTGCAGTTTTTCTTGGGTGTTGCTTTCATTGCTTTATTTCCTCCCCTCTCACCTTTTTTTAAGAGAGTAAAATAATCAATTTATGAGACCAGCAAGTTATTTATAGGTGCTGTGATACCCAACAGATCTGAGTTTTATTTGTTTCAAGAGTCACCTTGTTTTGCTTTGTGTCTTAATAAAAACTAGCTTTGGAAGTTGAAGGGCTTTGGTGGCATAAGCGTGCTCACTTTCCTGGTGCATATTTATTTAGAACATAAGCATTCAGGTCAGGGGCTTTGTCTTACGTGCCTATACAGAGCATTTTCTGCTTTTACATTGGGGGCTGTAGTATAAGTATTCAAGAATATAGCTTGTTCTCTATACAGGATGTTGGACTGCTTTATGTAAAGGTTAATGAAGTCCTTCTCCCAACACATCTAAGAGTTGACATTAGCCCTATTTTTAAGTTCTGAACCAGAGGGCATGTAGGTTAAACAGCTCGCACAAAGTCACACATTAATTCTGGGGCAGATCTAGGAGGTTTTGTCTCCCAAGATAACTACAAAGCTTTACTTTCAGTGCTGAGCAACTTGTATGTAAACGTTAGTGAATGCAGTTAATACCTACTTAGAACCGTTTTGATTAAAAATAGTAGATTTCCAAGTTAAATACTCCAAATGAGCCTATAGGGATAAGGTTTCTTAAGGTCCAGAATAAAAAAGATTTTTTTTGTGTACTTATTTTTATTTTAAAATTAATGCTATGAAGCAGAAAACCTAGATGCTTTCTATTTACTCTAGTTGACTGTCATTGAACATTGTAGATATGGGGTGCTGAAGGGCTTAAAGTCCTATAAAGTTCAGCTGTTCATTGGCCTAACAATCCTGAGAAGCTAGGGATTAGGTTCTGCGCTTATTTGAAGAACCAAATTTAACTTTGGGAACAAACCGTGACAGGTACATTATTTACATAAGCTCCATGCCTCTTACAGGTAACTCTGCACATCTAATTGAATGAGTCCAAGGTTTATGGTAATGTCTGGATACCTAGACATAGGAAAAGAAAGGAAAATCTGTACTTTTCCATAATGACTGCGATTGGTAAATACACGCTATGTGTGCTGATGCATGGATAAGTGGATGGGCATAGGGGCAAATGTTCTCCTAATTTTGGTTCCCATGGAAACAGGGACATATGGATTCATCCTATGCATACCCTACATTCAGGCTCAAAGAGCCACAGGATCCAGAGCACAGGAATAATATCTGACTGCTATCCCTTGATGTTCAAAATCATAATTCCCTGGGCAAAAGATTGGATGTCTATAAATTTTCTTAGTAACTGAAAAATCATCTGAGAGAGGTCCAGCCTGTGGGAATCAAGCTTTGGTCATTTTGTTACTGTTGTTTACAATGCCAAAAAATGCCTGTGTGTGTAGAGATGGATTTGCATGGGAATTCATTCTGATATTGCAAAACATGATCAGCTGAAAAAACTAAGATGGAAAAAAAACCAAAGTGAGTTGGCTCATTCCAGGACCACTGTTCCAGAACGCAGGATTTTGGTACTTGGAGAACCTGCACCAATGCAAACCTGTAAGGGCTTTAGGCAGCAACACTGCAAGTGGTAGCTGAGCAAGTGTTCTAGAGATTTACATTTTGGATTTAAGTACTGAAGTGAAAATTAAGCCATATTTGCACACCAAAATTCTCTATCAGATGGACAATATATGTGATATGACTAAGGCTAGGTTAATATTGAGGAGTAGCAAAGAAAAAATTTTGAAGAACTTGACTCAATCCAAATGCAACCATAGAATAGATGATTTTGTAGAGATGCTTTAAACAACTGCTGAGAGTAAATTGAAACCCCAAGCTATCAGAAATACTGAACTACCCCAGGCAGAAGTGAGAAATATTTTTGTGGGTAAGACCTGGATTTTTGCTGATGACTGATAAGTTGATAAGAGAGGAGATGCAACTTCTGCTTGTTTCATGGGAAGACGTGGTTGCAGGTTTTCTTTGCTCTTTTCTTAACAGCTACAGCTCTTTCAGAGTTCAGTGAAGCATTTCAGCCCCAGTGGAATTGCAGCTTGGTGCTGAAATCTCTCATGAGAAAGTCTCATGGTTCCCTTCCTCTGTGGTGAGATGAAGGTGGCTTCTCTGGTGGCTGTTGACTCTGCTAGATGAGGTAGATATTCAAGTAATAACAAGTCACCTTCTTTACCTGTTTGTTTTCTAGTATCCCCAGTTCATTTCTCAAACTATCACTCAATTGAATTTAAGTCAAAAAAACTCTCCAGCTAACTGTATTCCTAAACCTTATACATCTGAGTTTCAAAAAAATCCATTCACATAGTATGTTTGGTGGTGCTTTCCATTTCCATGTCTATAGGATAAAGCCATTTTGGGAGAGGCTTAACCTCATTTTTTCCATGGCAGAAAGGCCATTAAGTTAACTAGACTCAGAGGCTGTTGCACTGAATAGGAGGACTATATTAAGCTTTTTTTGCAAAGGTCAAGCTGCATGCATGGCTTGAACATTCCTCAGGAGAACACAGAAAACCTTAGAGCATCTCTGATGAATGTCTTTGTTCCCAAGACTTATCTGAAGTTTTATACATACCTTTGCCCAGTTGTATGCTTTGTGCAGACTACCAGTCCTGATACAGCTCTCTGAAAAGTGACTTTCCAGTTACCATTCTTCTAGGAAATCTTCTTGTTTGTAATCTATGCAGGTTATGTTTATACTGGTAACAGTCACCCAGATGTGAATGTGAACAATCACTGCAAAAAAAAGAGAGGTTACTTTGAGTTACCCTGACATTTTTTAAACACTCCTATCTCTACATACTTGTTTTTAGTCCTGGTGTCTTTCTGTTTTGCCTTGGAGTTCTACCAGGATATAATCTGGGGTCTGGGATTGGGCTCCACTCATACGAGAGTGCACTTGGGATAAAATATGCGCACTGTTCAGACACTGCTAGGGCTAAAATGTCTCTAGCTTGTTTTGTTTGTGCACACCTATGGTATGAATGTATTGACATACTATGCATCCTAAAGGATCTCTTGATATTTTTGATTGCTATAAAACCCTTAGCTTTTGTTTTCATTCTAGCAACTGCCACTTAGACATAACATGTCTACTGTATCCTTGGGGGAATTGTGACGTGGAAATACATAAATATGAAGATAAGGGTCATTGGTCTAATGAGAATAATTTTCCTTTAAATGTATAAAATTTCTGTATCCCCAGAAGAAGGTGTGTTCTGGCAAGAGAGATGAAGGCAAATTTATTTTAGAAGAATAGGTAAAAAATATAAGCAGTTCATACAGTTTGTTACTATCACGTATTTTTCCCTCATTCAAAAAATGTAATAAAATCACCCTTCTCTCTTTACTCGGTTTTGATGCTTTTTCCTTTATAAAACTTTTATATTTTTTTGTCCTCCTGATGTTTGTTCTTTTGTCTCTACACCTGTCTTGTCACATTTGCTCATTTTAATTTTAAGGGATGAAGAAGCTCTTTTTACTGTCTGCTTTCTTATCAGATTAGCTTCTCAGATTGTTGCTGCAGGATAGTTAAGGAATGTGGCTTTCATCTGAAATAATTGGCAGATTGCATCAATTCCTGGTTGAGGAAGAAAGGAAGTTACGTGTTCATATTGCACATAAATTTCTTGTAGTGTAAAATCTCTTTGTATATTTCTTGTTTTAGATATTTTCTGTGTTATTACTTTGATACAGCTGTACTTCGCAGAATGTAATCGGGATTCACTAGAGCTTCACTCTCCATCCATGTTCACTCACATTGTTGAATGTCTTTCATTCAACAGATAATAAAAGCATTCTTAAAAAGCATTGCAATTTCATAACCTTCTCTGTGCTGACTTCTTCACTTACCTACTTATCTCTGGTCCCAAATCAAGAATATGTTTAAAATGACTAGTATGAGAGGAGGTCCATGGAATTTAATGAGGCTATTAACAAACAGGAATCTAGGTAATTGGTTGAATACATTCCTGAATACAAAACCAGTAAAATAAAATGACTGTATTAATAGATAATTAAGAAACAATTAACCCAGTTTTTCTTCTTCTGACCTTGAGACCTGTAATTGTGATAGCATGTGTTATTAATTTCTTATAGCTTAGCTTGAGACTCTTCCTATATGTGCTCTTTTCATATGATTCCATATCAAAGATTATATTGAAGGTATGCTGAAAAACGTTTCATAATATACATACTATTATTCATAAGAAACTATAATGGTAAGAGAGGTGAGTAACTTTGGCATAGTTTATGGGCAGATTCCTTGCATACATTCTACTTTGTTACACTGGTGTATATGTAAAAGGGTAACTAATTTTGCCTCACTGGAGCTGTTCCAGATACTGATGGAAACAAGGTTAGAACTTATTTGCCCAGTTATAAATAAATTGAATAGCCATGCTAAGTGCGAAGAATGGCTAAAACTCAGCCAAATTAGTACTCTAATAGAAAGTTGTCCATAAACATTAACAAGAATTCTTTCAGTGTGTTCATAGTACAGTTGGGACTCTGCTTGCTCCAAATACCTGACACAATTCTGTTAGAGCTGAATGCAATGAAGGAAAAACAGCCTTGGAAGTACCACTCATAATGGAGGAAACATGAACTGTTTTGAACCCACTTATGATCACTATAAAACACTATTGATTCAATGGAATTAAATGTTATTTAGGATTTTGGTGGGTAAGTCTAAGTCATGGAAATGAATTTCCTATAATGCAGACATAAATTTATGTATACATTATACTTATGAATTTTAAATATATGGATGCATATAGAGTTTATACATGTATTAATATTTTTATAGGGGATATATCTGTAGTCAAAGAGAAAAATACTCTGTTCTGTGGGTTTGAAAGAAAACCTGTGTATTGCAAATTTTTTGGTTGATTTCTCTTACAAAGACTTCCACTCTGTCATGGTTGAACACACAAGCCTCTTTAACTTTGTTGTGTTCTATATTTATATTCATGTGGAAAGTGATTGTTTCGTTACATTGATGTGTTCAAATTTAAGTGTAAGACAGAATGGCTGTCTAGTGCTGTCACTTGAAAGAATGAAACTTTAATTACATTATTTAACTGAGCTTTACAGTTAAAGGCAAAGTATAGTATGTGAAACATCTTAAAACTCATCTTCCCAATGAAATAATAGTGTTCAACTAATCATTCTTCGACAACTTGTGGGATACTTAAAAATTTCAAGGATCATAAAATATTGAGATCTAAAAAGTCAAATGATATTCGGTACTAGCTGTAAGAGTGAGACTAATTGAAGCTGAGTGGCAGGTTTTAGGATTTAACTACTCTCAGAAAACTCCCAATATCATTATGCTGTTTCATTACATATACTATTTTCTGTATTTTAAAACTGATATATGTCTATATAAAATTTACCAATATGATGAATAACCCTCAGGGAAAAGCTAACTAAAAGATAAAGCCAAAAGCAGTGCCTGTAAATGAACACATCAACATAAAATTGGCAGAATTTTCCTGTCCATCCTGGCTTACTGGGTCTGCCAAGAAGCAAACTGCATTAACCCAAATAGGCCTCCATGCTGGCATCGCTTTCTTGCTGGGAGGGTCACTGACAGCACAGATACCTCTGCACAGCATTGAAGCCATGTAATCAGTCAACTGGATGACCAGATTTTTATGGGTTTTATATCTGATTAAGAAGATTAAAGAAGAAAAGATACTTCTTATTTAAGATCTTAGAATTTTGTGAGGCTTCTATGTGCACTTTTGTCTGAGAAATTTTCTTATCCATATGAATTCTCCTTAGTTTTATGTCATGAGAAACCAGTTGTTTCCACACTTGTTTCTCTTTGTCAGTCTTTTTGCTTGATTGATTTGCAGTTAAATCCAGCAGTCTATATCTTTTATCTGTGCTCTTCTTGGTCTTCCTCCATTCTTTTCAATACATTCTTGAATGGTTATCTTCTTTCAGATGTTGATTTTTTTTCCCCCTCCTGATCACATAACTATATTTGTAATTTTCTCTGTTAATCATATTGAGAAGCTCTTTTGTCATACCACTCTTTTTTAATACCCAGTTATAAGATTGTTGCTGAAACTGTAGTTACAGCAGCTTTGAAATCTGGGATGGTTGTGTTTGATCTAACTAACATTATTACCTCTCCCCAGATCTTTCTTTCTGTTGTTTTTCTGTAAAACAAGCAACATTCAAAGTGCAATCTATGAAGTACCACTTTTTTCTCAGCCTCCAACTCTTATAGGTATATGTTGCTTTTTAGCAAGCTATTGTCTTCAAAAAGCATGAATTGTTGTTTTTCATGCTGACCTCTGTTTTTTTCCAGGTTGTCAATACATTTGTCTTTTTTGGTTCTGTAGTATTTAATTTCCTTCAGGTATTATTTTTGTGGGAATTGTGGGTCAGTACTTGAGCCTAGATATTAAAAGCTCTTCAACCCACTGATGTTCTTTCTCCTCCATTAGAACCAGAGAATGATCTCTTCTTTACTTAGAGATTAACTGAGAATCCACACTCCTGTTATATATAAGATGTTGACATGTTCTGTGGATCCTCAGACCAGCTGGTAATCGGTGTTATACAGTCTGCATACCTAAGTCTCAAACTCTCAAATTTTTTAATGCTTTCCTCTGTGCCATCTCTGCTAGAATGTTGGATAGGATGATACGATTCACCTTTTCCTGTACACCCTTATTGTTTGAGAGCCACTCTTACATTACTCTCACTTCTCATGCAGCAAATTTATGATTGTGATAAGTTTTACACGGTAGGTCGTGTAAGTGTGACAGAAAACCCATTTCAAGCATCATCAGCCATAACCGATCATTTCCCACTGAGTCAAATGCTTTAGTGAAGTCAACAAACAAGAGAGATGATTACTAAAATATTTGAACATGACTGATCATGGTCTTGAGTTTTGTCCCTTCTTCCTCTTCCAAGTGTATGTCATACCAATTTACATTGATATTCTGAGTTGTTTTTTAATTTTTTTAATCCTTTCCAGAATAATAACCTTGCTTCCATGCAGTATCAATGAGATTGATTTGTAGTTGTATGTTTCTTCCAGTACACTTTCTTAGGTCCTGGAATGTACATTGATCTTTTCCAAGAATCTGGCTGCTCTCCAGTTTCCCATAGCTTCATGAGTATAGAGAGCAACTTTTACTGCCGCTGTTCAAGAAGTTTTATTGGTGCATCATCCTGTCTTTGAACTTTTCCATTCTTCATTCTTTTAGCAGCATGTGCAGCTTTAGACTATAATGGTGGTGGTTCTGTTTTACCTGCTCAATTGATATCATTCATCTGTTCCTTATCCTTACATAGTTTCTGACAGTATTCTTTCTGTCTGTGATTATTTGCTTTTCTTCTATGTGGATTCTGTCACCTTTGACTGAGTACCTGTTATGGAAGTTTTTAAGCAACACTGTAGTGACGGTGCTACAAATACCTTATTTGAGTCAACTGTTATGCCATCTTCTGATTTTTTTGGTACACCTTGTGATCTCCTCATTGCAGTTTTTAAAAATTATTATTGAAATTGTACAGATTGTTCTCTGCTTGTTAATAATATTTTTCTATCCTAAAGAACCCTTAGCTTATCTAGGAACCCTCTTTCCTAGTAATATTCTGTTCTCACATATTTCAAGAACATTAATAATATTTGTTTTACCAAAATTTGGTCTGTTACTTTATGTTTTGATCTTGCTCCTCTTTCAGTTTCAACAGTTCTTAAAACCAGGTTTTAGTATCTGCAGTATGTGTTCTGTTACATAGAAAAAGTTGAAACCCAACAAATCAAGGCCTTCTCTTTTACCTTCTAACTCTCAAGTACAGCTATGAATCACAAACTGCACCAGAATAAATTCTCCTTTGGTGCTGTAATGGTCTCCATCTGACTGACTATGTGCAGGTGTTCTCCTGACTTCCTGTAGTTTTGGCAATGTCAGGGTAAAAGTTTTTGCTTGGACAGACTTTTAATTCAGAATTCCACTAGCTACTAGCTCTTAATTTTCTTTTATTCTTGCCTTTTTTTTTTTAATTCATTTTTCCCAACCTTGGCATTCATCATGATAAAATAGATTCTCCCTTTGAAAATATAACTGTTTAACTCTTGCATTTATTGATAATGCAGAAGTAGCCATGTAGGTTATGATTTCCTCCAGTGATATAAAATACCACTATGTTCTTTACTGATGTGTTTAAATTATTTTGATCGAACTCATGGCTACAATTCCCAGCATATCTGCCATCTGTAATTGTAATTCTTTTACAATTAATGCAATTACTGCAGTGCAAGATGTTTAGAAGCTCCACCCATTAATCTGTTTTCTTAAATTTGGTTGATTTTGATTTTTGCGCTCAATAGCCGCAACAGCTGGATTTGGCCAAATTACATCATAAAAGTGCTTTTCCAAAGTTTAACCCTTCTCTTCCATCACCAACCTGCTGATTTCCTACTGTAATGAGAGAAGGAGAGGATTGAGGGGAATCCCTGTGTATATGAAATACTAAGTTCAAAAGAAAATATTTTCAGACCATCTTGATGTAGAAGAGATGATGGACAGTATTTTAAAGCCATATTGATAGCTTTGCTGGAATTAGTATATGTATACCAATAGGTGCATATAGACGTTGACTGCAAAATCTTTTCTAGACATCATTCTGCAGTCTTACAGTCACAAGTAGTCCTGTTTTTCTTAAACAAAATATTATTCAATAAAATAATTATTTTCTCTTGAAACATATTTATTTATCCTTTGAACGTGAGGGATGAAAGTTTTTAAGTACCAGAAATCTGATCTTATTTTCATAGGTCTTCTACTTCTGAATTACCACTCCTCTATATTAGAATTTATCTATGCTTCTGTGTGAAGCAGAGAACCAACATACCATTTGGGTTTCTCCAGGCACATAAGGGACACAAACGAGGAGAACTGAAAAAGCACAGAAGAGCAGAGCATCCCATATCACCAGGGTTATCATCATGGATTACAGCAGGTCAAATGAAAAGTGAAATTGTGTGTCCTCAATGAATAACTGCCATCTGGCTGACTTTGGATCCAGATGTCACATTTCTTTTTAGCCCGAGAATGCAACAACAGTTTCAAGGTTTACCTGGGGGGAAATGCTGCCTGTATGGAGAAGGCAGATGTGAAGTAGACATAAAGATTTTGGAAAGTAATTAGAAAAGATTGGATATTCTGTTTTATACTCTTCAGAGTTTTGTTCCACCTGTTTACTGTTATTACAAATGTTGGGAATATCCTTGAAATGTCAAATAAGACAAAAATGCTTATGCCTTCTTACTATATCTGCAAAGTGTTATGATAAAAGCTCTTTAATGCTTTTTTTTAATGCAGATGAACTGAAAAAGCAATAGCTACTACACCACTTATTCCAACAGCATGCTTTAATTCCAAAGAGTATTTACAACATAAATGTTCACTGAACCATTGATATCAATATATAATACTTAATGTGACCAGGATCTACAGATCAAAATTGGTATTGCTCAAAGTCACCAAGAGTATTTATCCTGGTGGAGGAGGAAGCCTCCAGGAAACTGTGTGATTGTGCTAAATTAATTGCCCGTCAGAATGTACTCTGCCTACAACAGAAAATGCCACCACACTGATTTGAAGTGTGGTTTATGCCCTCTTTCCCCGCCCCGCCCCGCTTATCTGTAGGAGCAGGGACTAGTGTTGATGATGATATATAAATGGATAACACAGACTTTGAAAAGTAATGCTATCTAGTGTGATACCTTCTTCTCTCCCAAGTATACTTAATGTGCTGTATCTGATCTCTCTTACACTGAGAGCTTTATGTTAACAAGGCTGGTGGCAGCAGCTATCTGAAAGAATGAAGACTTCCTTCAAAAGAAGGGCCACAGACTGAGACGTGCAGGCTAGATCACTGGCTCCAGATAGAATTTAACTTGAAGAGGTTTGAAATTTGGACCTGAATCCAACTTCTGACTTCCTAAGTCAGCTTGCGTCAATATTCAATTAGAAAGATGAAGAAATGCTAGTTAAGTATTTATGCATTGAATATTTAAGTATCACTAACTGATGCTTTTTATCTATCCCATGGTTCTGCCTCTCTTACAGAAATCAAATTGGTACAGGATTCATACCAGCTTTTGAAGTCCAGGTTAAATTATTTTCAGCAGTAGAGGGATCATAGTGGCAATTCTGCAGCAGCATTGCAATTTAGAGGGAAAGGCATGTATTCTTCAGTCAGCCTGGGGCTAAACCTGGAGCCATCCCACCATCACTCTCTTCTCATAAATTTTCTTTCAAGTTCTTGTTTGTATGTACATCACGATTTGGGAACTTCTGTGCAAGAACTGTTGATTGCATACTTTTTTTACTTCACCTGGGTGCACAGCACTGCGTTCTGAGTCTCCTCCCATGAGTACACACTTTTATTTCAGCTGCTGAGCTGGAGGTTTTTTGCTCATTGCACTTGAGCTTAATTGATGAATGTTGCTTTCAACTTTTATTGGTTTCAAGTCTTTTTTTTCAGTTCCTTCAAGAATCTGTATTAGTGGGCTTTATTCCTTTAAGGGGCCTAGGCCTTGGCTTCTTTTAGCAAGTATGCTCTCGTGTAATGGTAACTCTCACGCTAGTTTCAGGATCTCTGTCTTGAAAGTGTCTGATGGGGATACATTCTTCCTGTGCTCTCTAGACGGAAACATTGAAGCTATGTGATTTATCTCTTCAGCCTTCAAACCTAGGGCACTTCAGCACCTTGAAAAAAATTTGAGATAAATTGCAGGGCTAAATCAAAAGTTCTAATTATTATTTCTGTTTGTCGCTGTTTACAAACACATATATTTTCAGGACCAGGCTACTAATATTTTTTTTTTACTGGATTTGGCAGCCTACAGTTTAAAAAAAAAAAAAAGGGCTTTGCATATTTACCCCATAACTTTTAAAACTTCTTCTATTAAAAATACGCTGCTCCCAAACCTCCTTTAAATTGCCTCTGAGCCTTCCCTTCTCCCTTTTAGGAAATGCTCTTATGAGTCTCCTATAGGAGGCTCAGCACTAAAACATTAAAGTCCTAAAACACAAAAGAGGGGTTCTGCATTCTAGCAAGAACAGAGGATGGACAGCAAGTCTGACTGAAAAAGATTTGAGTCATTTTTATATGAAAACTGAAGCTTGGGGGAGCAGCTTTTGTCTACAATCCCCTTTTTTCAAAAGGGAGATCAGTTTGCCTGTAGTATGTTTACAACTGTACGTTGATCATCTCTTTATATCAGAAAAAACATTATTTCTGGATAAATCAGGTTCATCACTAATTCAGGGTCCTGCCTTTTGGTGTTCATTACTTCAACTAGCTCAACTATATGCATAAGATGACAGGACTTAAAGACTTATTTATGTACATAACCAGTTCCTATAAGATAAGAATTCCTATAACTCCTAACTCCTTATTCACACAAGATCACATTAAGGTTGTCACGCAGCCTGTCATATTGGCTGGTACAACTGATGTAATTGTTGAGAGAATAAGTGACATTCATGAGTTACAGCTATTAACTGGTGCGCTGCCTTTTTAAGAAGGGAAAAATTTCTCACAAAGTATGGATTTTTGTTCAGTTTTGGGTGCTAAATAGCATGTATGAAAAATTTGGTTTTAGCGATTTTCTTTGTTTAATTATGTAGTTTTCAAAATCTAATTGGTTTGCCCTGTGTCTTCTGAAACTTGCTATCCTAGCAAGTCATTTACCTTTGGCTACGTAGGAATCCCAGAGCTGTGGGTTTACTACTCCATACTGATCAGTGTAGCCTAAACTGACAAATATTAACCTCCTGCAAAGGCTGCCTTGAACTCAAAACTTGGTTACACATTAGCAGCTCAGACTAAGACATCAGAAGGAATGAAAAGGCTAGTCAGAAACAGCAGTGGTAGCATAAATTTAACTAGTCACAGATAATGCTGCTGTCCAAAGATATGCAATTATTCACTGTCATAGCCCAGCCCAAGCACAGTCCTGATTCCATGACCAGTTCCCCTGGTGGGTGGGAAAGAGGTTGACTGCAAAAAGTGGAGAGCTAGACTCATCCTTTGCTGGAGCCCCACCTCAGCCTGTGGATGCCAAGTGCCTGGCTGCCAGCATCCTGATCTCTGAAGTAGTTCTGTCGTCTCTTATCTTGATTTGTGGAAGCTAACTCAGTGGTTCCTCTACCTCTCCAGTCTTCCTATCTTATCTTCTTCCATGAAACTCCAGAAAAAAAATCGTTGATATAGTTTCTCTTCCCTTGCTCTAGTCTCCCTTTTATTGAATTTTACACTGTCACTTCCCTAGGGACTTAGGAGTTGGAATACACACTTTCATAGAAACATCAATATGGTCTTACATACTACCCTAAAATCTGTATGTTAATGTACTTAAGGACACTTTTGGCCGTATCCCTCAACAGTATCATACCTAAAAAATTTAAAATGGACTGTAAGATGGTTATATGGAATTAGGCACTGCATTTAGAAAATATCACATAAACCAATTCTTGCAGTGAAGATATACTTAATGAAAAATAAAAGCAACGTACTAGCTCTCTATTTAGCAACTTTGGATATATAACAGGTGGTGTTACACATCCCCATTGAATTGTTTGCTTACATTAATTCTGTGTGTGATAAAAAGACCCGAGTAAAATTATTTGTAGCACTTGACATGCAGAAGGCAGCAGATGTACAAAACCAGCTTGTTGGAAGGTTACCATATGGTCTCAATGTCCTTTGGCATGTTTTGTAGAAAGTTCAAATCCAGATCAGATCGTCAAACTAATAAAACATAAATTTCAAATAAATGCTTTCCTATTTTATAAATACGTAAACAATGCTTTGATACAGCAGTCAGTGAAATATGGATAACGTCAGGGGGCCTTTCTGTATGGAGCTGCTAGAAAGAAGGGGATCTGTGTTTATAATTGCATTATTTTTATGTTCTCATTTTTAAACTGACCTAACCCCACCAAAAATTAGGCCTCCTTGATCTGATTGGCCAGTCACTCAGATTTCTCTCCTCACTATCCTGTATCTATCCATAGTTTTACTTACTATTAACACTTCCACATGTGGTTGTGTATTAGGCTGTTTTTCAGTTCTAGCACCTACTGTGTATTAAGATCATGGAAACAAATAATCATGTTTTTACTTTTTTTTTCTGCAGAAGTTTTTCATATAATCTTTGTCTTTTGGAATTTACCAATCATTGATCTATAGTGTGGTAACAACAGTCACACATCTATCAAGAGAACATTAGGCTAGGACAGAAAAACTCAATGACTAAGCTTCAGAATCCAGTTCCATTTTGTGAGCCTTGAAGTGCTGTCTTAAAATCTACCACAAAATTAGTGAGTTATTCTCACTATATTATAGATGTTATACTTCATGTAATCAACACAGTAAGAGATATCAGATGAAACAGAGTTGTTTCATGGCCTCTATTTACTATTGGATGTTAATTCCAGTATTGCTATAGCTTTTTTGCCTCCTCACTGGTATCTCTGATATATTTTTATAAGGCAGGCAAAGCCACAGGATCATACTTTTGTCTTGACCGAACCTCGGAGATCAGTTTGCACTTCTATAAAGTTAATGTTGAAGCTCCCACTTCCTCTCTGGGTAGGTGGGAAGGTAGATAATGATTCAAATATCAGTCCATTGTTAGTGATTTTGTTTACATGGAACCTACAGATAAGCAAGACATGCTGCAAACAGTGTTTTAGTGCTACAGAAAAGAAACTAATGGTGTTTTTCCTATTCACACAGCTGCCAACTTTGTATCACTAGTGAGTACTGCTTTAATTACTTGGTATTTTCTTCTTCACTCGATATGGCATAAAGCAAAACAGCTCCAATTACATAAATACATGGTTAGGGGATTTTTAAAAGGCTCATTATGTACCATACATATACATACTTTCCTACAACTGAATGCTGTCATGCCTGCAAAGCAGTAACTCAATCCTTTCATAATCTCTCTGACGACTCCTTAATCCAAAAAGTCTTGAATATGTAGTCTGCAGATGAGCGAGACATTATAAAACAAAATTACCTTTTTTTAACAATGATGTCCTACAATGAAAGTATTTGTGACCTAGGTGGATTTACCTTAGTCTGTGGATTTTCTTACTGCTGTGAATTCTTCTACCAGACTGTAAAACACTGGAAGCTTCATACTGTAGCAGCACTATTACAACATACGGTACTGCCACAGAATTATTCTTACGAATGTCTCAAGTATAATGTAATATGATTAATGTTAAATATTTGGCTCTGAAATACTGTGGCACAAGATCTAATCCTTGTAGTTTGCACTGAACATAGCTTTTAGTAAGCTAATAGAAAATAAAATATTATTTCTGGGGATTTTACTTTAAAATGGCAGTGACTGAGATGAGTAATCCTTATAGATGTTTCTAGTGGCTAGAAGTTCTAAGATGGAACTTCCTTAACTTTGCACCTGAGTTTCCATAATTTGACCCATTAAAATGTCATGTTACTTTTTTTTTTCCCAGTGGGTTGGTTTTTTTTTTGCGCGTCAGCAATCAAACACACAGCTTTAGGGAAATAGAAATCTACTGTCAGGACTTAACAGTGAAAGAAAATTTGAGGTAATTTGGTCTATATCTTCCATGTTATTTTCATTTTGATAGTTTTTTCAACGAGTAGTTGAACAATCATATGAACTCTCCACCCTCCTGTGTGTGACTCTGCCAAAGATATAGCTGTGAGAAAGAGACACTAATCAATCTACTTTGTCTGAAGACAGCTCAGAAATACAGTAGCCAGTCTGTACACTAAGAAATATTTCCTGTATAAGGCTTGATGGTACCAAGTTCCATGGCTCCAGAGTAGCGTTTTACCAGATTTCCCTGAAGCCCTTGGCATCACTGAGAGCAAGTTAAACTCTGACAGCAGAAAAATTCCCTTGTTGCCTTCTGGAGTAGTAAAATTCTTATGGGAAACTGGTAAGCTCCATAATCTCTCAAAACACAGCTGCTTAGGTGGAAGTAGTTGTGACATTAAGAAATTTTCTGTGTGAGTATTTGACCTGTGTCCCTGCTTCTGGAAAAAAAAACTTTGATCGGAAAGCTCTGTGCCAGGAGAGTATGTTTTGTAGCCATAGTTTGCCCTCCCAGGCAAGAAGTCTGTGAGAGGTCAGTGGTTCAGGAGGAAGTTTCATGTTCTTTCCATTTCATAGCTATTTTACTGAACTTCTTTAAAAATATAAACAGTAATAGAGTCTCCAGCTTTTTTCTAGTCATCAGCTTTGCTGTATGAATCCATAGCCACATCTACATGAGCACTAGTGCTTGAATAAAGGAAAACAGGAAAAGTTCCCATTGAGTATGTCTAATACAAGTTCTCATTAGAGTATGTCCTACCATTAAAAATCAGAAAGGTTATAACATGTTTGCTTCTTAGGGACTCCTTTTAATATCTTTTTTTGCTCCTGCTGGGGAAGAAAGAATGTGAGGCCAGAGAAAAAAAGACTTAGTTACATAAGAGGAGCTGCTTTTGATATTGTGACTTTGCTTTCAATTTTAAGATATTTAATAACTGAGTTATGACTGACACAAATGAAATTATTTAGCTGAGTTTATAACCCACCAACTAGGTTAACTTATTGTCACCTTTAGTGTTTATAAAGATTGATTAGTCATAGTATTAATCTTTTGATATAATTTATTTAATACAACAAACATTGAGGGTAACTTATTGATATATTAATTTGACCTTTATTTGATTTTGATTTAAATAGTAAATTGTGTTATTCTTCATTACAGTGTTAGTATTATGCAAGTGACTCTGTGTGATATATTTTCATTTGTTCAATTTTCTGTTTAAATTTAACAAAACAAAAGCCAAACCCACCAACCTGCTGCTTTCTTTTATAAAGCCCACTGGGTCCAGACAGTTTGAAAACTTGTTTAGAAACATACCTGCCTCCTGCTGATTAGCTTTTGGCTCTTACAGAGGACAACTCAACATTTTATAAACTAGAAAGAGAGAGCTGAGGAAGAAAAAGTGTTACTAACTTTCGCCATGCAGGAAAAAGTCTCGTGAGCAATGATTTTTAAGAATAAACCTAAGACTTTCCTCTGAGGGATAATTTATTAAGATTTAATAACCCCCTCAGTATAATTAACACTTACATACATTGCGTGTGATTGCTTTCATGTGCATTTGCCTAAGAATAACTATGGTAGGTACTGTGTATTACAATAAACCCCTCCCTTTCTCCTCCCCTAGGGGAAAAAAAAAAAAAGACAAAGGAATCTGCATAACTACAAAGAAAAATGTCTATTACTTGACTAAGCTGCAGTTTTTGACAGCTAGCATTAGCCCTTACTGAAATCCTTGAGCAAGACAGTGTTATGCAGTGCCTCTGAAATAAGTTACCACTTTCTGCTTTATATAGGTGTCCCTGAGAACAGAGCACAGGTAAATATGAATTGCTATGTTACTTTAAGAACATGGAATGACTCTTGATTACCAGAACTTTTTCAGCTGTTGCAATTCCTTGTATCTCTGCCTTCTGCAAGGACAGGTTAGTCCTACTGTATTTGCTAGATGTTACTGTTTAATCATAAAAACTTCCATATTTAGTCAGACGTAGAGGGTCATCTGGCTCATAGCTTGTGAAATTGTACAGTAGCAAATTCAAAGGGAATTTGTGCAGGACAAGGACACAAAAAAAGTGGTAGGTCAAGTTTTCATTTCCATTTCTAAAATTACATGTAACAAAACAAATGTAATTGAGTTTTATTCAGTGGAAAATTCATTTTCACCTTCTTCCTTGTCAAAACGAAATATTATTTTTGAAGTTGGGTATGCCCATTTCCTATGTATTAATTTTGATAGGAGAAAATACAGATGAAGCATTTAATTTAAATGATGCTTCATCTGTTAATGGTATTTCTGCCAATTTTCAATAGCTGATGCTAGTGTTAATGTAACTTGATTTCTGAGCAATTAAGCAACACATTTCATACTGGCAAAATGATTAATTGGAATCTTTTGTTGGGAAGCCAAAATAACGGCTAACACTGTGTGTGTGTGTAAAATTGAAATGAAATTCTGTAGTTTTATTAAATTCTCAGGCTGGACACTAAATAGCTCAGGCAATTGCTAATGAAATACAGTGCCTTTCACCTGTTACTGTAGTCGTTGCTAAAAGCAATAGTGATGGTGATCACTCGGGAGAGAGCCCAAGAACCATACTGGATGTGGAGGTGAGGGAACAGTTCCATCCAGAAGTGATGGCTGCAGGCAGAGCAGCAGCACACTAGAGAGGAGGAACATAGACGCTTTTGTTCCTATTGTTTGTGATAAAGCGGACTCCAATCTTTTTTAAGGAACATTGAATTCACCATGAAGTTAAATTACACAATTATTGTTTGCTTGAAACCCTGTGGCTCCAAATCTGCAGCCTTTTTTTGTGTTAATTAACACTGACATACGTAATTAGTCTCCTCTGAAGGCACTAGTCCATCTGATCTAAATGTGGTTAGATAATCAAGTACGCTCAGAAACTATTTGTCAAGGCCTTGTTTTATCTATGGTGAATGATTGTCACTGTCCTAAGTATAAAGGAAAAAATGAGATTGATTAGCTATTGACCCTGGAACTTACTAAAATATGCTGAATTTGAAGCTTGCCAGCACGGGATTTGAAGCTTGTAGAGTATGTAGAGTGGGGGTAACATTTGAAACCGTTAGCTTCCAGGGTTGTCTCACTGGATAAGGAGCAAGAGAGAATCAAAACAGTCTGGGAAAATTCATCTGGGAAGGGAAAATGAGTAACATCTGAGAAAGAAATACAGGAAACAACATATTGCTAATCGGGGGGGGACAGTTAGAAAGGGAAAGTAAATCAAGGGAAGAGAAAAGGGGAGGGGAATGGCAAACCACAGAAGCATTTAAAGCAAAGGTGGCTATAGGTGAGATCTATGTTATCAGCTGAAAGATGAGCATGGTACAAAGAACATTTCTCAAAAATTACATCTGCAATTATCTCTTATTGCGAATGTTCTTTTCAGCTGAAATCCTTTGTTCCGTTGCATTGTTGTTAATACAACTTTGTGTCCTGAGGCAGCAGGAAAGGACCATCGCTTTCTCTATGAGCTGCAGAAACAGAAGAGAGAGCTTCCATCAAAGGAGGTAAAGGAAGGAACAGTATCCAAAGATGCATATAGGTACCTGCCACTTACAGATATTCAGTCTTGGATCCAATGTACTAATGTGAATTTAAATAGACATTGGATTTTATTAGTTGGAGGCAAGGAAGGAGAAAGAAGCAGTCAGGCACTAGAGAGAGATGTAGTTCTATTACAGAGGTATCTTCCATGTATATCAAAAGCCTGCAAGCTTAAAATTTAAATCAGCAATCTGCTCAGGGTAAACACTTGACTAGTTGTCCTTCTTGTTCCAGATACTAGTGTTTTATTTTACCTTTTCAAATCCATATATTCTTCTTTTAAAGCTTTCCCTAAATGGAACGAGAAGAAATGGAATTCTTTTCTGAATTGTCTCCATAATATTCCTCCTCAGTTACTCCCTTTCCTACTTAGCTCTTTAATCAGTGGCCCAGAATTCTGTCTGTCTGTTTGCTTTCTTAAGTGAATGCCTAATCTTTTTCCTGCAGTTCCTTTCCACTGTCCTCTCACTGCAGCTTCATGACTTAATGTGCTTCTGCATGCCTTCCTTGGCAACTGCCCAGCTATTCCCTCCAGAGCTGCTTTACATCTTTATGTGTAGTTTAGGTCTTGAGGTTCTTTTAGGTCTTGAGTTTGTTGGGGGGGTGTGTGTTTGGTTTTTTGTTTATTTTAATTTATTTTATTTTATTTCCTCATGTTTCCCTTTTATAAGTCTGTTAATCAAGTTGATCATTGTATGTCCAGAATTAATATGTTTCAATATAGGGTTTATCTCTAGAAATGACCAAACATCCAGTAGATTTGCCCAAATACAATGTTGCCAGTTTCAAGGTAGTGCTAGCTAGCACCTACACTTAAGAACAATAAAAGTCCTTCCTTGTCCCTCTTTTAATAGTAAGAGAAAAGATTGCCATTTGAGGTTATTTACTTCTCTTGATGGTAGGGAGACAAACTTTCAGAGTTACTTACTGGCAGACTTCATTGGGATTCAGTAATCCAGTGGAGGAATAACTAACCAGAGAAGTTATTAACCAATAGTTACTCAGGTTATTACAAATGAATGAAACACATGCACGGCCTCTCTCTTAGCATAAGTTGTTCTGGGGCAGAATTCACTTTCTACATCTTCCACTGCCATTTTCATCCCCACTGTGTGTCACAGGTGCTTCAGTGAACATCCAGTGCACACAGAAACCCATGCTGGATTCCATGCTCAAATGTAGTATGTTCTGTGAAGATACTTAATACATAGGTTGCTCCTGGGGTTTTGTGAGCTGTGTTTTTCACCTCATACCTTTTATTTCCATTTTTATTTGCACTTAAAGTATTTGAGGTACAGTGACCATGCTATGTTTAGTGGGTGGTGCTTCCAGAATCCATTGAACTTTTAAAGTGCATAGCAGTGCACATGTAATACAGACTTATGTACACTATTTCTAGCTTTCTGGAAATATACTTCTACATTTCTGCTTTGCTCTGTGGAACCAATTATTTAATATACCGTGAAATGTTGCAGGAAAACCTGATGCAGGCGTTCTGTGACTTCATTGCTAACGTATTCATTCTGAGATATATTAATCTGTTCTTCTACAAGCACTACAGGCTTTCGGAGGTAATTTGGTTTTTAGATTTCTTTAAGTTTAAACATTTGAAAAAGGAAGTTTTCCCAACTGAGCTGATTTGAATATACAATAAGAGGTTCTGATTTGTGTACTACTTTATTGCCTTAAAAGAAATCTAAGTTACAGCTATGGTTATGATTTTTTTTTTCTTTACTACAGATAATACCCAAGATTTTGCTGAATATTTAGTATCTGCTTTTATGCATTATAAAGAACCTAGAAATACTTCTCAGTTTGATGTCATTGAGTAGCTGGCCATTCCAATTTATAATTACATAGGGTCATGGTAGAACATGAACAGTGCAGAAGTATTCCACTGTGAGTACTGGGGAAGAAGTTGCTCTGCTAAGACTTGCTTTATTAAGTAAATAAGTAGTATATATAAGGATCACAGAAGTATATAACCAGAAGCAAATCACTTCAATTTTCACTCTTTAACAATAACTCAGTCAAAGAGGTGAGGTTGAAACCTGGCATTTGACATGCTGAATTTCTTTCAATTAAATTTAAAGGGTAATTGATCAGGAAGGTATAAAAAAATCTGGTTTTATTTAGGCTATTTCTGAAGAGATACTGATGAGTTAGGAGTCAACTCAGTAAGCCATCTTAAATACTCATCCACAGGGAACATGCAGGTCTAGATTAGGGTTATGTTTTCCACTGGGTGCCAGGATGCTTGAGAGTTAGGCCTTTTTGTTTTTCCCCAAATATGAAGTTGCCTTCTTATATTGATCACCTTTGATTTTGGCAAACTGCACTTGTGCTGTTGTTTTCTGTGTTCAGTCTTTATTTCAATTCAATACACAGTATAAAAAAGTTTTGGGTGGGGCATGCTTTTTAGCAGAGGGGTAGTTACGGAATAGTAATACTTTTCTCCTTTGAAAATCTCCCAAGTATAGTCCGTTTATAAGCCTTGCAAAAATCACTATTTTATAATCCATGCAATTTATGCTTTCATTATCTGAGCTTTCCATCTGTTATGCTTATCTGTTGAAGCTGTTCCACTTTCCAGAGTAAAATGTATATATTTACTGAATCACAGAGGAAAGGAATCTGAATAAGAGCACACCCCAGAGAGCTAAAGAATCAAAGTCATGCCCCTGTTAGGGTGTTCCATTTTGTTTGTTTATTTTAACACAATTTGGAACAGCTTTGAGAAAACAGAGTAGTGTGGTCATCAGTCCAAATCAAGCAGAAGAGAGCGCTGTGTCCTGTATTTTGCAGCAGTATTTGAATCGGTTGAGCTGCTTAGCTCACTGTGTGACATTGTCTTTTTCCTTTGCCCACCAAAACAAGTCTTGAAGCTGAAGGAAAACAACAAACAAGCCCCACTACTACTACAACAACAACAAACAAAAAAAGTATCAGTTTTTAATCTTCTTAAAGCTGAAGTTATCTTATACTTCAATGCACTCGTGTCATAGGTGACAACATATTCCTCAGAGCACTTATTTAGTCATCTAGGGAACCCTGCTGGTGGAAAATGAGGCTTTTAGGAAATTTCTGTGTCTGTACAGTGGAGGCAACAGCAACATGCAAGTTCAGAAAATCTGAAGTATGAGATTGTTAGTGTGTCACACATGTGTCCAGCTCTAAACTAGTACTTTCAGTAATGTGACCAATAAATAGCATGGGGTTCAGCAGAAAATGTTCTGTTGCTTTGATAATAGGAGGGATGCTCTTACCGTTTATGTAGGTTATGCTGGGTTACAAAGAGCTTAAGTTTTTTGCATAGTCAAGGAGAGATACGCACTTCCAAAGGATGGTTCCTAGCCCCTAGGATGGATGATTTTAGTTAGATGCTGTGAAGACTCCTAGTATTACAGTGTTACCCGTGGGCAATTCTTTGCTGGAAATGGGGAACTAGATAAATTCTGGAGAAGATCAGCCTGGTGTGATTCATACCCGTCTCTTATAATTCACATTGACATAAAGAGAACACACTATTCTTTTTTTGTAAGACCATCATACACGGAATTTGTAGTGTTGATTTCTATGCTTGTTTAGATCATTGGTTTACATTAGATTTCTCATTAAAATTCTATGCTTATAAAGACAGTTTGGAGTTAATTGTCTTGCGCTCCTCAATGTGTGAAATAATGTAAGAAAAAATTCCCTGTTTCATAGTAGTTTAAAACATGCATATAAAGGTGTAATAGTCTGTTTTCTTTAATCATAGCTTCAACATACAAATTACCTATTAAATGTTTCTTATAGTCAGTTTTGGAGAAGGGTTCTCAGCTGCAACTACTGTGTTAATGCAGGATAGAATAAATAAATATATATACAGTTCTGCAAAAAAGTAACACTAGTCTTTTTGCAGAGTTATAAATCTGCCTTCCGTACTTTCCCCATCTTCTCTCATATGCACCACCAAAAGTCAGCTTGTTAGGATCTAATGGCATATGAGAGTTTTCCTTTACAAGACTCCTTTTCAGTGTTTTCTCTCCATAAAGGAGACTGGTATTTGATGACCTTCTGAACCAGCAATTCTGTTTTCTGAAGCAGAAAATTAAGTTTTCTCTTCTTTACTGTGAAGAAGCCAATGTGTATCTCATATTCACGCTAGACTGTCCTGACATACAAGCAGCAGAAAATGTGAAAATAGCGTGTCCAAGCAGCTAGGATAGCAGAACACAGTTTTCCAGCAGAATCTGTATCAGAAATATCTCACAGGTTCTGATTCTTATTTATACTAAGATATCTTTAAATTGCTCTGGGAGTGCAAAGAGGTTTCCCATGGATGAGGGTGTAATTTATACTCTTTGCACTGCCAAGAGACCACAGTGTAAATAAGAATCAGATTCCCTATCTATTCTCCCAAAACAATATGGTATCCAGATTTCAGCAAGGCATCAGAATTTTCAAGTAAGAATAAAAAAATGTGTAAGATACTTCAGGTAACAATTAAAATTAAATTGGATGTTGATCTTGGATATTATATGCACAGATGCTTTAGGAAAAGCTGAAAAGGGAGGCAGTGAAAAAATTTGTCCCAAAATGTCAGGTTGTGTATGACCACCGAAGTTGGTGAACAGATGTCTTCACTTGCATGGAGTTCAGATGTTCACCAGGACAGCAGCTTACAAAGGCATCCTGGTAGAAGCATCCAGCCCCTTGCACTGGGATTCCCACTCAGAGGAAATGCTTCATCTTCTGAATCTTGACAACTGGGTTTTTCAGGTTATGATGCTCTGGATGATCAGCCCAACGTTTTGTCTTGGTGCTGTTACTGCTTCTCTAATGCTTCTTTATTATTAAAATAAGGTAAAATACTGGATCAACCCACAGTTATGTTTGGAATTGTTTTTCCTGGGGTCCTTCCTATAGCTGTACTGTAAACCTGCCCAATAATGTAATTTGTTTCTCCTGCTGGACGTTATTCAGCTCCTCCTGTAATTTAGGTTGGAATAGCAGGCTCTGGCATATGGGCTTGCCAAGTGCAGTTAGTACACCAGCCATTTGTCTCACATGAAAGACATAGGGTTACTCGTAAAATTTATCCAAATGCACTGAGTCCCAGTTTGCTTCTCAGTAGGTGGTACAGCCTTTCTTGTGTCTTACTTAGCTGAAGTAAATAAAAGAGATTATGCTTAGATAAGACTGAATTTTGAAATAATATATATGTTTGTACTTGCAGAAAACAAGAAAGTGAAAATACTATCTTTTTCCCATCCTGAACAGAAATGGAAGGAAAGCTAATCAAATGGGTGAAAACAGCACAGAAAAGCACTACGCTCATATTAGAGATGGATTGAATCTTGTTATTCATGCTCTGTTGTTGGCAGATGGCTTAATGTATTAAAACGGACAAGAGAGCATTACAGACAGCATGGCATCATAGCTGTACAAGTGGAGACAGTTCAGGCAGTAGCTCATTGCAGTTTGGGGAGTGACTGAGAAAAGAAAATGACTGTCGCACTTAATTAGAAAAGTAGCAGTACAATACAGAGACAAAGCTCAGTGACAAGTATCGTCCCCGCAGATCAAGCGTTAGATACCTAGTGCAGTCCATATAGTGCCTTTCAGCTCCTTAGCTTACTGACTGCATAGGTGATATGACTTTTTACTAATCTGACAGTCATAAAGAGAAAACAGCTCTTTAAGCCAGCAAAGGTCAGTCAAAAGGAGGAAGACCCTGAAAATGGACAATTCCTTTCACTTTCTTATTAGATAAATATAGGTCTGGCTGTTGCTTTCCCCTGGATTTCTGTTTCAGTGCTTAAATGAAAGATGATTTTTTTTATTTCTGTACATATCTGAATAGCAGAGCACCTTCCTAAGTCCTTTCAGCAAATTTTTGCCTATTCTCAGTGCAAGCAGCATTTCTGAAACCTTATAGCTGCTAGGAAAAACAAGGGACTTTTTTTTCTTTTTCTTCACTAACTTTCAGAAGGTAATTTCTCCTTCTTGGCAGTAAGTTTAATCATATTTGGCAGTGATCTCCTCCTCTTTAGAGTTCAAGTAAATTAATAGGTTTGAGATGTCAGGAGCATTCTTTCAGGTATCTAAGGTGCAGGGATTATTTTAATGGATTTTTAGTGTGCTGTGATCAGTTTTTGGTTCACGCTCAGCATGAAGTAGCTTCGGGCCAGCTAGTGATTCCCAGCAGATAAATCCCCTTGTACTGGGATCACTATTGCATATATGGTGCTAGCACACATGACATGGTCCCCTCCCGCACTGTTTTCCCAGCCCTACCCCATTGCAGGCAGGTTGCCAGATGCAGCCAAGGGCAGTGTTAGGGCAAGACAGAGAGGCAGAGCAGAGCTCTGCTGCAGCCACCAGCAGCATCCTCCCCAGCAGCATGTGTGCATTGAATGCAGGGAGACGAGCCTCGCACAGGCCTGGGACCTCAGGTGGCTCTGTGGCCTGCTCTGTGGTCAGTGGGAAGAGAGGAGAGGGTAACTGAAAGCATGGCGGTGTTGCAGGTGCTCTGAATTGCCCACAGGAGTTTAAAACACAGGTGGAGATTTAGTTAGTTTGTGTAGATAGCTAGTTTAGGTGCCTACAGTTGGAGCAATGAAATACGTCCAAAGTTTCTGTGTATTCTCCAAGACTCCTACAGCAAAGGGGCTACATGGGCATGAAACGTGGAGTTTTCTCTTAACAGTTTTATTGACTAATTGATTTTATATGATTTGAAAACTTTCTTAATCCCAGAAAGTTTTGACCACAAATACAGTTTATCCAAACTTCTCAGAAATTCTCCTTCGTTCTTCAGAAGTGGATCAGTTGTTAATTGTCCATTTGCCCAGTTTCTTCCTGTTCAAGCATTCTACCTGCTGCTCCAGTTTATGGTCTCCCAGGAGGTTCCAGGCAGGCGCTCTGCTGTTTTATTGTATAAATAAATAAGAAGCAAACCCCATATTTGTTGATGTGCTCTGTACAGCTGCTACCCCACCAAGATATGAAGTCAAACAGAGTTGCTTTAAGATTAACACAAAAGTCCTTGTTACCTTTTCAGTTTTTCTATTTTTTTTTACCAAGTTTTATGAATATGAAGGCTCCTGAAGGAGGAGCGAGGCTTTAACTAGAAGACCTCTTCCAGAAGTATATTTCAGTGTCAGTTGTCTCTTCAAGACCAATGACACAGGACTTCCTTAACAAGTCCTTCCAAGTAGTTGGACAAGCTCACAATCAGCAATGTTTTTCATGGGACACGATAGCATTCAAAGCATTGGCACAATGATGTTTGAAAGGCAGCTTTGAATTTTTCTGGTTTGTTTTCTGATTTGTCATGCAATTAGTTAGCCTTCAATATATCTCCTTAATTCACAAAAATACCAAATGTTACGCTACTGGCATGTAAACAAGATTTTAGATGTCCCTAGCATCTAAGACGACTGTTCTCTTTACTGGCTTCACTTAGCAGCCTTCACATACTGTCTGGTGTATTTTACCTTTCTTTTCACTGTAGCGAATTCAACTGTTCCATTATAAATCATCTTATGCATTTTTTTAATTACCATGGATAAATCATGTATTATTCCTGCACTTCATACTGCAGCAAAACTCCAGGTGCTTTCATTAGGAACTTAGCTTGAATGAAGCAAATCACCAGTGGCCCAAAGACATTTAAGTTTGCAACTTCCTAGGGAAGTTTCTTATGTGCATTTACTTCTGTGTGACTTGCCAAGTCCTTTTATTTTTATTATGATATTAAGAAACCTGCTTTTTCTAATCTTAGTTCATTTTTTTTTCTATGTTGCAGTACCTTTTCAATTCTAGCTTTGGTGTTGCTGAATATTTTGTTAGCTAACTATAGTGGTTAAAGTATGGAATCTTTAATGAATAGGGCATTTTCTCAGTATGTTTAACAAGCGAATTCAAATCTTTTTCTAAACACTAATTATTCTGAATTGCTGACATCTCCCAGTACTACTTCTTCCTCCTCAAAACAGGCCTGAGTTTCATTTTTATATTGCAGTCTATTCTTCTCTATTGCTCGGAATTTACTCTTCAGTTTTAAGAGAGTTTCACTTGTTCTCCAGTCAGTGAATCATTACAGTATGCAGGCCTTCCACATCACATCAAGTGTGTTGATCATTGCTTGCATCTTACTTTCTGTCATCTTATGAGGGACTCTCATCTAAAGATTTTGCTTTATATGTGCTGTTCTTAAGGTGAAACACATTCTATGTGGCTTCCTTCTGTTTGTATGTGTGTGAAGCACCGTATTGAATAACATTCATTTAATTACAGGGAGAGATGGAAAAATTAGCTTGGTGATAATATCATTTCATAGGGCTTAGTTACAGTAGTCAATAGTTAAGTTCTGTGGAGAACAAAACCATTTCCTATATACAGGCAGAAAAAATGAAATTTGGTTTTTAAGGTGCTGACGTATCAGGTAAAAACTTCCAATAAAAACTGGTTGCAATGTCAAAATCAGCTACTATTCTGCTTTACCCTTTACATGTGATTTGAATTGTTTTACAGAAGTTGATTACATACATTTTATAATTAAATCACTTGTATTACTTTATAATAATTCTCAGAAAGGCCCAGTGACATTCCTAAGGTCCTGTGTAAGAAACTGAGACAAGACTCTAATTATATATTGTATTCTGGATAAAAAATGTGCAAAACCTTGCTAAAGAATAAAAAGTATCTAAAATGTGTGCATGTTAAAGATTAGCCATAAAATCTACCATAGGTCCAGTTATTCTTTGTACAGCCTTACTAACTTGAAAATATGTGGTTATAGACAGAACACACACACATACACAAAGACATATTCATTCAAATGTCTCCCTCCTCCAACAGTATTGAACAGAACAGGATGAATAAAAGTTGCAGTTTTGCTACTGTACTGCCATGCTGGTACAAAAATAAATTTCTTTTGCTTTGGAGATTGCAGATGCCGTCTGAATATGGTACTTAGTGATCCCGCTAAGATAGTGAAAAAAGTGAAAGAGATGTCAAGAGAAAATGCATCTTTAGAAGAAAAATCAATGTTTTTAATTCATTTCAATTTCTCATTTTATGAATTTCATTACATCCAATTCTATTATAAAAATCCACTCTCAGTATGGCAAATAATTGGAGGAAGAAAGTTCAACTGGGTTTAATAATTCATTTATCTGTGTGTCTTCAAATGTTTCAGTTTTCTTCAATAAAATATAACAAAATTATGGAAGATGATATTATCAGTCCAGACAAAGTCTTGTGCATAAAAGATTTATCCAAATAATTCATTTTTGTCTGTACTTTCTATAAATTCATACTAAACTAGTTCATCACCACCAAAACACAGCAATTTAAATGTTTGCAGGAGTTTATACAGTTATAATATACTTACAGTCTAGCTGTTCCTGATCAGTTCCTCTGAATAATGCATGCTACACTACAGAAAGTCATCGCTACTCAGGAAGAAATACATGGCCTGCTGCTTAGGTGGCCCAGCAAAATATGAAGTAAAATTGCCTTGATTTTGAAATAGGGTGCATAAATACTGACTTTGTTTTCTTGCCGTGCATTTAATATGAATCTTTGTTATGGTCTATATTTTACTCTCCTACAATGGAACATCCACAGTTGTCCCATTCATGTTCAATTATTCTATTCCTGGGAGACCATATGAAGTTGTTCGGGCATGTGTGCTGCCCTGAAGGCTGGAGGGACAGCCCCCTTGGGTGGCCACCCCATGCTGGCCCGTTCAGTGCCTTCCTGCTCCTGGATCCCTGGCCAGCCTGGGATCAATTGTGTGGATGTGGGAGGCTGGGGGGAAGCTCCCCTCAGTAAGGGCTGCACATCTGACACACAACACGCTCCCATGCCACTGGAGGAAGCTTGCTTTCGGTCATCCCTCTTCCTCCTCTGCTCACTTCAGGCAGGCAGTAGCATTTTGAAAGCTCCTTTCAGATGAAACTTTCTTCCTAAACATGTGTTAGAGAAAGATGGTAAGATTATAATGTATCTGAGACTGCTAGGAGAATGGCTTTCGTCTTGTAAAATAAACTGGATCTGCTCACAGTAGGTTGGTTGTCACAAGAGATCTTGGGAAGATTGCTTACAACCCTTTCTTCCATGTTGGATGTTTCCTGGAATTGCCGTGCAGTGTTGCATATCTGTTACATTCCTTACCTACGCAGCTGAGAGAGAAATAAAATGGCTCCCTCTGAGATGCAGGAAGAATTAAAAAAAATAATAATCTGATGGTCACTGTGCTTCTGGGAGGAGCTAGACTTCAGTGATCACAGAATATTGAAACCAGAGTCCCTAAAACTCTGAGAGCGCTACAGAAGTAGGCAGTGACAGAGAGGTGGCTGAGGTCTTTTTGATACTACTTATTATGCCCCCTTTTAATGTAATTCTCAGGAGGTAGCTGATTTGAGACCTTGTCAGACTAGCTTATGTAATAAGGGATTGCAATGCAGTGGCTTCAGGAGTCCAATGAAGAATTGCTGTTTTTAAAGGAGAAAACTTGTTTTTCATCTCTCTTCTGTCTAAAATTCTTGTTTTGTTTTATGACATGTGGTTTGCCATCTGTTCCCAGATCACACAAGTTTAAGGATGGGAGTTTTAAAGAAATAAGGTAACCTTTTTCTAAACAGGAAATACTGTTGTTGACAAATCACATTGTGTTTTGCAAAATCAGAGGGAGAAGCCTTTGGCCACTGCAATTAGTTTGTTGACTTTGCAAGTATAGCTTGCTCTGTTTGCAGTCTAAGGTTTTGAGTTTTTTGAAAGCTCTTCTGTGTGTACTGCATTAATTATTTAGTGTTTTGCTACTAGTCCCTCTTTTATCCTCCCTTTAGATATCAGAATCTTTGGGTATTACAGTGGGCAATTAACATAGCTTGCTAAAACAGCTTGCCACTTCAGTAAAAAAAATAAAGGGGGGGAGTCTTATTGCCAGGGAGGAAGTGTTGTGAATTATTACAATTAGGCTGAGGCTGTGGTAGAAGCTGGTGAATTGATCTTTTATTTATATGTGGAGATTTATATGTAAGAGAAAAAAGATGTGTTGAAAAAATATGGGGAGTTTATATCTATCTGCTTCTGCTAGGTTAGAAAAGCTGGAGGGCATGGGCAGGGCAGGACAGGATCATATGGATTTGATAGGAGGGAGAAAGACCTTTCACTCCAGAAGCAGATCTGCTTCCCTCTCTCCTGGCCTCTCTAAGAATAGAGAACTCTATTATTTCATGATTGCTGGGCCCTAGTCGGCCTCCAACCGCCACATCATCCACCAGTCCTTCTCTATTCACAAAGAGGAGGTCCAGCAAGGCACCTTCTCTGGTTGGTTCACTCACCAGCTGCGTCAGGAAGTTATCTCCCACACATTCCAGGAATCCAGGACTGGTCCCGCTCTGCTGTGTTGTATTCCCAGCAGATGTCTGGGAAGTTAAAGTCTCCCACAAGAACAAGGGCAAGCGATCGTGAGATTTCTCTAAGTGCCTATAGAATATTTCATCCACCTCTCTGTCCTGGTTAGGTGGCCTATAATAGACTCCCACTACTACAACATCTGCCCTGTTGGCCTTCCCCCTGATTCTAACGCAAAGACACTCCACCCTGTCTTCACTACACCTGTACTCAAAGCAATCATAACAGTCCCTAACATACAGCGCCACCCCACCACCTCTCCTTCCTTGTCTATCCCTCCTAAAGAGCTTGTAGCCATCAACTGGCGCACTCCAGTCATGGGAGACATCCCACCATGTTTCTGTAATAGCCACGACATCATAATTTTCCTGTTTCATCATGGTGTCAAGCTCCTCCTGTTTGTTCCCCATGCTGTGTGCATTGGTATACATGCACTTCAGATGGGCTGATGTCCCCAGCACCTTTTCGCATTTAGAGGTCCTAAGTCCGGCCTGAGCTTTCACAGGTGTTACCATGGTTACTGATCCATCAATATCCCTTGCATCTTTGTTGTGCTGCATGTCTCCATCCCTTGCCTCCACTGGGATGGCAGGGTGAGGGTCATCGCTAGCACAACAGCCCACAACCTCTGGTAATCTTCCCTGGGGCTTATATCTGGGAGTTCCACTTTTGTCCCTTTCCCCCTTCAAATCTAGTTTAAAGCTCTCTCAATGAGACCAGCTAACTCCTGCCCCAAGATCCTTTCCCCTCTCTGGGACAGGTGCATCCCATCTGATGCCAAAAGGTCTGGCAGCCTGTATATTAACCCGCGATTGAAAAATCCAAAGCCCTGTTGATAACACCAGTCTTGGAGCTCCAAGTCCATCTGTTGAGTTCTCCTGTAATCTTCCTCATCCATCCCTGCAACTGAAGGGATGGAGGAGAACACTATCCCCAACATTGGATCAAGACAGACTCTTGCCTTAAAGCTTTTCATTCATTAGACAGCAGGCTCCAAGGTATTATAACAGAGTTTGGTTTGTGACCAGATTTCTGAAAAATCAAACCTTTGTTTCAATCACAAACTGAACCCATTCTATTGTGAAATCTGTATCCAGTGACAGGCAGTGTCTTACATACAAGCTAAAAAAGCAAAATAGAATAGAAAAGAGCCTGGGACAAAAGGAATGAACATGGAATAGTTTGGCAGTTTTGAGTCTTGAATTTCATTCCAATAACAGGGTTGCCTACACCCTATTTATTTTTTACTGAGTTTATGGGTTTAAATTCACAATTCTTATTAACATAACACCTATTTGACTTGAAGTTATGTTGGCTTGTGTAACGTTTGCAGCTAGACAAAGATGATTTCAGTGAAAATAGAGCTCACTGTTAGCCAAAAAGTTGTCTTGTTACACTTTTTTATTTTACCAACTATGAATATCCTATTCAAACTCTTCAGAGGTTGGTAGACATTCTGTGCTCTTATTTTTAATTGCTGGGGTTTTAGGTTCCAGTTTACTTTTGGACTGACTAGATGCAGTTGCTATACTTTTGCAATAAGATGCAGCTGATTTTTTTTTTTTTGACAGACTATTTCAAAAACAGAAAATTGAGGCTGAATATGGAAATTCTTCACCTTACTAAGATCAAACATTCCTGTACTTCTGATAGTACTGGCTATGAATTCTAACAACTTTATCAATAGATAAATATTATGTAATTATATGAATATGTTTTTATAATTATAAAAAATTGATAAATTTAATAGGCAAAATAATTACATTTATTATACATTACTATTATTTTATTAATGTATTATAGTAATCATTACTAATGTTATGTATTGTACCATATATAAAATATATAATAAATAAGTTAATTATATAATTATATAAATGGGTAAATAATAGCAAAAGAGAGTTATTTTTCTGTCAGGCCAGGGCAAAGATCAGCTAAGCATTAAGGCAACCAGATTAGGGGCAGAGTGTTCATGTGTCTTCCTCTATTTGTGTTTACTTTATTTCTGTATGAAATCTGTGGCACGTGTATAGTCCATATGTAGAGTAGTGGAGTCCTCCTGTAAGGTGAAATGTGCCATTGGAGCTGTTTGCCAGGAGTGAAATCTCCGTTGTAAGCTACCACTTTATTTTCACATTTACCCCTTCTGTAGTAATCCGTATAACTTTTGGGTAATAAATGTTCCTCTTAGTAACCATTCCTTGCTGATTCCTGATATATGTTGCTACCTAAATGTGCCAGCAGTGTGGTTTTGATTCAGCAAAGCACTTACATACAATCCTAAAACAAAGCCTGCTGAACAGATCATTTAACCACAGGCTTAATTATATGGTTTGCAATAATGGCAGATCCATGAGAGTTCTTTTCAGTGGGAATCATTGCTTATGCTCACTGTGATAAAGTGTGATGAGGTATGTTATATCAGTATGTGTTGGAAGGTTAAGCATATTACCATTAGTCTGACCAAATACTAGTAGCTCTCAACTCAATGGCCACACCAAAGGTTACATCACTGTTTGGAAAAAAAAAAAAAAAAAAAAAAAAAAAAGAAAAGGTATTTCAGCCAAGGTTTCCTCACACACACTCAGTATCTTACCAAACATTTGCATGTTATAGGGAATACTACATCTGAAATGAGTAATTCCATTTTTCATTACAATGATCTACATGAATCTGTCAAAAAATATCAAACCAACAAAGAAGTGAGAAGTCTACCATATACTATCTAACAACTTGGCATGATGCCTGGTTTTAATAAGTCCGAATCCATTGTCTGGGTAGCATGCTGTATGTGCCTTTCAAGTTTTTGTTAAGTGTCTTTATATAAAAATCAAATACCAATGATAATAAGATTTAACTGACTTTCAAAAGAAATACTAAATTGAAGCCTTTAGGTTTCTAGTAGCTTTTTCAGTCCTCTTGCATTGGAAATAAACTTTGAAACCTTCAAATACTTGGTGGCAAATTCTGTGCCAAAATGTGGGTCTCATAACTAGATGTAGTTGGATTGCTATTCTTCTTTAGATGTTGCCCTGTTTAAGGAAAAAGAGATTGCAGTATCGGGGCACAAAGCTTCTGGATGAGAAATTAAGATTTGGCCAGAAAAGGGGCTTTTTAAAAAGTCTTTTGCAAGGCGTTCCATTTAAAATATGGTTGAACATGCTTTTGTTAACAAAAAAAGACGTAGTATTCTATCTGATGAGTAGCCAGTCAAAATTAATTCACAGAAATCCTTTCCTAGAATGACAGGCATCTCTTAATGTGTAAGTCACTGGTGGGGGATCTATTCTATGTAATATGTACCTTATACAAAAACACAGGAAGAACTGTTCACTTTCTCTCCATTGATACCTTAAAAAAAATCAAAGTACATGAATTTATTCTAGCACATTCAGACCCTCAGAATTCACTTGGTAGTAAAAAGATAAATGTATAGGTGCTTGGGAGCTGAGATATAATGTTTCTGAGAAACAATATTGTCACAGCTCTTACACTTAGGAACAATGTTCTCTGTGTTCCTTCTTTTGCCGCATATTTTCTGATCTGTTATGCTCTGCTGTTAATATTTTTGGGAGATGATGGGAAGGTTTGTTTGTGAGTGTGTTTTGCTTACACTGGACTCATGTATTATTGGCTGTCAGCTTTGGTCCTCAGCTGTTGGTGATGCAGGAAATTTAATGGAGTCTTCAGCCCAGGCATTATGATAATAGAGTGCTTGAGGATGTGCCATCACCACCCCCATGACTCAATAGCTCATACTACCAAAAAGCTCTTTGCCCTTTGGATTGCTGCATTAATAACCTTCATATTTTGTATTTTGGTATTTTAAAGTTGGCCCTGACGTGCCTAAATAAAGACACGTTGTTTGAAATGCAGCAAGAGAAAAGGGCAAGGAAGACATATTTTCTTTTGGGGAGCATATCTTTTTACTGGTGGTGTGCTTTCTACCTGCTCAAAAGCAAACTTCAAGGTTACTGATTGGTCTTAGACAGCTTGAATGAGGAATAACATTTTTAGAGAGCTGCTGCAGAGGAAGGACTACAGTAACTACTGTCAAGGGGATATTTTACCACTGAACTCAAAATACCTGCGCTGGTTTAGCCTGGCTGCTGAGCTGGCCACACATTTCTCCTTGGTCTTTTGTTGTCGTGTTTTGAGAAGATGAAGTAAAACAGGACCCGGCAAAATGGGGATGGAGGTGCTGAAAACCTCGATGCTGTCCTTTTGTTTAAAGTTGCAGTATCCAGGACAGAAGACAGGAGGTTAATGCTGAGGGAGAGCATAGACATCAAAATGATATGAAAATAGCATAGATGGAAATTAAAAGGTGGATTAGAAGGGAATAGGACAGGTGGGTTACTTGGTCACTGCATACAAATAATGCTAGAAAGTTGCAGGGAAGGGGTTCAGTGGTTCCTCTCCTCCCTTCTTGGCTAACCTTGCAGACAAGCAAGCCAAGCACTTCTGTGGAGCCACTAAGGACCCACTCCCAATTAAACTCCTGAATGTCATATGAGCTGTGGCTCCTCTGAAGGACACAGAGTCTGCATGGTGTGGTTACGGTGTGTTGGATGATGAACAATAAGAAACGGTTTTAGTCCAGGCAAGCCTATTCCCACACCTGACAGTAAAGGGCAAAATACAGAAAGCTGTGGAGGCAGCCATGTCCAAATGTGCAGGACCTCAGCTGCTGATGCTTAAATAGGTCACCTGCTGTGACAGCTTGAATCTTAATGTGTGATCTACATACAATGTTACATCTGTAGTGCTGTTCCCTTTCCTCTAGTAGAAGGCTTAGTTATGACTGTGTAGCAGTCACTATTGAGCAGAGGAATATGGTACAAACTGCACAACATTTCTGCACACAAAATATTTACACAAATAGCACTAGGAATGGTTTGCTGCCTGCTTCTCCTGGTTGGTGCCTATCCAAGCTCTGAGAAACATCTTGAGGATTTGGGCTTTGCAGCTTGCTGGGTGAGGTCCTTAGTACCTTGAATAAAAAGTAATATGAAAAAAATTAATCAGTGCAACTTGCTGTTAGGAGGGCTTCTAGTACGTGCATCAGTTGCTGTAAAATAACAGTTGAGTGAATAATGCAAAATTTATACTTAGATAATCTGCAATTAGGAGCAAGTTTAGGACAGAGAAAATGGAGGAGTAGACTGGGTACACAGAGGGAGTGGAAAGCATGAAAAAGGCTCTTGCTGTTTTTTCCTTGATCCTTGTAAAGCTTTGACTTCAGGGGAATTTTACTTTCCTAGAGAAATCATTCCTTTGAATGATGGTCTTTCTCCACCAGAGAAGCTGAAAAAAACCACAAAAAAGTCAGCTTTCTTCCTTTCTTCCATGCCCTCAGCCATGCTGGCTAGTTGGGCAAACAGAGAATGGTGCTCTGTTCTGTATTTTGAAAGCATGGGAGCAATTTCCTATCATGTTTCCATCTAATAAGGGAGCTCTGGGAACTAAGCGGATATATATACCTACCAGCAGGCTTGCTGAAGTAGTTAGCACCGGCTCCCTTACCGTCCTGCCCCCCTGCCTCCCTGAAAGAGCAGTGCCAAAAAGGCACAGTCTGCCCCACAGCTAATGAGCTACATGACTATTTTCAGCTGCTGTTAAATCATTTGCTGTCTTCTATAGAAATAATTGAGAAGTACAGCAGAAAAGTCAATGGCTATAAAATGGCCAGGCTGATAGAAGACTGAGAGTTCAGAGGAAATATCATCCTGCATGACAAGGCATCTCTGTAGTCTCCAGTCTGCTTAAATGCAGTCATTTTCACCATCAGGAAGTAGAACATGAATATTTCCTATCCTGTAAAAAGCTCCTTAAAAATAAATTTGCTAGATCTCTTGCACTGCAAGCTTTCATCTTAACTATTTCTTGTATGCTGGAGTCAAAAATTAGTCCCTCAGCTTTCAATTCCTTTGACCGTAGCAGCAAGTTTCTCTTGTTGACGGTACACAGTGAAGGCTTTGAAGCATTTTCCTGGTTTGTTTTTACATGACTTTTAAGCCATTTCTGCTTTGGATATAATTTGTTTCTCTTTATCCCAAGAAAGTTTCCGCAGAGTTGTGGTTTATTAATTGGAAGGTGATAGTTTTCATTGCAGCAATACCATTTTCAGTGTACAATACAAAATCTGTAAGGTTTTTTTCATCAACAGTGCTAGTGCATTTTCTTCACTTTAAGAAGTAGTTCTGCAAAAAAAACAAGCCCACTAACCATCGTAGGAGAAAGAATAAGCCAGTTCTAATGACCTCCCAGGGAAAACAAAAATGAAGTGTATAGCATTATCTGCTTCATCTTTAATTATTATTTAATTACTAATATGGTCTTAAATTGCACTCTATTGGACAATTTCAGATGACTGCTTTTGTTATGTTAACTTTTTCTTCCCAGCACCCTAGTGGTTATAGTGGGTTATTAGAAAGCGGTTTATTAACAGTTGTGTATAACCAGAGCTACCTCAGTGTTATAGGCAAAATTCAATGGGATGCAGAGCAGACCCTAGAATAAGAACAGGAGGCAAGAACCCAGAAGAAGGTTGAGAAGAGTCACTCATGTCTCAAGCGACCACCAAGAGCTGCTGACAAGGACTGGGAGGATGAGGGAGGTAAATGGTGCTTTTCAGGGATGTTGGGATTCACGGAGTTGCAAGGCTGTGAGGCAGAGAACAGGCAGCATTCACTGGCTGAGTCCAAAGTGCTGCTCTCTGATACAAATCAAGATGTCCTGCGCCATTTTATCCTTCTGTCTCTGCAATTTCAACAACTTCCATGTCTTCTGCCAGAAGTACCACCCCTGCTTACCACCCTCACTTCTCCCCTCGCTCACAGGCACAAGACTGCTTTCTTCTCCTGCACGCTCACACATACCAGTCCCCCTCTGCCTCTTCTAATGTAGGGCATTTGTTTTGTTTTGTTTCTAAATCCGACCTGAGGGAATAGAATTTTATTTACCTTCTTATTTCCTGAGCCAAATATACAGACAAGTCCCCAAAGTTTAACCAAGAGCTTTAACTCAAGGGATAAGTAGAATCTGGAAGCAAAAATAGCAGGTGTGACCACATAGAATTTTACTGGTAAAGACTTAAAACTATTTTCTTCAAAAAGAAAACATTTAAAAACTCATTAAAGAGCTTGCTCTATAAACACATTTTTCTTAAATACTTCAGTTGTGGGTCCACAGAAAATAAACAACCCAAAACGCCTTTTCAAAGAAGCTGAAGACCTTTTAAAACCATCTGGAACATCAGCCCTGCATGATGTCAGGCTGCTTAGTCATCTTCTTCAGTAGAGATGCAGCCATAGAGCTTCCCAAGTGATACCAGGTTAATTTGGGGGGGAAAAGCACACTGGTGTAAGTGCAGAGAGGGTTACCACATCTGTTCCTCAGCTTCCCCTCCAAAAAAAAAAAACCACCCCCCCCCAAAAAAAAAAAAAAGATTAGTTATGATAGAACAGTTTTCCTGTGCACAAGAGCAGGGCTCCAGGGGCGGGCAGAGGTAGAGGGACATGTGGGTTTACATTTTCCTGAGGGCCCAAGAGATGAGAGGTCTTTCGTTACGTACCAGGAACAGCTCACTAAGTCAAGGCAGCAATGAAGTGATTGGGACAAACTGCAAACTACGCTCAGCGCTATCTGCAGTGACAGAAACTGCTGTTTACAAATTAGAATCACTAAATACTAAAGGAAACATCAGCAGCAGTGAGAGCAGAGTGACACAACCAAGTTGTTTATTAAAATAAAAATTCAACAGCGTTGTGATTTGTAGAAATGGCATGAATGTGTCCTCTTGTACTAATGTGCTTCAACAATGAAAAATACAATCTACCTCATTTTTTAGTGCTTCAGTGAATTTTTTTTAAATAAAATTGCCTTCAATTGTCCATCATACTTTGCTTCGTAATGTGGTAATGGGGAGAGGACAAGGCAAGCTAACGAAATAATCTGAGCTGCTGAGGTCAGAAAGCCTTGCAAAGCTGCAGCTAAGAGCGTAGTTTTCAAGAGACATACTGATACGGTATGGATGTCATGCAAACACAGAGGCAAGCAACAATGGAGTGAGAAAAATACACTCTGAAAACTGGGGCTAGGAAGGAATGAGTAGATTGCAGGATGAATTGAGTAGCAGTTTTTGAATAAAACTTACTGACCAGCACATCCTCCTTCAGCATTATTAATATGGTATGGAAGTGGTGGTTCCCTGCGTCGCAGACCTGCGGGGGGGGGATGGTAAATGAGCTAATACACTGGGCTTTTTACATCTTCAGTGTATTACACTGTTTCTTAGACATCTGTCTCCTTAGCCAGGAATAAACTTCACCTTGTTATGTTTTTACTGGGGTTTGAACTTTAGCCAAGAAAAGGAAGTCCAGATATAATTAACTCATGATTCTTTTGGCTCTTCTCAAAAACCAGCAGTGAGTTTTGATTTTCTTGTTCATTTAGGGGGTTGTTTTCTTCCTAATAAATTTCTGTGTAGTAGGAATAGTATTGGAAGTTGAGATCAAACTGGCTATTGAGTATGGCCAGGATAACAGAGCAGTGACTAGCACTGCAGAAAGGAGCATTAAATTAAGCAATAAACTGTGATTTAGTGATACTAATGCTAGAAGAACTCTCATTTAAACCCGACTGAGTACACTTAATGTGCTGGAAGGCTGGCATTTCTATAAGCAAACCTGGCAGGCTTTTGATCTGGGTGTTCACTACTGTTGGAGACCAATAGGGAGACACATTTAAAAGAAAATAATAATCCCACAACACTAAAAGACGTCTTCTCAGTGGTGTACGTGCTTTTTATTAATGATGTGATAACAAGATACCAGTTACAAACATTTGATGACAAGGTGAGCTATATCAAAGGTGTAACCCAGAGACATAAGGATTTATTAAGAGAGTAAGACCCCCCCCAAACAAGGTTATGACAACTTATCTGCTGGCTTCTGGACCCAAACCCTTCTGTGGGGGGTAGGTAGTCTGAGGAGGTAGGCCAGAACCTGAAATACTACATGGAGATTTTGGCTTTAAGGTGTGACAATAACATACACTCTCCTGATCTCTATACCACACAGAATCTTTACCTCAGCTCTGCTTAGTCTGCCAGCAGACCTACTGAAAGTAGGTTATATGACCTGACCTATATCACCCCTGCCCGCTCCGCTTGACTGTTAGCTGCTTCCCACTCTGTAGCCCTAAAAGGACTAGCAAAGACCTAGACACATTACTAAGCTCTTGATGCAAACATGCTGGAGGGAATTTGAGTTGGAAAAAAGTAATTTTTCTTCCAAACTTCTCCTTTTGTTTCATTTAATAGATAGTAAAGTTAGGGAAGGTGGAATAGTGATCTGTAAAGCTTTTAATTCATGATCACTATAGGTTTCATGGGGTTTCTTAACCAACAGCCTAGAAATTATACTGCTCCACTTTCTTGAGCTTAGAATCAGAGTGGCCCCCAAGAGGAAAAACACAGTTTATGGTTATTTTTGCTGCCCACATTGTGCTAAGTAGGTGCTCTGCTGTACAAAACATGGTAATAAATGACATGGAGCAGCAGCCCATAGTCTGGAGCTGCCTCGTAATGGCAGTCAATGACACACCGTGAATTTCTGGCATTTGAGGGAGCCCTTTCACCTTAGCAAATACAAAAAAACATACCAAAGGATCCATTTACTTGTGAAGCAAAGGCATCTTGAGTAACAAGTCTGGAAAAACTTAAGTGACATGGCAGGGAAGACAGGTTAGATCCTTCAAAAAAATCAGTCCAATCCATGGATTTCAGATTCAAACAGACACAGAAAAATTTTCTTTGTCTAAGTTTCTTACAGAAGCCTAGTGGTGATCATAAACAAACAGCACTTATCTTCATTACATACTTTGAGATATAGTGCAGCCATTTAGCAAGTTGCTTACCAGCACAGTCCTGCACTTAGGACTCTACTGTCATAAGAAAAGTAATTTAAATCACTACAGTTACCTTGCAAAGATCTCATCATTGCTAAGATTCAAGATATGTTTATGTGTATTTCACACACAGATCTCAGAACAATGATTTATTTCGTATTTGTTCTTTTGTGCAGTGATCAGAAAAGATTATTGTTAATATCATCTGATTTATCTGAACTTCCAAATGTAACAGTCAGCAGATTTATTAGGGCTCACAGAAAGTAGTAGGAAGCAGAACACAGATTAATGTTAATGTTACAAAAGGCCTTTTAAAGAGTTATTATTACTGCTATGTTGCAGTCAATGCTTTTTTTATTACATTATTACATCCATGTTGTTATAACACTTTTTGTGTTTCATCAAACATTTTCAAACATTTCCAAGGCTGGGCCTTGGATGAAGGGAGCTCTTTAGATCTTTCAATCTAGATGCAAGCTGGGGGCCCGGACTCTCAGCTAGCATCAAGCAGTCCACTGATTTGATCATGGTGTAATGATGCTGATAAGGGATCTGACCCAATAGCACAATGTTTAGAAAGCTGTATGTAGCAGAATGCATGCAGTTTAGTATCGGCCACATTCATCCCTGGTGAAGGAACACCTCAGTCTAGTGACTGCAGTACGACTTGGGGCAGGTTGGCAAGCTGCATCCACCTTTCCAACTACAGCGCAGGCCCATGATGTATCACTCAAAGTGCTCTGCTGAAAACATGCCAGTATAAAGACATGATAGTTTGTCACTGGAAGAGAATGTTCTTGTTTCTTCAATCGTGTGCTTCTAATTAATCCAACAGCATTTTCAAATAATTTAAGCAAGTGTTATCTTACAGATTTAGGGAAAAGCAAAACATTTATGTATATAATTATAAAGTGGGGTAAAGATGAAAAATCATCAGAAATTCAAGATAGGAACACAAAAAGTGGCAGAATATTAGACTATTTCTCTGCCTCTAAATTCACTCATGACTTGAACAGGATGGATTCTCTTCTTTGCAGAACCTTTTCTGACAGCTGCATAGATTTCTTCTGGCTTCTCTCTTTTAATTAGGGGCTTCTTCTCTGGAGCCTTCATTCTCCACATCACAACAGGATGTCGTGGGCCAGTAGGACTCTGAATCTTGATAATCTTTGTGGATGCAATATAGGACATCTTCACTGTCTGCACCACAGCATTCATTAAATTTTTGGCAGCCTGAATTAGTGAAGTGACGCTATCCAACTGTAATAAGAAACAGAAACATTAGCCTAGGAAGCCAGTCTGCCTGTAATCACAATATGCTCAGGAATAAAAAGTAGGCTACCATGCTAAACCCTATTTTCTTTGTTTTCCCTTGGTGTGTTTGATCATTATATTCATGTTCCACTGCTCAGACTTAAAGTGATATACAGAAATTTGTGCTGGTGGAATATAAATGCTTATGTAGATAATGTTTGTTGTTTTCTTTTTTTAAACATGAATTCATGATGCTTGTCTGCAGGGTCTCATTGCAATTACTACTGATGGGTAATGAAACCAACTCAAAAAAGAGCTATGAAAATGTGACCTGTTACTTCCTTTGTATCAGCACTAGGCAAAGTCTTCAGCTGCTCCTGTCACATTTCAGGCTCCCACACATGCTCCTGCGCAATGCTGGGATACTGGGAGGTGGCTGGCTTTGTCAGAGCTACTGAACCAAGTCTCAGCAGCCAAGATTTTAAAGGGTAATTAAAAGTGGGATAGCACACAAATTGCAGTGACTGTGTGGCCTCTCAAATTGTTTAAGAAGTGCCAGCCCAAGAGGCAGAATGCGTAACAAGCTAATCCTTATCACCTACTACCATCTTCAACAGCATACTACATAGGCATACAAGCCTTAAAGCAAAGGCATTTTCCTTTCCTTACTCATGGAAACAGGAAATAGTGCATTTAATTCGAACTGAAAATCTACTAACTGGAACAAAACTGACAGCTTTAACGAGCCAGTTGGCTGTGCCACACCGCTCTCTAGTGTAATACAAGCACACTCACTGATGGCACAGCTCCCTCCAGCCATCTGAGGCCCGCACAGCGTCTATGGGCTGAAAGCAGAAAGTGCTGGGGCCACTTTGCTGTCTCAGTCACCTCCTCAGCCCCAGTGACTTTGCAGCCTAGCTGGAGGCTAGTTGCACTGTGCAAATGGCAAATATGATCCTGTGATGTGTGTTGAGTAGTGGCATTTTATTCTGTGTTACACCCCCCCCACCCCCCACCCCCACCCCCCCCCCCTAGTGAATCTTAATCTCAAACTCCAGGTACAGATCTGGTCCAACCTGCTCCAGGAGATTCCAAGTAGGCTGTAGGCAGAACAGAGTTACTACTCTGATGGGGAGAGCTATGATCTCAGGGCCTGTGGCTTGAGAAAACCAAGAACAAGCACAAGTATTTGCCAAAAGGCAAACACTGGCAAAAGAAGTGATGCCTGTAATTGGCCATCAGTATTACTTCAGCCCTTGGAAATGAGAAAAAGCCTTTTTCTTGGTTTTGTTCTCAAAACACAGACTGATAAGGCTCAGGTTCATCCTTTCAGAAGTAATAGGAACAACAAACACGTAAAAGGGGAGGAACTGATGGTGTGGTGGGGGGACTATGTGTGTATGGGGGTGTCCTTCCACGTCTTGTGGTCTTAAAATCCAAGAGCAGAGAATTGCTGTGTGTATGTTTGCTGGAGCTGTGTTTAACATTAGGCATTGTATGTCACCCTGGGCACTTCAGAAAGTATCACTGCACATCCAGTGCACTCAAACAGGAAAAAATTATACCATTGTAGGTGACATCTTTATGATTTTATTTTTGGTCATATGGGAAAATTTTTTTTGACAGGGTCAGCTAACAGCTGAATGATGCTGTATTTCATTTTGAGCACAATGCTTTTTGTACCATTAAATTTCTTTTAGATTTATTTGCTTGAAATAAAGGCTGTCTTCCCTCTTCAACTTAAGCTACCTTTGCTGTTGTCATAGTGCACCGAAGAACTGTTAGGGACAAATATAGGGCATAAATCATCTCAGTGACCTAAATGAGTAGCTTTTTAACTTGAAAGAAGTCACTACGCTCCTATTTAATTACAAGGCTGACAATTCCAATTTGGAAAGGAATCTCAAGTCTGAATATCTTTAGGAAAGCCCTCATTTACATATTCATTATTTATTTTATTATTATTTAGTATTTAATAGAGTTATTATTTAGAAATAATTTTTATGATAAATATTATTTAAATTAATGAATTTTACCTGAGCCACCTGCTATTTTATGATATCCTCCCCAGAACAGTGGAGTGTTAAAAGCCAAATTTACATCAGTGTGCCAGGATGAGAACAGTATTGGGTTTAGGACGACATACAAATTTAAGATGCGAGATGGTCTACTTGCTAGAGGTCTACTTTGTAGAGAGTATGCGCGTGCATGCACGTGTGTGTACATGCATGCACTCACACAGAATGTCAGAGTGTGCAAACACACGATTACATACACCAAGCACATTGTTCAGGCGTACCTGTCACTTGCATATATGCAAACACTGAGGAAGCCCACTATGGTTTGGATGTAAAAATAGTAGGATTACGCTATATGACTGGAGAGCCTACATTTCAACTTCTAAACATCCTCTTTGTTGAAACATTTGTCATCTGTAAAAGCAATGAAGTCAGTTCTCTAAAAAGACCATTGGTCGGTTTTAGTGGGAGAATGATCTTACACTTTGTCATCCAGCCTAACTGCATTGACCTTTGCAATATACAGATTTGCAAACTGAGCTGCTAGGAAAGGTTCAAGGTCTCCTCCCCTTTGCCAGGTCAAATGAATTGATCAGGGGAGAGGCATGTGTTACCATCTGTCTGCATGTTGATTAACACTTTATACGCATACACACAAATGCAAATAAGGCAATAATAAAAATGTGGCCAAGGGACTGGATTTTTAGTTGCATTTTGGAAACACCTCTGAACTGGCAGAAAACGTTCCAGTTGATATCATGTTTACTGCTTCTCTCTGGAAGTGCCAAAAAAACCTTACTAACCCCTCCCCCCTCCACCCCCCCGAAAGTTGAAATACTTAGAAGCCTGAGTGAATGCACACATAAGTGTGATGGCAAACTGAAATTATCTCTGTATGCCAGGAAAAGGTGTAAAATTTACCAGCTGGCCTCTAAAGTTCATTCCTTGCTGCAGCATTTGAGCTTTTTAGAAAGGTTTTCCAGTTTATAATCGTCATGTAATCTTTGCATGGTAGTATTTGAACATAACATGGTAGGTGTACGTGGGGCCTGTGATTTATAAACTTCACTTTAGGAAAGTAGGCTGCCTAGCCACTCTACCAGATGTACCAGTACAGCAGAGGTTTTGTGATACGATTTGACATGACGTTTAAAGCACATGGTGACCTCCAAGCCTAAAGCTTATTTCAAAGGCTGCTTTTAAACCAAACATTTTATGAACTTCCAGGCTGTCAGTGAGGCATTCTGCTCAGAGGACTTGGTATGTCTTCAGTCTCCAGCATATCACTTTTTCTAGAGGCTGACTAGTGTTGTAGCATTAGCTCACTGGCAGATGAACAGACATGCTGTCTAAATTTCAAACTGCTGAATACTCACTGTCACAATATATATTATTTAGTTAGAAGAAATGAGAAGGAGAGAGAGGCAAAGTTTCATACGAACTTTTTTCTTTCATGCTAACTGGAGGATTAATTACAGACAGACACACTTGCACACACACACAATTTTAATTATCTGTTGTTTTCTAGAACAGCTGACAACGCCATGATCCTGACAGATTCTTAAGAGCTTTGAATAATCTTTTTTTTTCCCCCCAGTGGTCAATATTGGGGCATCATACACACTCACTTTTCTAGCATTGGCTGTGTAGGAACACCGCTAAGAAGCTGCTGTGTGCAAGAGGGGGCAAAAGAAAAGATCATTTTGGTTCTATGGCAGAAGGTGTATGGGCTTAGGGGGCAGGTTTTTTCCTGAAGTTTTTCAGTGACTGTAATCCTTCCACTTTTCAAAAGTTGCCTGGAGTTAGAGCCATGCTAGGAGGTGGCAGGCTGGGCAGCAAGATGGGCTAGTGTTCTTAAACTATAATCATATATATCCACTATAAACAAATAATAAATAAATTTCATGGGTCTTTAACTTTGATGAGGTTGTAATTACAAGTTAGCCTCACAGTTTGACAGGAGCTCTGGGGAGTGGGCATCTATCAACTCCAGGATTTTAAATGCTAAAAATCTGAATTACAAACCCAATTGTACACTTGTACTGAACTGAAGTGGCTGAATTCCACTGCCCCCTTGCCATACCAGAGGTACTGAACCTCTGCCATATTATTTAAGTTCTACAAAAGATGCCCTGAGATACAAGCAGGCTTGCAGAAGCAGATACCTAAAACAAAAATACAAAGAAGAGCACATGACCTGTCTACCACTAAGGCTGTTTAAATTGGGGGTTGCTGCAGTTACCAGAGTGGTGGGGGCAGGGGGGGAGGTGGTGTATGTCAGGACAGGCAGTAATTGCCATTAATTTCACTTTGCTCTTGGCATCTCTGCATAGGCAATGAAATATAGGGAGACTTACTGAATGCTGACCTTTAGACTACCCATGTTACCTGCAGTGTCTTAGTGTCCACGTTCTCCCTGAGCTTTCTGGATGCATCTCACACTAGTCTTATGTCTATCCAGAAAATGTGCATATGGGGGGGCAGGGGGGAAGTTATTTCTTAATTGCATTCAAAATTTTGGAGAAGCTTTTAGAAGGTGTCCTTGGACTACAGATGGTAAGAATCAGGCCATACGTTTCATTGGTTTTTTGTCTCTAGTGAGCAGCTGGCTTATACTTCAATGCCAATAACATTACAGAGTTTGGTGTAAATCTATTGTTCTTCTATAAATCTAATGTACTCAAGGACTGTCTTCACTTGCATGCTTTTACCTCAGATATTCAGTAAGCTCTTCAAGGTCTCGTAACGTATCTAGGAAAACTGATGAAATGAAACTTGGCATAAATGAAAGACTGATAAAGTACACATTGATCAGTTAAGTTCATTTCATTTAGAAAGATGTAGCTGCAAACTCTTCAATGTGTAGCAAATGGTACATAAAGATTCACTAGCAAAACAAACGAACCAACCCCAAACTAAAAGCTGTTTTATTTTTGCGTGACTCCCAGTTTTGCTCTTTCCACACTTTCCGTGGAGACACCAGTTCCAGCCTCCACACTTCACAGGTCTGACTGTGTCAGGCAAGACAGTAATTCATTAAAGGATTTAGGAAAAGCATCCCTTGCCATATCTTTTTCCTCATTTAAATATGTCATTTGTCCTGTGAGTGTTAGTACTTTGCAAAAGGAATAGAGAATGATTCTATAACCACTGTAATTTCACTTTGCGGTGAAACACAGAAGACAGATACAGACCTGAAGATAGTAATTTTTAAAAAAAGAACCTGTCACCCAAATCCCACTGCCACCAAAAATCAGACTGGTGGCACTCGTGCTGAAACCAAGTCTCTCATCTCCAGCACTTGCATTCCTCTTCTGTCATGAGTCCTGGGTGCAAGTAAGGAAACTCTCCATTGAATAACCAAGTGGAAGAAAAGGGAGTTCAGGAAAAACTGAATTTTGAAACTTTATTTTCAATTTGTTTACATGCATTATATTTTTCACATTTTTGTAAAATAATTTCATGTCTTGGCAGTAGTAGCAGTACATTACTATAAGAAGTTTAACAATATAATAACTGATATGGTCAGTTATTTTTATTTAGTATTCAGAATGATTAAGAGAATCATGACTTAGAACTTAAAGAAACTCTTTGTCAAAGTACTTTCTGTTCAGTGTACTAAGAAATACTTGCCTTGTCCTGTGTCAGTAGGAGTTGTTTCTGTAGCAGTTAAACAAATATAGAATTTCCTTATTCTTAAAGAATGTAAATAAGTCAGTCTCCCGCTCACATTCTTTGCATAGATTCGCCGCACTGTCTCTTTGACATAAAGAAGTGGCAGACAATTGCCCTCTGGAATAAAGCTGTAAGAGACTATGCAGAACAATACTCGCAAAACGTTTCTTGATATGTAATGTGCCAGTCTGCTAGAACCCCAGGTGTGATACTCTCAGCTGGTCTGCTGCGAGCATTAACTTTTTTTGCCGGGAACTGAGGTTTTAGTTTGAGCGCAGATTTATCAATTGGCTGTTTACAGTCTCCCAAGTCCTATTTAAGGTTCAACCAGACTTTCATTTTTCATACAGGTGAAAACTAAGAATTGAATATCAAATACACAGTTCTTTAATCGGTGTTTGAAGTCTGAACTTAGAATTCTTTTGGAAACAAGTTCAGTTATTAAAAATTTATCTTAATTGAGCTGCTAGCTTTAAATACATTCCTAGGAGCAAATTTTCTTTGTTACACTATACTGAGAGATTAAGACTGAATTTTTATTACTTTGACAACTACTTATGAAAATAACATGAATTCTGTATTTCTATGAAGAGCAGTGAGCTTCTGAGTAGTGATGCATTTAAGGTGTAAGGAGTATTTATTACATCGTGCTTTTTATTTTCTTCCCACTTTTTTACTATGTGTAACAATTTGCTGCTGTGAATTATTTTATGGTTCTTTCACTAAGGTTGCTATATAAAATAAAGAGATTGAATCCCATAAGATTAAAAGTAGCAGAACAGTCCAAACAGGTAAATTATTAAGAGTGAAATCCTGACTGTTGAAGACACTGGAGTTTTCCTTGGCCTGGGCCAGGATTTTAACACTAATTACTTGCCTTGTTTTCTGAGCCGAGGATGTTTACGTTTCCACAGTTTTTCCTCCACCCAGAATAGTGATAATTTCATTTTAATGAAAATGGAGATCTTAGTGTAACAGTGACACCAGAAGATGGGTGTTCAAGAAAGCACAGGAAAAAGTTCAAGAACTGGAAGCACTTCATTAACTACCATGTTTCTTCACATAACTGCCAGATGATACATAAAACCTGTCATGGATTCAATCCTAGTACATGTTACATATAAAATAAGCCAAAGGGAGACTTGCCATCACGACTCTTTCTTTCCCCATTACCGGAATCTGTTCCCTCAGCGTTTTGCTCACTCTGCTTTGCCATGCTCTCCCTTTGGGATGAGAGATTTCATCCTGCTGTGTGGAACTGGCCTCGGGAAATTTGCCTCACCATTTGGGTGGATAATCTGGGGGTGTTTATTTTCAATGAGCTGAGTCTTCCTAGAAATGTGGCTATTTTTTTGGTTATCTATCTTTGTCTGGCTGTCTAGTAATTACAATATACACCTCAAGGGTATTTGGGGTTTGTTCTGCATTTTACCCATTTTTCAGGTGGGGAAATTGAATCTAATGAACTAAATAATTAACCATTACCAGAATCTCCTTGAGGCTATGTAGGATTCAAAGAACTGAAATTGAGTCCTATAATTAGACCAGGCCCTGTGTCCAAGTTAAATGATAAACAACTTACATAAGTACTGTAAAATTGTTTCCCTTTAAACATCATAATGGAACATATGCTTAGACAGGCGGTTAGCTCAGTCCCTCTCAAGTACTGCTGCCTTCACTTGCAAGATTTTAAAAAAAGAAAACTATTTTTTAAAAAACGTGTCCTTGAGAAAAAGAGAACAATGGTTTAATATAAATCCTTTCCTTGCTGTTTCCATCAGTTGCTTTAGTTTGTGAAGAAACGGAGTGCTTGTTGCAATAATCTTTTACATGCACTGAGGCTGAGAACTATAAAATACATCCAGATTTTGCTAATTAGCAAAGTCATTATTATTAGGAAAAGTTAACTGTTTTGTAGTGTACATTACCAGTAATGCTTCTTGCTGCTTTAAATTAGTTCTTCCCAGTAGATGCAGTTTAGAAAGCAATAGCAACTGAGCTGTCTGTAAGTAACAGGAAAAAATATCTCCCTTGCTTTGTTTCCAAAGGCCAGGAGTTCTATATACACACACCTACCAGCATACACTAGGCAAAAGCAGTAACATGTGTAGTACTTTTACATAAAAAAAAAAAAAAAAAAAAAAAAAAAAAGAAACAACACCAACCCAGGGAAACATTTCTATCAACTCTCAGAAAAAGAAAATGCTAAAATAATATACCAGCTCTTAGGGGTTAATGTCAACTTTTAGAAAATTAGTGGTTTAGTATTTTCAGAATCAAATACCAATATAAGAAGTAATTTTATGTATAGTGTAAGGCCCTACAACTGAACTACAAGTTCCCAATGACATGGAGAAATATCAGCAAGGAGAAACAAACTGGCTGAACAAGGAGCAGTAGCTGTGCCTCTGGCACATACAGGCATCAGCTTTGTCAGAATAGCAGCTATGGACTTAAAGCAAGGCAAAAGAAAAATTTTGTCACTGAAGGTTGCACAGCAGGAAAAGCAGGACAGTGGTACTGAAGTCAGTGGAACAAACTGTCTACCTATAATAAATCAAGTGGGCTGTTACAGTAGCCAATATTTCAACATGATTGCCAGCTTGCTGCTTAGCCCTTTGTTCCCAGTCCTCAGTCTTACAGGACCTGCAGCTAGGAAGCCATTCTGCCCATCTGAACTTCTCTTTTAGGAGGAAAAAGCAAACCCAAACAGAAACCCTAGAAGGAACTGAAATGCACTGCTCCCCATCCCCTCCCCTGCCAAAGGAGCAGCTCTTAAAGAGATCAGCAAAATACTACCTCTTGCTGCCTGGCTCCTCTCTAGCAGAAACTGAAAAGCTCCAACTGTAACGAAGGCGTTGAGCAGCTTGCCAGCTGCCATGGTACTCACATGTTGGCTGAGGCACAATTCTCCTGGGGTATGGCTATCCAAGGATTGGGACTGTGTCAGCCAAAGGTCTGGTGGCAGCTACAGATACTCTACCTGATATTTTTCTACATGCTAGTTTATAGCTTTGACTCCATGTGGTTTTACCTATGGAATATAGCCTTCAAAGCTGAAACCTCTTCATAGCAGTACTGTGCAGGCAACTTTTCATAGAATCATAGAATCATTCAGGATGGAAAAGACCCTTGGGATCATCGAGTCCAACCATCACCCCTACTCTAGAAAGTTCTCCCCTACACCATATCCCCCAACATCTCATCTAAATGACCCTTAAATACATCCAGGGATGGTGACTCCACCACCTCCCCAGGCAGCCTATTCCACTGTCTGACCACTCTTTCTGTGAAAAATTTTTTCCCAATGTCCAGTCTAAACCTCCCCTGTTGGAGTTTAAAGATGTTTCCCCTTGTTCTGTCACTAATCACCTGTGAGAAGAGACCAGCACCAACCTCTCTACAATGTTCTTTCAGGTAGGTGTAGAGAGTGATGAGGTCTCCCCTCAGCCTTCTCTTCCTCAAACTGAACAGTCCCAGCTCCCTCAATCTCTCCTCATAGGATTTGTTCTCCAGGTACTTCACCAGCTTCGTGGCCCTCCTCTGCACTCGCTCCAGCACCTCGATATCCATCTCGTATTGAGGTGCCCAAAACTGGACACAATACTCAAGGTGTGGCCTCACCAGTGCAGAGTACAGGGGGACTATCACCTCCCTCCTTCTGCTGGTCACACTATTTCTAATACAAGCCAGGATGCCGTTGATTCATCTGGCATGGGAACTCAGTGGTAACTCGGTTAAGTGAACTAGACATTTAAATCCAGCCTTCAAGCATGAAGTTAGAAGTATTAAAGCACCTACATTTGGCACAAAAGTGGACTTACATCACTGTTTAAGTAAGTCTGGTTCTTGAGATACCAATAGGAAGAGTCAAAGATAAATCAAGTGAGACATTTGCAGGAAAAATAGACTGAAACAGCCTTCAGTGCACAGGTAAGGCTGGCTAACCAGAGAGATCTTTTCTATGCCATTTATCAAATTCTCTGATACTGCAATTGAGAACTCTCTCTTCCAGATTTCTATTTTCTTTTTAAGGCCAAAAAGCATGGTGTACCATGCCAAATACAATATAAAATGAAATACAAGAAGGTAATGACTATAAAAAGCAAAAAACAGAATTGCCCGGCAGAAGTCAGAGAGCATGATGCTCACATATAAGATAGGTTAATTTTCTGCCCTGTGATATAATTCTCTTTGTTTAAAGCCACTGTTGGGAGAAAAGTGAGCTGTCAACATGTAAGCCTATCATAGTGCAGTACTTGTAAATGAATTATCAGATTATCTACATAAATGAATGCATTTACTATCAATCTGCATACTGCAAATGTTACGCCATTATTTTGTGCCTGAAGAGGCACAAATTTATTCTAATTAATAGAAAGAATTGTCCATTTCCTGTTTAATCACACGTAGTGAAGAGTTACTGAATCCTCACCATTTTTGCTTGTGCAGCTTACAAATTGGCAATGCTAGCTGTGTTATTAAAAAAGTTAAGTATTTTATGGGAGCATGAAAGACTAAATACTGATTAAGGAAATTTTAATGAATGAAAAAAACAAAACTGCAGTGAATGAAGAATTAGAAGGTAATAAATAATTCACACATCTCTTTCTCTCTTTTCCTGTATATGACCCTTTTATAACCACCATAACTGGGGCTCTGAGCATTACTGCGCCACTGACAAGAATGAAGGTACTGGAGCTCAGGGGAGGGCAGTGAGAAAGGCAGGTGTCCACATGACTGTAGTAAGAGAGTACAAGGTTATATGGCCTGAAGTCAAAAAAACACTAATTGAGGAGAGTAGTTAGGAGGACTATCAGCTGGATACTCCCCGAAGCATGCCCCAGGCAAATTGGCTTATTTAACCTACACTAGTGGTATGGCAGGGGTATTAAGTAAGGAATGTTGCAGGGGAGGTTGTCAGAAGAGTGTTACAGAGAAGAAAAGGACAAGGACACAGGGGACACAGATGAAAACCAACTAAAGAAGATATTGTGATATGCAGTGAATGACTATGAGCTGTGTTTGTGAATCACAACATACTTTTTCCTATGCATAATGCTCTTTGCTGTCATGAGATAAGTCCTGAAGTGAACTACGATGGCAGTCACTAGTACCTCCTTAGGTACAGTGCTTCTGTAAATGAGAATCCATTTTCCTGTTCACAGAGATACTGGTGCCCTTATACCGTGGCATTGCCGACCACTGTTGTATGGCAGTGTATAGGGTTAATCTGTAATGCCATTTGATGTCTGGTTTACTTTCTCCTCCATAGCTTCATCCAGAAGATGATACTGGTAAAACAGATGTTGTGACTTAGCTCTATTTCAAGACAGTTCTTTCTTTTACAGATCTACAAATATGTGATGGAGTAAGTCTACATCCTCTGCTCCTCATCCCTCTATTCTTTCCTTTGACTTGGCCTTTAGGCTTCAATAGAGGATATTTTTTCATGAACCACTATTCTTCCTGTAAGAAAAAAACTTTAAAATTCCATGAGGCAGATTTAAATCCAAGATCCTTGTGCACAGCTGTTATCGGAGGAAGGGAAGTGTGGGGTGGATATAAATGCCATCTTACATCCATACAACAGCACTTTTACGTGTGGATTTGTGGTCTGCCACCAGCTTTTGCTCAATCATTCTCACTTTTTACAGCAAAGTTGACTTGCCGGTGTGGAAGCTGATATGAATGCGGAAATCTGTAATCTCTCATAGGATAGGAGCTTTCCTCCTCAGCTCTTCAGTTTGCATACACCTATCACAGCTCATGAGGGAGTCAGGAGATAACAAAAGGGAATTGCAAGAGCCAACAACAGACAGCTGAGGGGTGACCAAGAATCAGGTAGTTCTATCTTGAGCATACATGTACATGAGTACAGAAGAGAGAAATCATGGGGAAACAGTGAAAGCAAAAAAGAGAAGTATGTTTATTTCCTAATGTCCTTTCTAATATACTTGTTCCTGTAACAGATCTTTACTATCTGCAATCCCCTCTTTGTTTCTTAATCATGTCTGATGTCTTTTTTTCTGAATCTCATACTTTATTAGCATAAACAGATAAATGAGAGAAAATCAAGACTGGGGAGAATATAATCCTATTCCAACTACAGTTCTGACTCCTTGAAAAAATAACTTTGCTATTGATTTTATGTGAACAAAGTCTGAAGTTTTAGTACTGTTGCATAAACCATAAAGAAAACCTTTTGGTTTATGTGTGAAATTCAGCTGAGCAGATGCTTGACATAATCAGGGCACAGATGTTCCATCCACATATTTTCTATAATTTTTTCCCTATTATGCTCCCAGATCTATTGTGTGTGTACATGTGTGTGAGGCGGAGGGCGAGGGCGGGGGGAAAGAGAGAGAACCTCTGTGCTTTCTTATACAGAACTTTGTTTTGTCACTTTTTCCAAGGCCAAGTAACCTACATGATCAAATTCTTAAGCCCCCACATGGACTTTCAAAGCCAGAATTTGCTCCAGCTTTTAAAAAAAGCAATTCAATAATCAGCCCTTTTGTATCAGTAGTGAATTTCTCTCCCTCTCTGCTTATCACTTTATCCATACAACATGTTTTTAGCTCCCATATTCTCTTAAAATTGAAGCAAGTCAAACACAAATAGTTCATTTACATATAGATTAGGACAAGCCTTATAGGAAAGCCATCACAGTTTAGTTTGGTTGCATTTTCACATAATCACAATTTTAATTGAAAAGACACAGTTGAACACAGTCCATCATGAATGCCCTCCCCTTCCCAATAACAGACATTTAGACCAGTGAGACTTTTTTAAAAATTTTATAAATTTTTTTTATAACCACTGATACCAACCAGGTATGTCTCCACTGACTTTAAAAGGGTTTGGTTGAGAGCATAGATCCCTTGGAGAATTAGCTGGCAGTTTTTCTCTCTTATAGGCCTAACCTTAATACTCATATATAAAAATAAAAAATACAACCACTGTTGGAGCATTTTCCAAGATTGCTTTAACAGAGTATCAACCAGAATTTACAGCATCTCACCTTGACTCCACAAAACACTTCCAGAACTGTCCAGGACTCTAATCATGTTCTTAATTTCCACTGGCTCCAAGCTAAGTACCGGTTTAGTGTGTTTATTGAACTGGGACTCAGTTAAGCATTTATTTGAACATGTAATTGCTTTCCTGAACTGGAGCCTCTGGATTCACACATTATATGTCCTCATCCTCCTTCCTTGAAACAGGATTAAGATCTATAGTCATCCCTCTGGGATTATGAATGAAGTTAAATTTGGGGTTTCATTTTTAGAATTAAAATTTTTGCACCAGGATTATGTACTTCCCACTGCTGCTTGTTGCACAGCTGTAGTGGACTTCAGGGGAGGATTATGGCCGATTCATGGTTTGCTCTATCTCTCATGATCAGCGGGAGCATGTTAGGAGCACAGAACTTTGGGTAAAAAGCACTAATACTCTAAGAAAGATGTGAGCAGTTCATGTGCAGGTGAGTGGGAGAATGAAGTACTGAAACAAGGCTTCCAAGCACAGAGGGATACGTGGATTTCTGTTCTGTGGGACCACTGGAGGTAGGTTAAAGACAGTATGGGAAAGTTGAGAGCATTGACAGCAGAAGAACATGCACAAAGGGCATGAAACAATGACATTTGGCTTTATTAACACACACTGCTCGTGGAACTGCTTGTAAAAAGAAAAAGATACTGAAGATAAACTTGATTAATTTACAACCCAAGTGAAAACAAGCGTTTGCTTGAGAAAGTATATATTCAATTCAAAATTACTTACCTGTAGGTTCCAAATGTTTAAATATGGTCTCTAAATTATCATTTGAATAGTCAACAAAAAAATCCTACAAAAATCAGTGTTTCAAATCTCACGTCAGCAATAGAGGCTTCATTTCTGATTAGTTTATAAACCATATAAAATGTACTAATAGTGTTAGTGATATATATATTCCAGTCTATATGAATGAGAGGTCATCATAAAGAGAAAAGTATTTAAATTGTAAGAATGTGGGGTGGGAAGCTTTTGCTACCTGTTTTTTGTACCATTTAGCAGATTTTATGTCTTGAAATCATAATCCCGTACGCTACAGGTAATAACGCTAATAATCAAAGAATATGTGAAGATGAAGGCATTCTGTGAATGCCTGTGATCAGATTTGTGCTGAAGACAAGTGCATAAAACTTCCATAAAACCACAAAAAATATCTTTTCCATGGCTAATGATACTTAGCTGTAATGAAGATAATGACTGTTATATTAATGCAAAATCAAAAAATCTACTCAAGAATCAAGTCACCTTTCTCTCAGTTTTCTTTATTTCTGTAGAGATGTACAATGTCCTTCACCCTTTCCTTCTGAACTGGCAGTGCATCTCTGGGGATTTCTTTTTGTGTACAGCCACAAATACCTGCATACTCCATATATGTAAGTATGAATTACTATCTTATAATGGGTTACAGTTCTTAAAACCATATTAGTCCAGGATAACAGTGAAGAATAATATGTTTTGAGGATTTAAAAGAGAAAAAAAACCAAACATAAGTGATTACTAATTCCTTTTAAGCCACCAGTCTTACGTTTCACTGTCTTAGATTCTCTGTGTTAAGTGAGCATAAAAACAGTGGGGAATAAAACTAGAGATTCAGGACTACACTGGAACAACTCACAAGCACAGGAAAGCACAACTCAAATTTAAGATTTATTTTGATGAACAGAGTAATTTACACCGTTTTTCTACTTACAGCAGACATGATGAGCTCTCCACCCAGATTCTGGATTTCTGCTTTAACTTGACTGCAGATTTTGAGTTGATGGGAGTACAGCTTGATCTGTTCTAGATAAGCCAACAAATCCTGTTTGCACGATTGGTCTGGACACTGAAGATTAAGAAAAGAGGAATTAATAAAGCATTTCAGCAGTTGCTGATTCATAGTTTTGTCTCAGACATCAGGTTAATACTTCACTGAGGAGTATTCAAATAGTACATGAGTATAGCCTTGCTTTTCACTGCAGCTGTGTCAGGTTGTGTAGTTCGTTCCTCTTGTGAAGCTTTTTAACAAAATAATTGGAGAAGCTCATAATAATCCTGAACTTCCCCATAGTCACTTTTTATTTAACACTACTGCGCCTGCCGTAGCAATATTTCTAAACAAATTCTTGAATATATGGAGTAACTACTTTCCCTTCAATTCCTAAGAGGTTATGATTTGTTTTTAAGAAGATACCTACATTAACAGTGATACTTATGTGGGCACATGTAGACATAAATGCAGAACAATATTAACATTATATGAAATTATGCTTTATCTATATGAAATTATGCTTTATCTTATAATATGATCTATGGTTTTTTTGTGTTCCATCCAGAGTTTATTCAACTTCATCACAGATCTTCTGTATTGGTGGAAACAGAAAATAAGAATGTCTTACAGAAAACTCACTGATTTCAATACTTTAAACAACATGGGTTTTTTTATAAAAATAGCATCGTTCTACTCTCACTTCTGTGAACTCCCAAAATACCTGAAATACTTTGAGGGGAAATAATTGCTCTGTGAGTACCAAGCCTGGCATGCATTTGTTCTAAAGCTGCTTTTCATTACTCTGGCAGAATAAAGGGATCTTAAGGTGAATGGCGAGTCCCTATTGTGCTACCACAGCTGTAAAAAGTGAGCATGATAAATAAGAAATAGATCCCCATGGTTTTCCAGAGATGTGTTTTTAGTTTGTGTGCTTTACTTACATTATAAATATAGTCATTTTCTTTTGATAGGAAATTGTGTTCAGCTTTGTATATTAAAAAAGAAAAGATATGTTCCCACCATCTGTAGTGGCAACAATCATTTATGGTTTCATGTAGTTATTTAAACTTTTGGTCTTATGGAATGATGGTCAATAGATTTAAATCCAAAACCTGCCAGAAGACAGAAAAGTCACCAATTCTATTCAATTCATGAAATACTTTACCTAAACTACTGGCTTTGCTGAGGAAACTTGATACTTGTTTAAAATGGGGGTGTGACAATTCTACTTCATGACTGTGCAGTATGTTTGGTTAAGCAAACAAATTCATGTTTTAGACTTAGGAAAAGATAACAATGAATAAGGAAGATGAGATTGAACAATTTTAAATTAATTAATATGAATTAAATGTCAGTCCCTACCTCATGTTCTGCTAGACCCATTACTAAAATGTTTTCTGTACTTTGGCACAGTTTAGAAGAAAAATAGAAGATGTTCTTGACATCCTCTCTTTTTCACGTGTGATGTTTTCAAAGTGTTAGTGTACAGAAAAATATACTAAAATATGTCTTTGTTTCTTCCTTACTCAACACTGCTTTAAGAACTGCACAAATCAGTATTTAAATACTGGTATTTCAGTGACTGTTTAGAAAACTGGAATAGTCATTCTTTATTTAATTTTAATTAATAAAAATTTGTTCTTCCAGTCAAATACAGCTGTAATCCCTTTAAGCCCAGAAGTAATTATATCAAGACAGGGTGTATTTCCTGGAAGTAAATGCTTGATCCTCCATTTTTTTTCTTTTCTTAAATACACTGTGATTTTTTTTTTTTTCCACTGAAAAAACTCAATAAATGGGCAGATAGGGTGCTTATATAGTGTCTCATCCACTTCAAATAGTGACAGTGTCAATTACAGAAGTTCAGGGACAAGAATAATTTAACCTTATTATATACCACTCTTTTATGGAACAATATTGGCAGGCCAGTCACATTTACTATCTTCCTTATGTACCATTAGAGAAGAAATGTGTAACATTTTAGGAATGCTAAAGATGATATGCATCAAAGACTGAGAAATTGCCATGCCAGAACAAGACCTTGAGGCTAAAATAGATCTGTGAAAATACTGGTTCAGTGCTCAATATCATTCAAAAAAAGCAAATGCTAGGCATTATTAGGAAAAAAATTCTGAAATGTAATTATGTTACCATACAACTCTGTGGGATACCCACAGTTTTCCTACCCTGTGTAGATATGGCGCATATTTCCCCTCCCTTGCCCACTACAAGGCATATAAGAGAAGAGAAAAAGGACAAAAAAGATCTTCATGAAGACAGGTATCTTTCCTCCAATACAAAACCAAGAGGTCATCAAAAGGAACTAGCATGAGTTCAAAACAAAAGGAGATGGTTCTTAACACTGTGTTATTAAGTTGCAGAAATCTTTGTTGCAGAATGGTTATAAAAGGTTCCAGGAGCTAAAAAAGTTACTGGACAAATTAATGAAAAAATACCAAGGACTATTTAATGTATCAAGTGTATTAAAAATATGTTTGATTAAGTAAATTCTTGAATGGATGAATGAGCTTGGGAGACCATATGGTGGAAGTATCATGAAACACATGCCATTATCTCACTGAGATCTGTATATGTTCACTATTAATGATTGTCAGAAACACGATATTGGCCTAAATGAACCTACAGTCTGACCAAATGTGCTCATTTTTATGTACTTTACCCATAAAACTTTACAAGATGATACGGTCATGGCAGGGACCAACACAATGCAAAGAAGAGGCATTTACAGGGGTAAAGATAACATTTCAACTTTAAGCAGGATAAAGTACTACAAAAAAGTGAAAGCCTCATGCCTTACAGTATATCCCAATCAACCATAAACAGACGTTAGAAAGAAATGTACTCTGTAGGGAGTATATTCCGTAAGGAATCCTCTACATATGGCTCAGAAGCACCTGGTACAAGCAACACTTGCTCACTAGTGAAATCAAACACTAGGCTGCAACAGGGCGACAACAATAAATTCTGAGTTTAATCATCCCACAGGCAACTGATAGTTACCAATTTAATGCCTCATATTCTTAGGTAGAAAGCCGGGCAAATTATGAGAGGGTCTTTCCCATACATATTGAAGGTAGTGGGGTGTTAACAAGGTCTTTCCCTAAGAATGGGATCAGAACTGACTTGCATCCAAAAGATACAGTGGTGTTTTAGTAATAGAGATATTATCCACAGAAACCTCAAAGTGATTTGATAAATTATGTACTGATTAAAAATACAGTGAAACAAACATTCACAATCCAAATGAAAAAAGCCACTGGCACAGCAGTGGCACAAAAGATCAAGACAATTCTGCAGGAAATTCTGACTGTAAACAATACAGTTCTTGCTTTTGATTTCATCCTTTTGCTAATGAAGCCAGTAGCTTTTCTCTAGAATCTGAATCTGTCTTCATGGTGCTTAATGCTGCATAGAATCACACACAGACCCACTACTATAAATATAAATGTATAATTTATTGCAACTATTTGTTAACTGTAAGCTTTTAGGTAAGATGATCCTGTAATGATAAGATCTTTTTGGCACATCTGCTTGCATCATATTTATCAGCTAATCATTTTAAAGGATGCTTTTTAAATTTCACTTTCAAGAAAACTTTTTTAAAGTACATGAAATCGGCTTCTAAGTCAGGAGACTACCTGGTTCTACAGAAAGAGATGTTTCATATTGATCCCTACACTTCCAGAGTTTAAAAGTAGTTAATGTTCTTTTGCATCAATGTATTGCTCCTGGCCGAGAGACCTCTGTGCATTCAGGAGCTAGTGACCCAGCCAGCAGGTGACCTGCACAGAGCCAGGCCTGGGCTGTGCTGTGGTTCACACATCCCCTGGCCGCAGCACACACCTAGCTAACGCACGGTACGGCAGCAGAGGAGCTTGTGGGCAGCTCCCACTCGGTACGGGTGACTAGGACGCCTGCGTATCCTTGCTTTTATTTAGGACTGCAAAAAGAAGTTCTCATATGACCATCCTGTTTGACAGTGGAAATGATTAATAGAGTTGTTTCCTTGTAAGAAAATCCCATCATAGCTCACATTACCAAAATGGGGGAACCTCTTCTAGGGACAGGGTCTGCCCAGCATGCTGTGTGCAGATTGGAGGCCCGTTCAACATTACACCACCTGGGGCTCCCATCACTGAAAGGGATATAAGATTACCTATGCTATTCTTTCCTTACAGTAGACTATGCTATTACCTATGCTATTCTTTCCTTCCTGACAAATAGCATTCTAAACTACACCTCACAGAGTCTGAGTGCCTGTTGTACTGGGATCATAATGGACCAGCACCTCCTGGTGCAAAACAACTGGAATACTGAGGAGGCTTCAAGGAAAGATCTTAATCTACAGCACATTCCATTAAAACCAGGATGTACTAATTGCCTTAATTATCTTAGGGCTTTCAGGTCACAAATTTGACAATGAATTCGAAACAATCTTATTTTAAACTAAATTTGTTATCAATGTACCAGTGATTAATTTGCCTAGGTTCATGTTGATGCTGTACTGTGATTATTTTCACCATTGTTAACTCTGAGTCATCTTAAAAGTGCTGTGAATATGAACTGAAATATAACTGAATTCTGCTAATTTTGCCACACTGTGTCCCTTTCCTTCAAACACGGGAAGAGGGGTTTATAAAAAATCTGAAATGAAGAACAGTGTATCAGAGAGGTGCTGTTGTGGCTGATGAATTATAAAATACTACAAATACAGTTTTGGGGTGGGTTGGTGGGTTTTTTATTCCTAACAGAAAAATGAATGATGTAATTCCCCCATTCTGAAATTACATGGAGTATGAACAAAATCATTCCTTTGAAAATGTTTTATGAACAGGAAAAGGTCAGAGATATGACAATGATTCTTCATTATGCATTGATGGCTTCTTTTGGGTTCTTGCTCAGGTCTGAAGCTAGATGGAGGAAACAGAGTGAGGTTTTTGCTTTTCTTCCTTGCATGTAGCTTTGAATACTGAAAATGCTATCATACATTACTGTGGTCCTGTTACCTGCAAAGGCACAGTAATAGTTGAGTCATGGGACTACTGTGAACTGCAAAGTGATGCGGCCTAATTAAATGACAGTATCAGAAGTAGTAACAAATAGTTATAGGGTAGCCTAAGCTCAATGCAAGTGGTGAAAAAGAGTCAAGTATGTGTAGGAAGAATGCAAGGACCTATATGTCACAACAGTTACTTGACAGTTGGTACAATGTAGAGCTACCTATTTTCAATTTCAAAGCAAATCATACAAATCCATTTTTACATAGAAGAAAAATTCCACGTAATTTAGATGTTACTAAAAGGCAACAGGTGAAGTATTCCACTAAAAACTATTACTGCTGCTGAGAAAGGCACGCATAAAACCTCATTAGAATTCATGTTTCAGTCTGGACACCAAAGTCTTGAAGGCTTCCTTCAGTTTGGACCAAATTCAAAGAACATCTATTAGGTAGCCCAGAGGAATGTAAAGTTTACTTTATTTTAGGACCCCAAGAGAGCAGGGCATAGGAAATTTGGCAAAATAACGGCTGAGAAAAGGAATTACTAGTCTTACGAATACCTCGGAGATTAAAAAAAAAAGCACAGTGAGAAAAGAGCTGTATAAGTTAAAGGATGACTCAGCATGGGCAGAAGAGGTTACAGAAGTTAAAAGATTCTAGCCATCTGAGGAACGAGAGGATCATATTAAGCACCTTTGTCATAGGAGGAGTAAAGACAAGATTCTCTTTTTTACTGTTTGACACGTGTCTAGCAATGGTTATAGTTGTGTTCACCACAGAGTTACTGGAAACGCTGCTTCAGTTCATGATTTTTTTTTTTTTTAAATTGTATATGCTTATTTGCTTCTAGTGCTTATAATGTGAAATTACATCTAAAATACAAGCAACACCTCTAACTAACTAGTATATTTCAGATGCATACAAGATGCCACAGGGAATAAATACTAGGGGTCAGGTGGTTCAAGGGTTTCAACTGAGTGCAAGCTCTGAGCTAGGACAAATGGAAATAATTTGAGTGAATTCACTAAAAGGGTTACGAAAACTTGAATGATGTCTCATTTGCCAGCAGCTATGAGGGTACACACGAATTATTAGCAGTAATGATTCATAACTACTTTTTCCTCACACTGATTTGTTCATGTTTCTAGTCTAGAGTCACTGTAATAATACACAAAAAGGAAAATTTTAGGAAAGAAATATTTCAGCAAGACCGGATTCCCTATTCTGAAAAGAGCAAGAGATTATGACCCTTACTCATCTTTGGCTTTGATATCACATCATTTTCTGCAGTAGATCAGTGATGGTTTTGAATTTTAATTTGTAATTGATAAAATCTTAAAAGGAGCCATTCTCCAATGCTCTTGAAAGGAGAAATGTGATGGAAAACTATCTGTCAAGATCAGAAATGGGGACTCAAGACATTTTATCTAGTTTTTCCACAAATCAGGTCACAACTGTGTAGATCAAAACCAGAAATGCTTTGTCTTGTTATCTGGAATTCAGAGACATATGACAGAAAACGCTAAGAGGTTGTTGCTGCTTCATAGAAGATATTAGAAAAGCAAGCGTACTAAATGAAAATCAAAAGTGAGGGGAAGAGAGACAGTATGTGAGGGTGTGGAAGACAGCGACTATACCATGCTACCCTGGACCTAAAAGTCAGGCACAAAGACTAGGAATGTAAATGCTTTAGATTTGATACTTGCACAGCAACATTTCACTACACTCTACTGGCACTGTCTGGCCCTAAAACAACCAGCCTTACTTAGTAAGGAGGGCTGCATGTGATGAGTTGCTTGGTGTATTCATTTACTAAACTGCTATGCAGTTGTCTTAGCTAGGAAAATGATCATGCTTATCAATTTACAGAGATCCTGATTTGGGTATTTTGGTGGGGCTTTTTGAGCTACCTGATGTTTTAAAAATTCAATGGAAATAAAGTAGACCTTATAGCTCTAGCACTTTGCATTTGATGATGATATATATTTCTTCTAAATGCTAAAAATTCACCTCAAGACTGCAGGTATGCTGAGGCCAAAACTGACTATCCAGAAAAGTATTTACATATAAAACCATTTGACGCCAAAGAATCAGACAGTGTTGGGGGGGCAGAGATGGAAGAAAGATAACCTAGGTACAGCAAAAGCACAGATTCTCTAACTATATAAAGGGAGAGACTATGGTGGAAAACAAATAATTTCTAAGACAGAGAAGAAAAGTCAGTAACCTTACTAAGTGTGGTGCTGAGACCTAGCACCTGTCCAAAACAGTAAGCCTGCTCAGCAGAACTCTATGCCAATGCAACAATCCTGTGTTCCCACATCTAAACTGACTCACCTGAAACAATCAAGTGGTGTCTGTGTAATTTACCCAAGGAAGTCAAGAATGGACTGTACTATACATCTAAAATGTTGCGGTCATAGCTTAAATAAGCTATAAATATATATATTTATATATAAGTACACACATATATTCATAGATACTGTATGTCTGAAATGTTGCATTCGTAGCTTAAAGGAGTTCACAAATACACGCATATGTACAAATACATATGTAGATAAATATATGTACACATACATCTGTTATATATGTATAAGTGTATATAAACAGACACACTGATATGTATGAAGAAGGGAATCCACACATACCATTAAGAGAGGATCTATGTATTCATCGCTTCAGAAATTGAGAAGAAAAGGAAAGTCAGAGAGGTAGATCTAAAAATGTCACAAGAACTTTTGTAAGTGACCTTCTTAGGTGTTGGAGGTCTGTGGATGGATTAATCTGTGACGAAGTTTAATGCGTTACTGCATAAATAACCTACCTGATTGGCAATCAGCCGTGCTAGGACGTCCATCCTTGATCCTGACTCTGAAATCATTTTTGCTGCATTAATTACATCAGATGTGTTCTTCAGTGGTCCTCTACCCCTTCAAATGAAACAAAGAACCCTACTACGTTATTCAAAAACTGAGAGTAAATCATATCCACGCAAATTAGTCACAGAAGAACTCCATTGAATAAAACAACTAATCCATACAGAAGCAACATTAATTAAATGCACATTCCCCACAACCGTTTGTTTTCATGTCCCACAAATTTGTATTGATTTGCATCATCTGGATGCGGAAGTACCAGAAAGATGTCACACAGTTTTTACATACTGGACGCACATCCTATGCCAAATCGTGAGGATACAGATTTTAAGAGACTAATTGTGCCATTTGCCTTTCGCGTGGCTATATGAAGTTTATGTTCCTTTTCCTTCCAGGAATTTTCTAGTAAGTATGTTCAAAGAAAGTCCATCACAATGATGTATTCAGAGACTCATTATGGGTATCTGGTCAGAAAAATAGTTGGTTTTTAAAAATTTAATTGGTGTACACAAGCATGAATGGAAATATATGAACAGGGCTGCAATTAAAACTAATGAATGCCACTCAAAATACAGATATGCCATATCTGAAAGTACTTTCCAAATAATTTCATAAATTATTCAAAGAAGAATTTTCAGTTTACAAAAACTGTAAAGTTCTTGCGAACAGTTTGTCAAGAAGCCAATCTCTTTTTTGTACAACGCCCTCCCCCATACCCAAAAAACTTTAATTATAAGACAATGTTTCTAGAACCTAAGAAGTAAAATGTGAATACTTAAGGTAGGTAATACTGACAACCATTATCTTCACATTCTCTTGGGCTTCAGCTTCTCCAATGCTGAAACACTTCAGCTAAACTAAAATCAACACACACATGTATAAAGTGAGCAACCCTGATAAATTCAACTTTGCATTTCAACATCATTGACAGAATACTTTTAGTTTTATACTTAACATTTAATTCCTGAAGGTCTCATATCAATTTCTGTAATGGACAAAGGAAGTAGATGACATGAAAAAAAGTTACTATACTTCTTTGTTCGAATGAGAAGACCCTTTTCCTTGAAGTCAATATGATTTCATGTATAAAGAAGGCAAACCATTCCAGTAAAAAAATCATGTAGCCTAAAAATATCATCATACATAACTATAAAAACAATTAATTCAGTAAAAAGACACTGATGACAACACACCATGGCAGATAATGTTTAATCTCTTCTTTGCTTGATTAATTATATTGCTTAGCAAAGAACTATTTGTTAATCCTTGCAAAAAAAGCATACTTTACAAATTACAGTTCCTTATTTTCAACTTTTGAAGCCCACATTTGGAACAACCTAGAATCAGGTACTTTACATGTTACTTTTCTACAGAAAGGTATCTTCTTGCTATGAAAAACCTATTTAGCAAATTGATCAGTTTATAGAATAATAGTGTATGTGGAGAATGAATTTGCAAATGCAATCCCACGCATCCAGGATTAAGTACTTCAAACTTCAGCATGGTCTTCATTTGCCTTTCCTGATATTTTCCCTTCTAACTCACAATTGAATTGTCAGCTGCCCATAACAAGTCCTTTAGGTCCTTTACAAACTACAAGCAGCCCAATACCCTCCTGGAAAGTTACAACCCAGTCTATCAGTCAAACAAAACAAAAGGTAAACACAACCCAGGATTAAAGAAGCGGGGAAAGGAGAGGTGGCATAACAGTGTAAGCAATTTCTGCTTAGGTAATTCTTGTGAGTATCAGTCAGTAGCTTTTTTGACATCTGAGGATACGCTGGACATGTATTTTGAAGGTGAAGTTGTTCAATTAAACTAGCAATTTTCTTGTACCTGTGCAAGTCCCTCAGAGGATCTGACTAATGAGAGAGAGGCAGTTCTATCCAAGAAAGGTATTTCAAACAAATGAAAAGAAAGTATTTCCACCACAGATACGGCCACCATGAGAGCCATTAGAGGAACACTCAGCAATGAGGACTGACAAGACTTCTGCTCCACTTGCCACGTAATTGCACCAACAGTTCAAGTTCTTCTCTACTACATTTTCTAATGAATGTGGGGCAGAATGCTTATGAGCTATAAATCACAGCTAAGTCTTGAAATAAATGCTTAGAAATAGTGTTTAAGAAAGCCTTAGGCTTATACTAAAAAGTGTTGAAAAAACAGCATGTGAAGTTACACATACAAAGAGGGCTCCTTTTCTACACAACCAAGAAGAACTATCTGTGCTCCTTTTTTACCTTCATGTAAAATCCAGACCCTTTTACATAAAGTACAGGTTTAATACCTTGGGGTATGGCATAATGAACCATTAGTCCCAATTTATGAAGTTTGGCAATTCTGCCCACTAAATACTTTTAAAAGAATACTTGGGAGAGTACACCAAATCTGCTGAATCACCAGCCAAATGGAAGAAACAAACAGGAGAAGAAAAAAGGACGAAATTTCTATGGGGACAACTGCAAACTCTAAATTTGGACACAAATAATCAACTCCACAAGAAGAGAGAGATACAGTCTGTATAGTAGTTTTAAAAAAAGATATAGGTGTTATTACAGTGAGTCAGTCTTAACAAGAGTCCATGAGGTAGTGCTGTTACGAAAATAATAGCAGATGCCACACCAGGGTACACAAATAGGTAGATACCCAAACCAAAGTTTGTCTTTTGCTTTCTCAGTTTTGTTAAGACTGCAGCTGGATTTCTGTGTGGGTTTCCGTGAATAAAGTTTTGACACGATTGGAGACTGTGCAGATAGGATGGTTAGACATGTCATAAACGTAACCAATAAGGAAAGACGAAAGAGTTTAAACCCTTCTTTGATATAGAAATTTGAAAGTTAGGAGTGAGACAAAGGAGGAAGCATGAGCAAGAGAGGCTGTAGGATACACATGGTAACAGTCTTCAAATGAGTGTCATGGCCATAGTGGATAGGGGAGGTAGTACTGAGCTTACATTCTGGAAAACAAGATTCAGGTGAGGTGCTGAGATCATGAGGAACTGGAACAGAGCAGCCAGGAGGTTGTGGCATCTCCACCACTGGATGAGACTGGACAGACATTTGTTATGAATGATGGGAGGATTTAAGTCCACTTCTGAGGTCTCTTCCAGTCCAATAATTTTCTTATTTTAAATTTAACAGAGAAGTTTCATGTTGTTTGGTGAATGACTACGTTTCAATGCGTGTTGCCTTCTAATGTTATTGGTGCAGCTGTGCATTTTGTGAATTCCCAGTTTTCCTGATTTAGCACCAGATCTGCAGATTCAGAATGCCACTAGCTCAGATTAACTCCCTGAATCCAGATGTTAGAGACACAAAAAGACCATTAAATCACCTAGGATGTTTTCCCCAGCCATGAGACAGCTTTCTACCAGTTTTATATTTACTTGCATTTTGTGTGGCAAGTTTGAAGTATGAAAAAAAACTTTTCTTAGGAGGCTGTTTCTCTGAGCTATCCATCTCACTGTCTGGATTTTTTTTTTTTTTTTTTTTTGGATATTTCACTTAGTTCTCTCTCCATATCATTGTACCAACATCCCTTTCCTTCTACAGATGTAGTCCATGATCTGTCTCCACCAGGTGTTGAGGTATCCCTGCCTGATCTGTGAGACTGTTGTGGTACTGGTCCAGTTATTAAAAATAACCAAATTACTATAGATAATACAGATCTGCATGCAGAAGCTTAAGAAAATTAGCTTAGCTCATGCATCTACAGCAGATGCTTAAAGACAGATATAAAAAATCCTTCCCACCAACAGCATCATATAACTTCTCCTTCACCAAATTTTCTATCTTTTTCCCCTCTTCTGTAAGATAAATTCTATTTTTTTGCTAATAATTCCATGTAATTATTATCTTTTTTTCAGTCAGCCTTACCTTACTAGTTTTTCCCTTCTTCCAGTCTCTGTAATTATTAACGTCAAACTTCAACTCACAAACTCAGTTACTGCATTTACTGAAATTCTTTCCCAGTGATTTCATTGGGTTCACAGCCTACAGTAGACTCTAACTACCTGATTTGGATTCACTGCATAGAAGACCTAATACATCTATTTTCCTCACACTTCACTATTTCTGAGCATAAAGGCTTACTAGCTAAGTAAGCTGATAACACATTCAAGGCTATGAAAACAAAGACAACACAAGGTACTATAATTATGAGCAATTACACGCCCCCAAGGTAGCGATGGATTGTTACTATTAAATCACCTGCTCTCTCCAATGAGGAAACTGGGAATAGACCATAAATAATTTGAGAGAGAGACGTCCAGCTAAGTCTAACTAGAATGAAAGTAATTAGTTTAAAGTATCTCCACAAAGTTGTAGGAGAATAAAAAGCTTCATATAAATGTTTCTTGAAAAGTGTAATCATAAGAAGAAAAAAGTTGGATCATGTTAATTAATATGACACCAAGAGCTTTGGAAAATTGTGAGAGACCTAAGCCTCTCAATCTAATCATTCTTGCTCCAAGCCATGATAAACAGTGTATTTGCAGAGTCTGTGTAACTACAATGATTAGCAGGCATCGATATTGGACATTATTTTCTGTTTTCCTTCACGCTGGAATTTCACTCTGAAAAGTAACAATCAAAAATATTCTCTTAATTGTTACATTAATGGAAACTTGTGCTCTGACCTCAAATCCAAAAGGCCTTTGCCATCATATTTTCCAGGAATAGACAGTCTTCTATCTCTGAGCAAAGTTGAGTGGCTTACCCCTACTCACTGTACTCATCTCAGCAAATGTTTTGTACTTCCCCTGCATTAGAAATAATAGGAAGCTCTACTGACTAGTCAGTCTCAAAAAATAAACTCTTACCTAACATACATCTAACACCATAAACTACCATCAGACATAAACATTTCATAGCACTGCAAGCATTTCAAGGTGGGAACTTAAGCTTTTCAACTGCTGTCATCTCCAAACCACAACCTGAGTGGTCTTTGTCACATTAAAGTCTTGAGCTTCTGACACTGACCACTACCATCATCAGTCCTGACTTCTAGCTCAGCAACTCCTGACAGCTCCCACTGTAATTACAGGTTTTCTGGGGATACTGCAAAAGAGGCACTAACTCCAAACCAGTACAGACCCAGCAATACAACTATCTCTTTAGTCCTTGCTGTTTCAATCAAAACTCAGCAATGGATCCAGCCTGGCAATCCCAGCCAACCCCAGACCAATGTCCATCTGAGCAGCCCCAACTTGCATCATTCATAGGGTTCAGGCTTGGCCTGCATAAGGCTGATGGTTGGCAAGGGCTCCCTGTTGACGGGAATCAACTGGGACATTTCTTGACTTTGTGAAGAAGGTCAGGGCACTCATCCAAGTGACTATCATGATTTTTCAAGGATAACTATTGTCAGTCCAATGTAAAATAAGCTTTTATGCCTTCTGGAAAGATAAGGAGCTGTAAATATCATGTCTTCAGATAGGCTTCTGAAACTGTCTCCTGTTGTATTTTCATAAACTACCTGAAGAATATGTGGTCTAGACAAAATAATTGCAAGGGAAACACAAAACTGTTGGAAGAGCATATTCCAAGACAGACTGGTTATCAAAGGGCTGCAGAGTCACAATGGAGGGAAAAATAGAAGGAACCTGGTTTTCCTGGGATCTGCCCTGGTTTCTGTGTTGCTTAGTTCTTTATGACTTGAATGAAGGAAAAAATAGAATGTTTAATGAACTTAAACTTGATACTGATGTGCAAGAAGAAGGAAATAGGCTGGGAGGCTAAACTTGGAATTAAGAATTATCTTGAGAAAAGTAGGGAAGAAAAAGTAGATATGTTTAAAAAGGGATATGTGCATTGAGGTAGGAAAATCAAATGCACAGACATCAAGTGGAGAATCAATCCCTACACAACAGGACAGTAAGAAGCAATCTGGAGTTTCAGTAGATCACAAATCCATCAGGAATCAACACTAGCATGCTGCAGAAGAAAAGGCAATGGGAAAATGGTAAACACATAGCAGAAGTAACACTTTTTCTCTTTTTTCACAGTAACAAGTCTCTGTAGGAGAATTCCTGAAAAGACATAAGACAATTTAGAGAAGAGAAGACTGAGTGCCAACAAAATGGATTAGGCTTGGGTTTGCTTCCTAAGTTTCAGCTTATTGTGGTGGAGTAAGCAGTAAGGCTCTGTGAAAAGTCTTGTCATGGAAATTCCTCTTCAACTGCAGTCACTGGGTTATGTGGCTCAGGAGGATTATATGGCATTTACATATGGTTACATGGTCTATCCAAAATCTTACATAACATCATGCATCTCTTATCTTAAAGGCATCTATTCTGTCAAAGTGGCCACTGTCTGTTCCAGGGAACAGTAGGAAGTGACACAAGATTTCTGGATGAACCTGCAATAATTAGCCCAATGAATTCTACAGCACTAGCTTTGAAGAAACCAAAGAAGTGGGAAAAATACTGAACACAGAAACAGTTCAAAAGTCCAGACTTTTCCTTTGAATTAAATTGGCAGGAGACAAACTATACTTCCCTCTTCTCCCAGACCTTTACAGAATGATAATGCAACTGTGGCTAAAGAAATATTGAAAATGAAGGCCAATGTAGTAATCCACAGGAGTACTTAAATCCTTTACACCAATGTGTCGTTAAAAGGGAATTGGAAAGTACTGTTATTCACAGCAATTTTTTTAACATCAATACACATTTATATCAGTCCTATGATTTCTTTCTTTTTTTGCTCTGGGGCAGATTCTACTATCTAGATAGTTCATTGTTGGTCTCATGTTGGTAATTTTCTTATCTAGGTCATCCTTCTCTCCCCAGATCCCTTGTGCTTTCACCAGCTTTACAAAATAAAGCAAGTTGTTATTAAGAAGGCTTTGCTCTAAGAGGAACCCAGTCTTTTATTTCTTCTTGTTGCTCTTACTTCTTGTATTGTGCCACCCAAGACCAAGATACAGCAATCAAAAATTTTCTCAGCACTTAGACAATATAGAAGCAGATTTTTCAAAGGCCTTTAGTGTCTACCAATTTCAATTCTGATAGTGATGTCAAAAATTCTCAGAATTTCACTAAAACCATGATCATTTGTTGTGGTCTCTGAAGAAAATCTGAGTGTTCTGGTAATTTCACAAAACATCATGAAGACTCTTTGGTATATTTGTAGTTCATCTTCGGTGCCGTGCCTATGCAACAGGGATTCTCATTCATGGGCTGCCACTGCCCCTCAGGAACCGCACGGCCCTGCCTCCCCCGTCACCCCCAGCTGCTTTCAAGTGTCATGGTCCCTGGCTATCAGTCTGCAGAATCCCTTAGGTCCATCCTTAATAGTGTCTGTTCCTGACCTCTTCATACTTTTCCCAAAGCAGGCCATTTCTGACCCTGATTACAATGTGACTGCATAATGTTCAGAATACAATGTGACTGCATAACAACAAACAAAATGCCCTGCATTTGTATTACTATTTGGACAAAATATTTGATATTAAAACACAGAAGAGACCTTTTCTTAATGATTCTCTGTGTTTCCTTCCTCTCTCTGCTTTGATTAACGAAGTAGGAATACAGCTATTTAAACATGAAAAGGACAAAAGACTCTTCTAAGCTGACATAGCCTATTTTGTCAGCTGTATAAACTTTTGTTAGAAAAATCCAGGCACTGAAAACTTGGCTGCAGGGTCAAAGGTGAACATGACAGTGTTGCAGAGTAACTGTCATTAGAAGTACTGTTTCTGGCCTCCAATTTAAAAAAGCATATGGCTTAACACCAAAAAATTCTTGCTTCTGAATGTAGTCCTAGATAGCAGAGTGCTGCTCCATCATCCTAATCATAACACTTTTGAAACTGAGAAATCCTGAAGCAGTTAGAAGGGAAAAATGCTGATCTTACTTGAATAGTAGGAGGGGAGAGGGAGAGGGAGAGGGAGAGAGGAGAGAGGAGAGAGGAGATGAGGCAGGAGTGGGAACTGAAAAGAAGATATGTCAGGAGAGGAGCTGTACCTGTAGCCTGGGAGGTAGAAGAGCAGCTGAAACCGTGACTACCAGTTGTTAAATAAGAAGTCTGACAAAACTAATCACAGCAACAACAGAATGTGGAAAGCGAAACATCAAAGGGGTATGTTTGTACATGTCTGACCCTGAGTTGTATGTATTGAATATTTATATGTGCAACAACCAAACACAGAAGTGTCTGTATGTTTGCATACACTTACAGAGATGAAAATCTAAGACTTGTGAGATCTTCCCATACTTACACTTATGCACACAGACAGACACCCTTTCCCTTCACCTATCAATCCAAAAGTCCAAATCTCAAAGACATTTGGATTTCTCTTGTCAACCCTGATGAAATGCGTTAATGAAAATGTTCAGTTTCTATCCAGTTGAGACCAGCTGCAGGAGGTGTATATGTTTAAAAAAAAACCCAAACAAAACAAAACACCATATAATTACAGAGATATATATATATTTACATATATGTAAAACAAACTTGTCATTGTGATCTGAAGATGAAGAGCACTTTATAGTCCTTCACAAAGCTAGCTGTTGTTACTAAATTATTTTATCAGTAGATTTTACACAGGACTCAAGAAAAAAACAAAAAAAATAAGAATGCCAAAAGCTTGTAGTGACAAAAATAGTGCAAAATCAGGAAGCTGCCCTCTTGCAGCAGGTCTCAACTGGGTATAAACTGCACACTTTGATGACATATTTCATCTAAGACTGGAAGAGAAGTCCAAACTCCAAGGGTGTCTGTCTGTGTGCACATAAGTATGGAAACAGCCTGCAATTCTTAGATTTTCAGCTCTGTAAGTGCATGAAACATTTCTGTGTCTTGTAGCAGTTTATTAAAAATAGAGATGAAATTGTAACAAAAGCAGTGATTTGTACAATATAGCACACCAGAATAAATTTGATGACACCATTACTGAGCAGATGCCATCCATACAGCTCAATGATTTGCGTTTTGTATAGTTACAGAGGAAACAATTTACAGATGTAGAAACTGGTTCCCCCAGTTAGCTATTTCATAGTCACTTTTTCCCGTGCCACCAGAAATCTCTCCCCAAATGTCCCTCTGATCTGTTTATCACATCCATACACAAATATTATTGGTACAATGCAAGAGAATACCACAACATCACAAGTGAGTGAGTTCTAGTACCTAAACCAGGCATCAATTATTTGTTTCTCACCTCTTTTTCCTCTCATTATCTCTTGGATGTTTCTCCATCTCTTTCTGCTTCCAAATCCAGCTTTTCAAAGGACACTTTGATTTTTTAGTTGCTAAGAAGGTCAGCAGACCTTACCAGTCATGGGCTTTAATTTGGATGTCTATCATTTTTAATCGCTATATTACATATCTACAGCTACTGTTTTGTTGATTACAGGAAAAGCCTCTGCTGTTTACCTCATCAATCTCCCTTCTCCTATTTTCCCTGTCATGAGCAGAAATTACCCAGAGACTAACTACCCAGTAGGCTCACAGACTGTATGTTTCAGTAATTTTTAAAATCCAAGCCTTTCCATAAGTAGAAACTATTTGGTTATGAACAAATAACATTAAAATTGTACACATACATGTTAATAAATGCACAGCTTCCTTGCAGTCTGACCTGGATTGTGCAATGAAGTGGACAATGCAAAAGGAGATGTCAAATCTTGTCCTTTACAAAGAGGCCAGACACACTGTCTATAATACTTCTGTAGGCACGGACAGCCTGTCTGCAGAGGTACTTAGGGTTGTCTCCCATGAGAGCTGAAAGAGCAAACCTGGAGGTGTTTGGCTATGTGGAGTATGTTTCAAACATAACAGCACTGCAGCTCCATATCTGCACTTTCTCAAAGCACAGAGGTGACTTACGGCCAAGTCAGAAAGTCAGCATTATCTCTAAGGACTCCCACTGCAGAGTGGCCCATCTGCTTCCCACTCTTGTGGACCATGTGTTGAATTTTCAACAGGAGTTATAACATGGTCTAGAAAAGGCAAGTCTTAACAGCCTGGAAGCAGAAAAAAGCCATTGGAGGGTTACTAATGAAACAAAATATTAATGTAAGCAGTGCAGTACAAACATATAGCAATGCCACTTAAATAAGTCAATATTGTCTTATAAAATCCTCTTGCTATGCTGTAACCTTTAAAAAATGAAAGAAACATTCCCTTTGTCCCTCCAAGTGCATCTTTTCAGTTTTCCAATGAGAGAAAGCAAATGAATTGTTCTGAAAATCAGTTGTTGGGTGTTTTCTATTAATTTTTTTCCTTTAAAAGAATCCAGCCACGTATATATCCAGACTATTTCCTTACTGTTTCAGAACACACCCTGTAGGAAGGCCTGTTACAGCACTTAAAATTCAGTGAATCTCAAAAGGTAGAGGTTAAAACAGAAACAGCAAATTTGAATCTGGTGCTTTATGACCACTATGCTATGATTTTTTGAGGGTATTTATTCCTCATTTAACTGTGTCATTAAAAAAATTAACTTAGTGGCAGACCTTACCTTTTCAATTTTTACAACAGTGCACAGACACTCATGAACAGTGTTAAAACTGAGTTACTGGGAACCTGGCACAGGGTAATGCTCTTGTGGGAAATCATCTCTCTAAAACAGGACAGTTGGTCTTTCTCTGAACTCTCTATTTCAAGTGTCCTTATAACAGCATCTTCAGCTGGATTGTGAGAGACTTCCCAAACCATTCTTCTGCTGAGTTTTTATCATTCAGCTGGCCTGTGGTTCTGCACAACCACTCCAACCTGTGCATAATCAATCCATTGTTATTTATTAACTAAATTACATTCATCCTCATGACTTTAGTGAGGTACAAAGGACTGTCCTAAGTTACCGCTTCTGCATCTGTGGCAACATTTTCTACTGGCTATTTACAAGTATCTTTTGCGTAGAGTTTCATCAATTTTGCAGCAGGAACTGCCTGGGGAGTCTGGACGGACCAGATTCTCCATATCAGCTGTTTATCAACACAGCAGGAGCTGCCTGGGGAAACCTTAAGGGCACTCCAGAACCCCCATCCAGAGAGCTCCTGCACCACTTCGTTACATCCTTCTTGGTGCACATGGCTGGAAGTTCAGTCAATCACCTTGTCTGTACTGAGTTCACTGTTCCAAGTCCATCCATTGCTTCCTGGATGCAAATGACTACAAGGGGAACTCCTGGACCATGCACGAATTTAAATTAATTTACTACCACATTCTGTGAAACATCATATTGTCACATCTTTTTCTAACTTTTGAAGTCTTTTCCATGTTTTTAGAACAAAGCGGGGATGGAGTGCATGGTAGGATCTGACCCCACATGTTTTAACACTTAGTAAATGAATGGCATATATGAATGAGCATGAAAGGACCTCCCCCTCTGGCCTCAAGCAGGTATGATCATTTCTGGATGTAGAAAATCAGCTAATACAGAATAAATCAATGCAATTTAAAAGCACAAACTGGAAAAAAAAAAAATCAAAACATTAGGAAGTCTGACAAATGCATAACTAAACACTTAAATTCAGAAGGGCCAAGCTAAAGGTTGAAGGTGCCAACTACCCTCTGGGCATGGAGTTAAAGAGAAGCTTTTAATTACATCATCACAAACCCAGAGTAAAATATATGGTACACTGTACTTATTCCTGGGGAAGAAAACTGGATGGTAGCAAAAGATGTAGACACTGTAAAGAATGGTCTTCTAATGGATTTTTAGATTTTCAAACATGAGAGCAAACAAAGGAGATAGTAAATTCACTATGCAAAAATAAACATTGAAAACCCCGAACTTGGAGATCAGAGAGCTCTTTTACGAATTATAATAAAACAAAAAGACCATCATGAAGTAGAGTCACACAACGAGACCTCTGATTCACTGAGGTATTACAGGGTAATAGTGCCAGCTGTATTGTATTATATACCCAAATAGCTGTAATTATGCATTTATATGTACTACATGACCAATCTGTCATTCTTGAGCTTACACTTTTGATCTGTTTTTTTCCCTAATCCAGTTGATTATAGTTCCACTAATCAGATGACAGTAGAAATTGCAAAGAAAGGTAAATTATTGATTTCAGTTTGCTCTCATGTATGTCATAGTTCACATCATTAAACACCACATATATCTTGTGGCAAGAATTAGACACCTTTTGGAGTAAATGTTTCTACTTGGAGACTACCTTGCAAGTAAAGGTAGTGTATCTAGATTTCAATACCAGCCAAACAAACTGGAAAGTCTGGTAAACCCGTCTCACACGCACACAGACTGACCTGCTTTCTTAACAAATTTCTAGCTTTCATTACAACTCCCAGATTAACTCGGCACATAGTACATAAATATATGAAATGTGGGATCCTGCTCCACTATCTGCCACCTGACTTCCTTGGAAATAACTACAGCCACTGGATCAAACATAGCTATTTTATGCAGCTGGTCAAGACAAATCATGGTAGCCCCACTCTGCCATAAACTCCAGCTATGGAACAAGGGTGAGGACAAGCAATGAGGGCTGGAGAATATTCCCCATGCAATTCTCTGTATTCTAGCAGGCAAAGCACTATATTAACCTGCCACCAGCTCACCTGGGAACTCCTTTCAACGCTTCCCTAGACCTGTTAATTGTCTGGGTGTGTTGTTGATTCTGCATGCATTGCTGCATGCAGCCATCCTGACACAAGGACTGCCTATGCACCATAGATATGCCTTGAAAACATCACAGGCATTATGGTCTACTGCCACATATGGTCTGCTGCCACTTACACAAAGAATTCCACTTTGGAGCTTTGAGATATTTAGAAAACATGATTTCTCAATGGATGATGGAGATAACTCACACCTTTACAAATTTAGTTTTCTGTACTTAGAATGTTACAAGACTCATAAGATACATGTTTCCTGCTGATGGTACTGTCAGAGACTACCTAAAGACAGAAAAGAAAGCCAGAACCTAGCTATACAGTCTGTGCAGGTGTCAACACAGCTGCTGAGAGGTCTTTTAACACAATTAAGCCAAGAGCTGTAGCAACGACATCCAGTTTTAATTCTGAACCCTTCTTATCTCGGATTTGCTCATTCCCTTTGACTTTATCTTCAATCGCAGTAATCAGAAAACCTCATCCAGATCTCAAATATCACAAAACTGGCCAAAAAGTGTGCCACTCAGATTATTTTGAGCTTGTTTTATTTCTAATGCTCAAGGCTGCATGCTGGTCCTGTCTTCAACCTTTTAATCTCTATTAATGAAAGCTCAAACCATTTTACTTTTAAATAAAGGTTAAGGCTCTGTCCAACTGAAAAAAATGGCTTTCTTAGCATGGACAGCTATGATGAGTGGTCACCCTTTACCAGGTCATCCTCTCCAGCATCCTTAACCTGCCAGGAAGTAGCACCAGGAGACATTGATGCGCTTCAGCTCAGTGCCATGACTGTAGTCACTGTGGACACCTCTGCAAGAACAGAGGGGAGAGATGATAGCTGGAAGAACAAAAAATATCTTCAGATGTGAAGCAGAGCCCTGAGAGGCTCCTCTACCCATAGGTCTTCAGAAGCAGATACTTCAGGGAAAAAGAAAAAGGAACTTGTATTGCTAGATGCAGAAGAAAATTGGGAGAACTGGCAAAACTGATTAATGGCAGTGATATCATGGGCTACAGAGGAGGCCATACTACAATCAGGTCTGTCTTATGGCATTATTTTACTCTATGCAGTTAGCTTCTGCAAATCTCTTTTTTACCTTCTGTCTAACATTTTTTGAATTACTTTAAGTTGATTCACAGCACAATCATTTTACCTCTTTCTTGCCAATACTTCCTACTGTAATATTCTTTACTGAAGGGTTTATCATTCCACTGAAGTGTTGATTCCAAAATGAATCTTTCAGAATGCCTTTACTACATTTAACATCATCTTGCTAGTCACCAATCATGCCAATTTCAGAGTTTACATGTGCTATCCTACTTCTGGTGTTAACATGTACTATTAATAATCATATTTTTCAACACTCCTGCCTACAAGCTATCATTAATAGCTTTTAAAGCTACTTGAAAGAACAAGACCTCTCAGTAGTACAACTATAATTTTAACTACCCAGTATGTCACAACAAAGGAATAAGTCTTCTGAAAAATCTCCAGAAAAATGCAAATTAATACTAAAAGTTGATTCAAAAACTCACCTGGGCTATCAGAAACCTGCTAACATTTTTGCTCACAAAGATGTATTTGATTAATGGTATCTAAAAATACTGCAAAATGGACTTTCAGAGTGCTCATCTAGTGTTTTGCAAAGAAAAAACTCACAATGATCAAAGATTTTGCAAATATGATAAATGGATATTAAGTTGAATTAAGTTTAGGACACAGAACATGGGAATGAAAGAAATTTTTGGAGTTAGGGAGTCAATTTTCTGGTAGTTAAACTGCGATATCTTATAATTGTATTTATCAAGTTTTCAAGTTTCATCTTCAGAAAACAAAGGCAATTTTTGCCTGATTGTGACATCTAACATTTAAAAAAGGGAGTCATGAAGTTGTACACTCTACATCCCATGCATGATCAATTCAACTGCAATTGGAATTAAAGATGCTATTGAGCCTAGAGAGGTACCAAAATTGGGATTATCAGAACCAAAATGCTGCAAAAAGTCTGTAATGATAGGCTGTAGGTCAGAAATGGAAGACAGTAAAGTTCACATTTCAAAATTAGTTCATTCAATTAGCAGACCATATTTTAGAATTTATCAGAAAACTGTCCTCACAGATTTGTTTTAAAAAAATAAAAGCACTTTCAGTGTTGCAAAATGAAACAAATACCATGATACATAATGTAATTAAAACATTTTGTAGTAAAAAATAAGAAAGTACTCATCAAAAATTTACATTCATTATATATGCACCTAGCACATCTGCTATGCCATTGTGACAGATGTTTATTAATATGGATATCTAATCATATTGCTAGATTGCTAATGGCTCTAAGCCATCTTCTAAATACCGCAGAAGTTTCTGGTTACATGTTGAACCAATTATCAAAATATTTTCAAAGAACTACTTCTTTACCTCTATGGCCTCTGAAGGGCACCATTAACTCGCAGTTTTGTTTCAACAACAATATAGTTCTACCATAACAACACTTAGAATATGTTGTGTTTGTAATATGTATGTTGTATGAAAGACTTACTTTAAAGACACTTGCTTTAATATTATAACTAGTACGAAAATCAGCTAAAATTAATAGAAATGTGTTTTGATGTGAGAGATCTCTTGCAAGAATATGTTCTATGGTAAGGCTGGTGACCATGAAACAGGTAACTCAGCTGGGTACTACTGCTTTCAGTTATCTTTAGGAATGTAAATACTACTTACTCATGCATTAGCCCACCCTAAAATTTTTGTGCCTTGCAACCTGCAACCTGTTTTTTCCTCTCAGTTTGGAAAGGAGTAAACTTCCCCACATCAAAATTGGATGTTGATTTTCAAAGCTCTTGTTCAGCTTCACAGTCTCTTAGGAGAAAATCTCATGTCTTCCTGCCAGAGTACTACGGATCATGCGCTTATTTGAAATGCTGGCATTTAGTTAGAGAGTTAATTACTTAGACAATTAGACAATTCAGTTAATTATTTAAATATTTGGTTACATCAGTGTTTTAAGAATCCTCAAACTATGGAAATAATAATGGTTTATTAAATTAAAGATCATAGTATCCTTTTCCAATATCCCAGCCATCAACTAATGATGGCCACTACACATTTGTACTCACCATTACTGTGGACATATTCTCTTACCAACTCATCTCCTAATTTCTAAGCCCTTATGAAGGTACAGATAAAGCTCACTTTATTACAAGTAAGTTCACTGAAGATGAACAAGCTGGAATTGTTGAGCTTGAATTTTTGAATTCCCTTGACTTTTTTGATACTACTTTAGCCCCATTTATTTCTACTAGACACCATCTAGCTCACTGACAAGTTGCTCTTTCATGTGGCACTGCCAGAGAATCAGACTAAAAGGCAACAGAAGTTTTTGAAAGTGTTGTCTTAGACACCAGATATGATCAGAATCCTTCAGATACAACTCTTCAGAGCTAAAACACCACCTAGTGTCAACCTATTTGTTGCATTTCAAGGGTTGGGGTTTTTAGGTTTGTTTGTGGTTTGATTTTTTTGAGAAAAAACAGGTGATATGTTTTTTACTGTTACTTCCTCCATATTACAATTGCTTAATGGGCATGACCAGATAAAGCAATTTCAGTCCTAGATAGTCTTAATGACTGCACTACTTACTTGACTCTTACTGAAAAAGTACCTGGCTTTAAAATGCTATGCAAAGACAAAACTAATTTCAGATTTTTAGAATAAAAATATATACTTTGCCTAATGAAAAAGAACAGTTTTAGAGGCAGACTGCATTGTATTTTCTTTGTACTTTATCAATTTGATACTTGCCTTGTTCATGCTTTGAAAAAAAAGTCAGTAAACAAATTCTTATTTATACTGCTGACGACTCACAGAGTTATGAACAGCTCTACAGCATCAAAGGAAAAGGGTCACGATGTTCCCATCCTCCCAAATTTCTCACATTTTTCATGGTGGGCTCTCCCCATTGCTCTTAACTACTTATATAAACACAGTGTAACATGGTGCATGAATGAAATCTTTGTATTGTCAGCCTCCAGCATTCAAATATCATGAGTCAGGCTCTAAAATAAATACCATGAGACTTGAAATAATAAATCTGAAGTTCTTTGTATTTACTTTCTGTTTTCCAAGCCTTCAGGGATTGCATTTTCAGGATTTGCTCAACAGCCATGAAACTTACTTAAAAGATGATGGAGGTAAGTTTCACCTACAATAACATATCTCAAGTGCCAAGACATGAAGTACTACACATAGAAAGATTTCTAATAATGTTGTGAGTCATCAACACTGACTATATGAGTCTAACAAATGAGCAGTTAAAACATGGAAGGTCTTAATTCCTGTTCTGCTCATCAAACATCAGTAAGAAAGCTCTCTTGCAGCCACATGGTGGTGAGAGATAAGTGGTAGTATTAGAGGAGGACGTACTCACCGGCTAGAATCCATCACTGATGACAAAAAAAAAAAAAAAAAAAGAGCAAAGATGTGGGAAAAATTATTAACATAGGTGTTGTTTGCTAGAATGTATACCCTCTGGCAGACAGTTATGTCTGCTTACAGTGTTGTACAAAGCTGCTTAGCTCACTTTACTTTTTTTTTCCCCCATCTTAAGAATAAGGAATTTGCTACTGACTGGCTATAGAAAGCACTCATCATTCCTGCTGCAAAATGCTGAGGGGTGAGGAAAGGATTTCCTTCCCCAAGGTGATGCAAGAACTCACTTGCTTAAATGCTTGGCTGCAGAGACTGCAATCTAGAGCCAGAATTTGGGCCTTACTTAGATCATTACTTACTGTTTTGAACTGCCTCGTTCAACCACAGCAAGACAGGCCATTCCTGGTTATATTAATTATGTACTTCAAAGGTTTTCTTAACAACCAAGAAGGCTAGAAACTTTTTTTACTGGACACACAGTTTCTGCAGAAAATTACATTCAACACAATTAACATAATTCAGTAGGGCAAGTTACTTGCCGTCGGCAAGTGTCGCTGTCACTTTGCTATGTCAAGATGAAAGCATTGGAAAATATTTTTTTCACAGGCTCTCTGGTGAATGAGACTTTAAAATTATATCACAGTAGTTGAAATTTCCTAGGACTGAAAGGGGGAAGTATCTTCTGAGAGAATTTCGGTTGAATACAACATGCCCAAAAAGTAACGTGATAGGCCTGAATAAAAATGCCACTTTGCTTTTTCATCTGAGTTAAACCATACTTTATTCTAACGCCTAAAACTATAGCTGCAGCTTGTTTCCTCAGCCTACAGGACTTAAATTTGAAGAGCATTTCTGGAATAAGTTACTGACTTGGCAGGCAATGCAGCACAGACAGCTGCTTGTTCACTAAAATCCCGACAAAATCCTGAGGGTTTCTGCTCTGAAGCTTGTGCTTTGTCCCAGGCCATGAGAAGTTCTCTTTCTATATTAATAACCCTCCTTTAATGATGAGAAAAGCTGTTTTATCACAGTTAAGCGACCCATTAAACAGCCATGTTTACTTACATATTTATCTTTACATTTATAATGGGTCTCTCCCTGCATGAGCAGAATTATGGGGCTGTGTAGCTTTTTAGCATGGCTTGTCTTGACATTGGTTGGGAAGACAACTCTTCCAAATTTTGTTAAAATATTAGTAATATTCACTCAGTTAAACACTGCAGCCTGACTCTGAAAAGGAAACACAAGATGTAGGCTCCACACTGCAGCAAAGATATAAAGGAGAAGAATGGCAGTGTGATTGAGAAATGTAGCAGGGACTTCCCTCTACAGTATTTCCTTAATTATTCTTCCTTCCTTCTGTTTGCTTTACCTGTTGTCAGAAGCTAAAGTTAGACCTTATCTGAGTGGTTCTCACTTGGGAATGTGGGAGAGTAAGGAAGTGATGTGTATTCCCAATCCTAACAACTGACTGTTCTTTAAACCAACCAGACGTCACTTGAGGTCCACTGAGACAGCTTTATGATTATGGTGGGGCCTCAGGCCCTGACATATTGTACACAAGAACTGCTCTTGGAAAGAATTTCATAAACTACTCTGAAAGTGTCCTTTGAGGAAAAAGAAAAAAAAAAAAAAATCCCACAGTCAGTTAAAAAAGATATAAAAAAAGAAAGATAAGATTCTCCAAGTAACTCATTGACTCTCATTAATCTAGATTGAACTGCAAGTCGCAAAAGCAAAATTATGGCTTGCATAAAGAAAAGCTGCAAAAACCCCACATGTGAAAAACAGACCACTCTTGACAGATATAAGCTGCAATGAGTAATCTGGAAATGACCTACATATTTATAGCCGCTGAATATTTAGAAATGCAAACAATGCATTTTAGGCATAAAAGGAAAAGCAGAGGGAAAACTGACACTAGCAATACCCCTTCCAACAGCTGTAACTTCTTTGGCAGCAACTTTTTCTGCTGTATCCTGTGTTACCCACACCATGACAGCAAAAGCCCTTGGTATAACATAGCACAGTTGCTAGTAACAAATGTCCAGCATCTGGTGCCTGCAGCTCATGCCTTCTTGTATAAGCACTGAGAACTCTTAAAGGAAATCACTTTTAGAATATTCATGTTGTCCTCATCTGCTACCTCTGACTGGCCCACTTGAAAAGCAATATAGACAGAGACCAGACAGCATTAATGAAGACGTTCAAAAGGGAGAAATGGAATCGTGTATATTCCAGTATAAAAAAACCTTGACGTGCTAAATTAACTGGGAACTATGATGTGTTTACAACTATTTAGCCCCCCAAAAATATCTTGAAGAGCAGAGTATTACAATACGTCTAGCAATTACCACAGGCCCATACATACAGAAGAGGTTTCTCAGCCATTACTCACTGAGGAATATGCTGCTCTGCATAGATGATTCAGCCAACAGAAAAAAGAGGATGTTTAAACCAGTGAACAAAACTCCGCAAATAAACCATGACTTAATGCTAAATATAAATCAAAGGTGTTAGTGTAAATGGCCAAGTAGTTTCAAAATTTTAATCCTAGTTTATACAGTTTATCTTCAGCTCTAGGGAAAGAGAGGCAGACCCACCTCAGGATAGCAAGAAAGTTAGTGATCAAGTCATCCAAGTGAAAGTGGGAAGCTGACCTGAATGATGAAAAGCAGAAACTACACTCTTCTGCTTCCTCTTTCTCTGACACAACACTAATCAGAAGCACACTATCTCCAGAATACCACACATTCCTGGGGGTAGGCACGTGGGACAAAGTGTGCTCACAACCCCCTTCCCCTCCTCCTTTACCACTTTGATTGTATTTTATTTGGCCTCTCCATAAATCTAAAGATGACCTCAATGACAATGTCAGCTACTTCCTCTAAGGGGAATAATAGAACTCCATATGTAGGGATGATCTCAATGGTCTGTGAAACAAGTATGACTACAGCAGATATCTTTAAACAATAGCTTTTCAGTAAATTTACCATGAAATGAAGATACCCTGTTGAACTCTGAAACTCCCTCTATTAACTCTCACCCACCCAGGGTATACTGAACAGTGTCACTCCTTCCCTCTGCCATCACAGAGCACATGGAACTAATGGAATTGTTTGATCCACTACTTGCTGACAATAAGTATAGCTCTCAGATGACCTTAACAGTTCAGGACTGAGACAGGTATGGGAAAGTATTGTGAAAGAAAATCTTACATTTGCAATCTGTGATACAGATTTCTCTACATTTCTACCTTTTGCCATCTTCTACCAGCTCGGGTAACAGCCATGATGCAATCTTTCAGTAAAGAAATCATGGTATTGCTTCTGTTGAGTGTATGTTGCATTAAGACTACATTTGCGTGACCTGGATAGTCCAAAATACCCATATCATGTTTATTCACATTAAGGTCACACAGCCTCCATATTCCCAGATACTGACCTCCAAGTGGTCAACTGGCTGTGGTCATTCTGCAAATTGGCCTTGAAACAGCAATAATACCCCTGACCACATGGTCTGTGGCAGAAGGAAGGGCATCTGCTCTCCTTGTTCTTCAACTTGTCTGATGAAAACAAGATCTGGTGCAGGGAGGCAGCACCATGCACTGAGCAGGTCTTACCATATTTGTGTGAACACACCTCACTGAAGTAACAGTGACCAATAGCCATCTGGCTTACAGAAAACCTAGTGCTACAAGCCAGTCCATCCAAACACAAGCTTTGTCCATCATTTCTCATTTGACCTTCTTTCCAGCAAACCAGAGGTATGTCTCTCACAGAACATAGGCCATGACAAGGGAAATGCCACCGTTATATTAAGAAAGCTGAAAGCTGCTCTCAGCTCATGTCAGGGAAGTGAGGAGTTCGGGCCAGAGGCTTGGTACGGGCATACCTCTTTCTGCCCTACAGTATTATGCCTCAAAGGTGTCAAGAATATAATAGGATGGAGAAGCAAAACTGTTCACTAACCTTTATGAACAGTAGTACTACATCAGGTCTGAGGCATAGTATGAGAAGCTGAATGCCACTACCAGTGCCATTTTAAGGAGAAAGATGGCGTTCTAATCCCCAAGGGTACCAAAACAGCAGCCACCAAAGGCACTGAATAAAAAATGTATCTTAAAAAATGCTGTATAGTGTTGGAAAAAAGTGTGAAAACTATTGGCAGGCTATGTGAACCCTGAAAGGTCCTGGTTTAATTAAAAAAGGTTGGAACAGACTCCAGTCATATTTTTAGCAGAAAACACAGCAGTTTAGCACTGCTTCTGTTGTTCAACATGCTCCCAAGGTAAGCATTTGTGAATAGTTTTTCTCAGAAGTATGCATATTCAAAAAAGAAAACTAAACTAAAAGGATACTGAATAAAATAAATCATACAGTAAGGCTCTTTGTATCTTCTGGGAACAATTATATTTTATCAAATGGCAACTCCATCCTAGCTTGACTCTTGGCCATAAAGAAACCAAAGGTTCAACTGAAATTATTTCCTGAGGATTGATCACTCAGAAGAAAGTTACGACATTTGCTAGGGTGAACCAGCGGAGGACAAACAGTACAGGTAAATTGATTTTATAAAGATGAAGGCCTTATGTCTCTGAAATAACCACGGCTTCATCTACACAGAGGAGGGTGACTATAGCAAGTGCTACAGTGCTGTCAAACTGGTCTGTAACTCAGTTTAGGGAAGAGGGGAAAATAATAGTAAACTAACGCTTTAGGAAAGACTGAAGTCATATACTGAAAAGAAAATTCTAACCATGCTTCCTCTCCCTACCCTATAATGTACTCCTGCTATACCAAATGACCAAAGCCATGCACACAATTTGGAGAGTCTCTAACTGATTTGGATATGGCTGGGTACTCCCATAAAACCTGCTTTTTAGGGTGTGTTGTGCCTTCACCTCATCTGCATGTTAAAGGGTATGGGATATGTCCAGAACACAAAGGGCCAAAGTCTAATTTTTCTCCAGTGCTTATGACTTACTGCACATGTGAATGTAAAAGAAGGTTATTTGTTTAAAGTAACTGACTCATAAAAATATTACAAAATCTCTTTGCTTTGGAAAATATGACTTAATCCTTCAAAGTTCTTTCATGTTTTAAATTCTGATAGAAAAGCCCTGAAATACAAAGTTGATAGCATTGCTTCTAAGGGTAAAGAAGAGGGAAGAAGATGGCAGAGAAGTCCCTGACTACAAGCCTTCCTCATTTCCTCCCTTTTCTCCAGACTGCCCACTTGCCCCCTCACTAAGATCAGAGCAGCAGTCCAGAAAACGACACCCCTTTACTAGAGTCATCTTATCCTGGTAATCGTGCGCAAACCTCTGACGAGTATCTGCAAATTGTGGTGACCACCACTGCAAAGCCTACACAGCATCAAAAGTACTCCCTTTCGCTTTATAAAGTAACATCCCACTGATCTGTTTCCTTTCTTTTTCACTATCTGCAACTAGTATTTGACTTCTTTCTTTTAATAGTTACTACTCATTTTTATGTATCCACACTGTGTACTATCTTTATTATCAAGTTCACAAATTCTGCCTTGACAATTACTCCAGTCTTCTATTTCACAAACACCAGCCAGGTCAACAGTGCAGTAACTACCGTAAATCCATTTTTTTCACCCTTGGACAATAAATAGCAAGAGAAATGCAGGTGTACATCATACTCTGAATGTGACTGATCTCTTGTAGAAGAAGGCACAGCTTTCAGTTGAATCAGCATTAAATTCACAGCAAAAAAAAAAAGTAACTAATATTTTATGTCAAATTTCTGGTCATAATTAATTTACTGATGTGCCTACACTTCCAATGAAGGAGCTGATAACTGCAAAAGTTTCCAGTCTTTATTTCTTGGAAATACTCCAAAGGTTTAAGCTTCTAATTTCTGCTAATTAATTCAGGAGGAACCTGAACATATGGTGTTATAGCAAAAAATATATAGCACATACAAAATATAGCAAATAAATTCCATAAAAATAGGCCTACATTTTAAAGGGGAAAAAAGCTGGGAGAGGTGCTTTGCCTTTTTAATGACTACTTCTTTATCTCTCTGGGAGACATTGCTGGGTGTTCTTACCCAACAACAGCTTGAGCAAAATAAACAGAAAAACAAGTCTTGCATCAAGCCATTAAAGTTCAAAAGGCAGGCTCAATGACATGCCAACTGGAGAATGCTACAAAAACTCACTTCCCAGAACATTATCATATGAACAACAAATTGTAATATGTCACTGATCATGACCTCACTTCCAGTTTGGACGCTGACTTCTTGGCTTTGTCTTCTGGGTGGGCCTGAGCCATCAGAACGGACTGAGAGAAGGGATAAAGGAGAAACCGTTCCCTGCTCCAGTTGCCATGGCCCTGAGTGCACCAATAGGCCTTATTGCTCCTGACCAGTCTCACCTGAGGCCTCCCCTCACGGTCTCTGTACAAGAGCTCAATTTAAGCTCTGGCCTGCACCCTTCGCAAGCCTTGACCTGAATCACAGGTATACCTGTCCCAGCTCTGTTTCTAGCCTTACCCTCTGGATGGATTTTGGAACTACCTTGCCAGTACCTTGTCTACTGGATGGACCCCCTCATGCCCATGCTGGAGTTTGGCTTTGGCCCCTTCTCCTTTTGCTCCCAGATGGACCATACAGTTGCTTCACTGCTTACCTTGTCTGGGACTGCTGATGGATCTAGTTACCAGCACCCTGTGCTCCTTGCTGCATTCACAGAATCATCTAGGTTGGAAAAGACCTTGAAGATCATCTAGTCCAACCACTAACCTAACACTGACCATTCTCAACTACACCATATTGCTAAGCGCATGTCAACCCAACTCTTAAACACCTCCAGGGATGGGGAATCCACCACCTCCCTGGGCAGCCCATTCCAATGCCCAACAACCCGTTCTGTAAAGAAATGCTTCCTAATATGAAGTCTAAACCTTCCCTGGTGCAACTTGAGTCCATTACCTCTTGTCCTATTGCTTATTACTTGGTTCAGGAGACTCATCCCCAGCTCTCTGCAACCTCCTTTCAGGTAGTTGTAGAGGGCGATGAGGTCTCCCCTCAGCCTCCTCTTCTCCAGACTAAACAACCCCAGTTCCCTCAGCTGCTCCTTGTAAGACATATGCTCCAGATTCTGTTGGCCTGAGCTGTGCTCAGTGCAAGCTCTGTCTGCACTGGGATTACCCCTGGACCCTGGCTTGCATCTCTTAGGGCGCAGTTGACCTTTGCTACTCCCTGACACTGGCCTATATCCTCACAACCTCAGGATCTCACTCCTGTTGCCTCAAGGACAGGGAGGAAGATGACCATGGATGGAAACTGAGCAGCCCATCAGAGTGATGGTGTTGGGTGACCCTGCAGAAGCCTGCAACTGAGCAGATAGCTATCACCTCTGGCGTGCTCTGCTTCCTCTTGCTAGGGAGCTGATACCACCTCAGCCCGTCCCTGATAAATGGTGAATGTCTACAGAGTGTCTACACAACCTAAACTGCTGTGAGGTGGCACTGCATCTGGCTTTATGTTGGGCCTAAAGCTGCTCATACAGGTACAGTTTCAACTTGGTCTGACACTCCCAAAGGAGGCTGCCCTGCCACAGGCTTCCCAACTGCCTATGAAAACAGGCCTGGAAGCTGTTAAATTATTGCCTAAACCCCTCTTGCTTTACACTCTTTATGTCTCTGATGGCAGGAGCTAATACTTGGGAGTCCCAAACTCACTTTGTCCTCTGAGTATAGTAGTCCCCAAAGATGAAAGGCAAAAGATGACTGTTCCTGGCACAAGAGATATAATTCTATTTTAATGAGAAGTTGTATTTGCTGTAATGTATGCTATGACTGTAGTTGTTTTGCTTCTAGTCCTGGATGTATTTATATCAATGGGTATGATAGATCAGTTTATCTACCTTATTTGTTATTTTGCTATATTTGAGTATGACCCCATTTTATTAAGTTGTCTTTGCTTATGTACATGAGGCATGAACATTAATTCCTCATTGTTGGAAGTGTGGGAAAAGCAAAATAGCGAAAAAATCTGCAAAACACACATTTCCTTAACACATGGTGCCCAGAACAAACACAGGATGGGATGGAGATCCAGTGATTTGTGTTGCTGTGGCACCAAGGAGGAATGTGAAGTGAGGTGGAGGCCACGCAGTCCCATTCTTCCACTTTACTCAAGGAACATTTGACATGACTATGCAGATTTATCTCCTGCTCTTCCCCTTCTCTCAAGGACTGTTTTGCAGTACTCTGTGGACCTTATCTCTCATTCGTCCTCTTTTCCCACAAAAACAGCTCACAGCTTGCACCAACGAAATATGTGGTGTCATTACTCAAGAAACAATGGCTTGACCACAGTCCCATCCACTCACACATACATACTTTGATAAATACTACCCTGAGTTTGTATCTAACTTGAGATGATAATCTGATACCAAATCAGAGGGACAGATTGACGGGTTTGTGCTCCTCGGCCCCTCCCAGAAGGGACACCTTTTGGTAAGATTTGCACCCTTAGCTATGCCGAGTGATTACCAAGAAATTAAGTGTGTGTGATTACAATCATTTTTTGTGTGTAGTGCTATATAGCTAACCTGCAGTTTGTGCGTTTATCGTAGGCAATCTCAAAGAATCTGTAGATGTTGCACAAGAATAAACTGTACTATCTGTGAACCTGACTGCTTCTCTTGAATGCAACCAGACCCACAGCATACGGGCTGTTTGCGTATCTGGTGTCAGGCCTATAGATCCAGCCATAATTGGCATACCTATTAAGAGATAATTCCAGCCGCCCCTAGCTCCTCTAATCTCAGAGGACCAGCTAGAACGCAAGGGGATTCATCTCTTACCAAATTAATTCATTACCTTAAATGCAACACTCATTAACCTCCTTGCCCAACCAGCAAACATCTCTTCATCCCTTCACTGTTTTGCCTCAACTTTTACACTAAGGGTTTTAGTACTGGTATCAAGAAGTACTAGGTACCCTGATAACTGATAGACTATTTGTAAGATTGCTAAAAATGAAAGGAATTAATTGAAATCTTGCAAAGGAGTAGAGGAAAAATAGTGAAGTAGCAACAACTGCTACTTATCCAATTTCTTGAGGACCACTGTTTTCAAGGAAATACTAGTTACACTTTGAGATACTGAGACAGGGAGGTCTAAAAATATTTTAGTGTTCCTATTAGTATATTGTTTTGTCCTATGTATACAATATGTTTATGTATACATGAGGTATAATTAATATGTCAGCACAAACAAAGGATTTATACAGAAAGAGTAGAATTAAGAGACTCACTTTAAAATGGAACACATTTTCCTGGTCTTAAATTTATAAAATTCTTTTAGGATGTGGAGCATGTAATTGCTCTAATCAGAGGAATTAATCTTCACAGCTTCCATGGCTACAAGGCATTCTACAGCATGAAAGAAACACTTCAGAAATGGCTTTGTACAGTTCAGCCGCAAGTCAACTGAAAATATCAGAAAAGCAAACCATCACCAGAATCTTTAAGTTAAGGAGTTTTACATAGACTTTTAACCAGATGACTAGTAGGATTCTCTCTGTGAGAGAAAGTGTCTGAATTGCTGCCTCTATATATGCTATTCCAGCTGGCAAGTGACTCTTTTTGTTTCCAATCAATTAAAACATTTTAAAAGAACTTCATGTCTACATGAAAAAGACTCCATTTCTGAGCCCTTCTACTTGTATCAATACTTGGTTTTCTTGCAGAAAAAAATAAGAATTAAAAAAAACAGTTTGCAAGCACTGGCAATATACAAGTTGAAATTATGAAGCTCAAATGTCAAGCTAAAATAATTTTTTTCCAATTTTCTATCAAATGTCTAAGTGTAACTGTTAGTTCAATAATAAAAAACCATTATGTTTATTTTCAGTTTTGATCCAAAGAAATTAAAGTTGCACAAACTCAGTGTCTTTTTTAAAAAAAATAGTTGTTAAATAAAAGACCAAACTGTGAATGCCTCACCCTTTCAAGGTAAGAGGCAATTAGAAAAACAGTGAAATAATTACACATGCTTATATTGTAGAAAGATATAAGCAATGTAGTTACATCAGTGAGAGAAGGAAAAAATAGTAACAGAACATCCTTCTGGCCTCATCTTTTGCTGAAGAGCTTGTGTTTTCCCAGTATGATTGCTCTCTGTGAGCAATTTCAGGGACTTAGAAGTCTATCTTTCTCCCCATATGGGGGAGAAAACATCAGCTCACACAGATCCAATAGTGATTCAGTAGTAGAACAGTTCCTGCAAATTTTGTGAAACGAGCTTATCCCAAACCAATCCTTCCCATTAAAGGCTTACTCTGGAATCATAACTCAGATCAGCATTTTTCTTTCCTTCCAGAATTGGAAGCGTGATAGCTTGAAGAGAAGATCAGGATTCAGAGGAGACATAAGCAACTGTCTATGCAGCAGTTTAATAACCAAGAGTTACTAGGTGAATTATATCATATGTTAACTGAATTATTTGAAAGTTAATAGCAATTCAGGAGGGAACTTAAGTACCTGCTGTATTCTAGAAGCTTTTAGTTTTGAGTAACACTCTGTAACTTAAAACTTTACAATGAACTTGAGAGACTGGAAAGGAACAGTGACAATAATGTGTGATTAAATGTTCAAAAAAGCAAAAGCTACTCATCAGATATCACTAATTATTACCAGGAACCTGATGCTGTCCTGGACCCACTGTAGTACATGCTAGGCACCTGCTGTCAAAGAACTTGCAAGCCAATATAAAAGAAAAAACACACAGCTCCAAGCTAGTCTCCAAGTTCATCTTCAAAAAGTTAAGGGGGATCTGCAGACCTACAGGTTAAGGCCTCACCTCAGTCCTGGGGAAAATTATGGAGCAAGTTCTCATGGAAGGCATTTTGAGGATAGGAATATGATTAGGAAGGGCAAAGGGAAAATTGTTGGTCTGCTAAACCAACTGCCTCCTGTGACAAAATGGCTAGTTTGGTGGATGTGGGGACAGCAGGGGATGTTGATCACCTTAAAGCTTTTGAGTCTTCTACAGTATACTTACAGACAAACTGAAAAGACATGACTACATAGGTGGACTAGCACGTGGGTAAAAAGCTGGCTGGATTGTTGGTCTTGCAGTGCAATGGCCAGTTGTTCAAAGTTTAACTGATGAATTGTTACTAGCCATGTTCCTCAATGGTTGATAGTGGAGCCAATGCTGTTTAACACCTTCATCGATGACTTGGGTGATGGGACTGAACACACCCTCAGAAGTCTGTAGGTGATATCAGCTGGAGGTAGTGGCTGATACTTGAATGGTTGGGCTTCCATTCAGAAGGGCCTCAGCAAGCTGAAAGAATGAGCTGACAAACCTTTTGAAGTTCAACAAAATAAAACACATGGTCCTGTACTTGGAATGGAATAACTCCATGTTATCAGTGCAGAGGCAGAACTAACTGGTTAGGTAATAACTGCATAAAATGGTCTCACATGAGTTAGCAGTGTGTGCTTGTGCAGTGAAGACAAACCACACCATGGGCTGCACTACTAAAAGCATAGCCAAGAGGCTGAGAGAAGTGATGGCCCTCTACTTGGCCCTTGCAAGACTGCATCTTGAGTCCTCTGTCTAATACTGGGCTTTCAGTGCTACAGAGACACTGACAAACTGAAGAGTCCAGAGATTTGGGGCTGGAGCATATGATATATAGAGCAGAGGCTGAAGGAACAAAGCTTCAGCCTCAAGAAAACAAGATAAAGGAGGGGTCTAATCTGCATTCTTCCACTTCCTGAAGGGGAGGATATAGAGGACACAGAGGACACTGACTTTCCTCAGAGGTGCACAGTAAAAGAAATAAGGTGCATGGGACACAAACCAGCTAAAAATTCCTGTTAGATGAAGATGGAAAAACTACTTACTGTGGATGCTGAAACACTTACAGGTTGCCCAGAGAAGTTGGATGTGCTGGAATCTCCAGTCTTAGGAATTTTCAAAGCTTTACTGGACAAGCCCCTGAGCAAATTGACGTAATGTAGAAATTAGTCTGCTTTGAAGAGGCTGAAGTAGATGACCTCCAAAGGTCCCATCTAACCAAGCTTGTTACCCTGGACTTCAGGAGAGCAGACTTTGGCCTCTTCAGGGATCTGCTTGACAGAGTAGCATGGGATAAAGCCCTGGAGGGAAGAGGGGCCCAAGAAAGCTGGTTGATATTCAAGGGTCACCTCCTCCAAGCTCAGGAGCGATGCATCCTGACAAAGAGGAAAGCAGGTAAAACTGCCAGGAGGCCTGCAGGGATCAGCAAGCTGCTTCTGGACAAGCTCAAACAGAAAAAGGAATCCTACAGAGGGTGGAAGCAAGGACAGATATCCTGGGAGGAGTACATAGAAATTGTCCAATTAGCCAGGGATCAGGTTAGGAGGGCCACAACCCTGATAGAATTAAATCTGGTCAGGGGCATGAAGGGCAACAAGAAAAGCTGTTACAGGTACGTCGGTGATGAAAGGAAGACTAGGGAAAATGTGGGCCCTCTCTGGAAGGAAAAGGGAGATTTTGTCACCTGGGATATGGAGAAGGCTGAGGTACTCAATGACTTTTTTGCCTCAGTCTTCACCAGCAAGGGCTCCAGCCACACCATCCAAGATGCAGAAGGTAAAGGCAGGGACTGGGAGAAAGAAGAGCCGCCCACTGTAGGAGAAGATCAGGTCCAAAACCATCTAAGGAACCTGAAGGTGCACAAGTCCATGGGACCTGATGAGATGCATCTGTGGGTGCACCTGAGGGAACTGGCGAATGAAGTGTCTAAGCCACTATCCATCGTATTTGAGAAGTTGTGGCAGTCCGGTGAAGTTCCCACTGACTGGAAAAGGGGAAACAGAACCCCATTTTTAAAAAGGTAAAAAGGAGAAGCCCCAGGGATCTACAGGCCAGTCAGTCTCACCTCTCTGGCCGGCAAGATCATGGAGCGGATCCTCCTGGAAACTATGCAAGAGCACATGGAAAATAAGGAGAAGACTGGTGACAGTCAACATGGCTTCACTAAGGGCAGATTGTGCCTGATGAATTTGGTGGCCTTCTACAACGGGGTTACAGTGCTGGTGAATAAAGGAAGAACAACTGATGTCATCTACCTGGACTTGTGCAAACCTTTTGACATCATCCTTTACAACATCCTTGTCTCCAACCTGGAGAGACATGGATTTGACGGATGGACCACTTGGTGGATAAGGAATTGGCTGGATGGTCGCACTCAAAGAGTTGTGGTCAATGGCTCGATGTCCCAGTGGGGAGCAGTGATGAGTGGCGTTCCTCAGGGGTCAGTGTTGGGACCGGCGGCTTAACATCCTTATCGATGACATGGACAGTGGGACTGAGTGCACCCTCAGCAATTTCACCAATGACACTGAGCTGTGTGGTGAGGTCACACGCTGGAGGGAAGGGATGTGCCATCCAGAGGGACCTGGACAAGCTGGAGATGTGGGCCCCTACAAACCCCATGAAGTTCAAGAAGGCCAAGGGCAAGGTCCTGCCCATGGGTCGGGGCAATCCCAAGCACAAATACCGGCTGGGTGATGAGTGGATTAAGAGCAGCCCTGCAGAGGAGGACTTGGAGGTATTAGTGGATGGAAAACTGACTATAAGTCAGCAATGTGCGCTCACAGCCCAGAAAGCCAGCCGTGTCCTGGGCTGCATCCAGAGCAGTGTGGCCAGCAGGGCGAGGGAGGGGATTCTCCCACTCTGCGCTGCTCTCTTGAGATCCCCCTGCAGTGCTGTGTCCAGCCCTGGGGGCACCAACATCAGAAGGACACAGATCTGCTTGAGCGGGTCCAGAGGAGGCCACGAAGATGCTCGGGGGGCTGGAGCACCTCCCCTGTGAGGACAGGCTGAGAGAGTTGGGGGTGTTCAGCTGGAGAAGAGAAGGCTCTGGGGAGACCTTAGAGCGGCCTTCCAGTACTTAAAGGGGCTACAGGAAAGGTGGGGAGGGACTCTTGATCAGAGGGTGTAGGGATAGGATGAGGGGTAACAGTTTTAAACTGAAAGAGTTTCTGAATCTGAAGATTCAGATTAGATATGAGGAAGGAATTCTTTCCTGTGAGGGTGGTGAGACACTGGCACAGGTTGCCCAGAGAAGCTGTGGCTGCCCCCTCCCTGGAAGGATTCAAGGCCAGGTTGGACGGGGCTTTGAGCAAGCTGGTCTAGTGGAAGGTGTCTCTGCCCATGATAGGGGGATTGGAACTAGATGATCTCTAAGGTCCCTTCCAACCCAAACCATTCTATGATTGTATGAGTTGGTAGGAACAAACTGATAAGCAGTGAGATGAGACTAGACTGCTGGATAGCAAATGACCTCAGCAAACTAACATGCCTGCCAGTGTCCATTTCTCAGCCTGGCATGTTTCTGTGATGTAAAGGAGAATAATGAGCTTCCACAGTACAGCACCCCAAGGACCCATTTAAAAAAGAAACCTAGTAGGTGTTAAAGGAATAGGGTGGTATTATGAATGTTATGAGCTGACGGGAGACAGAAGCAGTACTGAGTGAGAGATGAGCGAAAAGATGTGTGCTTAAGGGTTTTGACAGTGAAGGCAGGTGAGGTGAGAAGTATGTAAAAAGGTTGTGGCTAAAGAAACAGAGATGACGCAAAAGAAACAGGAGGCTGAAAAAATGCAGATTCAAAACAAAGCTAATGCATTTAGGCATACATATGTAAGTACCTTCTTCCTACTCTGACGCTGACATGGAGCTTTAGTTTATCCATTCCCTTTAGTATCTCTAGTCCACTAGAGCTATTTTGCTATTTTAGCAATAGCAAAAAATTGTTTACTGAAGGTAGTTGCAGATGGTTTAGCAGTATTTTGTCAAAGTAATGTCGCAGAGGAAAGAAAGCAATGTTATGCTCATTTTTTTGGTCATTAGCTGTTCACTGTATTGGTTTATGAGTATTTAACATGCTTTGTTAACCTGCAAAACAGCAAGCATCTTAACATTATATTTGTTACTCTTATCACCTCACATCTTCTTTAGCTGCATACTGTTTATCCATTTAGAACCTGTTTATGTCACAGTCTAAAAGTAAATTCTGACTTTGTAATTCCTAACAAAAGCACCTCAAAACAGAGTCTGCATCCATGATTTACCATGTTGGTTTAATTATAGTACTATCAATGTTAATTATGCATGAAATAAAAAAAAAACCCTACTCAACTTGCAGGCAAACTGGATATCTAAATACTTTGAGTAATAATCTGAGTAATAGAGCCAAACTGTTTAAATTGAAGTGGTTTTCACTTTGAAATATATGGTTGTATAAAATAACTAATATATTTGGTTATCTTTTTTTTTGGAAATTTTACTATCCGAAGATGAATATTTAGCCCTTACTTTTTAGAATTATATTGAGGCCACCAGAGTAGTGATCACCATTTCTGATTAAATGTTTTCTGGTATATGTCTTTAGGAATCAGCTGAAACTATTTTTACTATAAAAGTGGTAAAAGAGCCTCCACGTAAGTATAATATAAACTATCATATTCTATGTAAATATCATTAATAAAGACACATTAGTACCATGCATGAAATTCAGACTCAGTCAAAATCTTTTGAGATGGGCAGGAGGACAGATACAGGATTTTTGCCTTCAAAATCCTCACTTATTTGTGAAAATTTAATTTGTATACATTTTAGAAGCTCTGTGACATTCAGGAAGAATTAGCAGTATCAGCTGATTCTGTGTTGCATGATATGATTTGACTTGACACATCTCAACAATTCATTACAAATCTGAGAGACCATGTTTCTTGGGGGTAACAACTGCCTGAGCCTACTACATGTAGTTCTGGCAGGACAGTCAGTATTCTGCAAAATCCTAAATAACATTTACACTATTCTAGCTAATGCAATTCTGCTGCTCATTTTAACAGTAAAATTTATCTGCTTAATCTACTATGTCTTAACAAGTAAATCCTGGTGGTTCTGTTTATCAAAGCATGTATGATAAAACACATGCAAATATGCACACACAACTAAATTGTACTTGCTTTAGAAATAAATTTATCTTAAAGAACATCTTTATATAATTACCTCTGATAAAAGTTGCTCTTAAGATAGAAGCCTAAGGAGGGTTCACCTACTTTGCCCAAAGTAATTTTGTCCAAGATAACTGTTCTTTCGGATGACTCAGCTGGACAACATCACTGCTGACAAAACTTTTACAACCTTCAATGTTTGGGTGATTTTAAAGTGAAAGTTTTTTGTTCTTGTATGCATCTTATGACGCATGTTCTTTTTCCATCTTATGATGCAGACATTGAGTAGGTGTGGACTCTCAAAAGCATCGCAGACTGCTTAATGAAATAATGCTGACCTATGAATTCTCAGATATGAGCAATGAGAGGAGGGAAAAGGGAAATTTTTATATATAACTGAAGTTGAACTGCAGATGTAATGGCACTTAGTTCAGGATTTTCAGTTATAAAGGTACCATTATCTGTTGTGGCAGTGACAAACTGAGTTGGTGACCAGGGAGAAGACTGAGTAGGAGAGCTGGGACATTTGAGTGTTATCCAGATGTGTGAGAGGAGCTGGATGGAACTGACACAAATCTGAGGGCTCAGGAGGGGCCAGAAAAAGGCAAGGAAGTCAGTGGATTTTAGGGTGCAATGGAAAAGCTCCATACTATTTCAGAAGCAGAATCATCTGGCTGCTAAAGGGAAATTAGGAGGATCATGAGTAACACTGAAGGGGAAAGGGACACCAGGAAAGGTAAATCAAATAGTAAGTTATGGTGAGGAGCTTCATGATAAACCTGAATAGGAACAGAATCCTTCTTCTCGTCCATTATCTTTTTGTCCCATAGTCTCTTCTAATCCCACTAACTACAGAACTGCCATCTTGACTTCCCATCTTCCTTTTAGATAGCCCTCTTTCTTTGCCAAGCAAAGACTAGAAGACCAGGGAGAGCGGATGAATTAAGGCTGAAAACTGTGGCTGTTAACAGGTGAGGAGACTTGCTAGATTGGGCAGCTGCACTTGATCTTAACCAAGAGTACTACAGAGAAAAGTTTAGGCTAAGCTATAGTCCTTGGAAGTACTATAAGTATAAGCAGAATTATATTTAGGCTTACCATAGGACAGACAGGGACAGGTTTTGAGGGGGATGACTTGGCTAGATTTATTTTTCCAAGTCTTGTTAATTTGTTTTGCTATTTTCACTATTTTTCTAATATTAACTCTGATATTGATGCCATTTTAGAAACAAATGTCAAGTAGTAAGAGCAAATATGAGACATTTTCTGAACAGTTTGCTAAGAGCTGCCCTTTTTTAAAAAAAAAAAAAAAAAAAGAAAGAAAGAAAGTGTTCATATAGCCCCATTTGGAATCTCAACAAACCTACAAAATGGGTAGGTGTAAAAGCCCGGTGATTCTCATTTCCTGATTATACTACAGAAAACTGAAAGGGATTGTCATAGAGACCTCAACCAGGCACTGTGAATCCTGAATCCATGGACTGCATGCCATTAGGATATGCCATGGAACAGCCTATCAGAAGTCAGTTACCAGAGCTAGTCTCTCCCTAGCATATCTTTAAAATCAACCCAGACATCGCAGCAAGCTCTGCCTTGTATGTCTGAATCTCATCTGAGTACCTAGTAGCATCTTTCCTATCAGCAAAGTGCTGTGAAAAATTTGCAGTGAAGACATCCTGCAGTTCTCAGTTGTTATGAAGGAACTTTCCTTGGCGAGCAGGACTCAAACAGTAAGGCTGTCCACTAAAACTATTCTCAACAAGTTCAAGACAGACTTCCCTCTCTGCTTAAACCATTGACCGTTTTTTGCTACTTTCTCAGTATGAATTAAAAATTTCAGTGTTCTGATCCTAAGCACTGCTTGAATTAGATACACATTCCTTTATAGGAGCAAAAGGGGATTTGTGTCTGTTTATTGGTAAACACCCCCTTAACTATAAATCTGCTGTGGCAATGGAAAAAAAGATCCTTCTCCATTTACAAATATAGTTTAGGGAAAAAAAACATCACAACCCCAGGATTTATCTTGTACAATCAGCAGAGAAATTAGAGTATTTTCACCAGAATATTATTAAAACTACTATAGCAGATGAGGCAATTTCTTGCTATTTACCTCTACAGAAGACACAGCAAAAGGACAGAACATTGATGTGTGATTGACCCATGTGATTAAATACATTTTTCCCATAAAATTAAAAGCTCTAACTTCTTTTTAAATGACATTTTCCATCAGTGAATATCCATGCTTGTGCATCCGGAAAATTTAATGTGGCAGGACACAAGGAAGAAAAAAAATTCAAATTATATAAGCACACATATTATGTTTATACATACCAAAATCCCTGTTCTTTCACCCTTCCATTCCTTTCACAGGTAATTCTGCCTCTTGTACATTCCAAAACACTGGCAGAGAATAGAGACTACAGTACAGCAGTATTGTTTCCTAAAGAGAATACATACATACACACACACGTGTGTGTGTATCTCCCTAACCCAATGCTGTCTTTGGGGTAATTTTGTCCACGCTTTTCCATGTGTTTAAAAACACAATTCATGCCTGTATTTGAGATAAGCATATAAATAAGCAATTACATCAAAAGCCTTACAACGTTTAATAATTTAATTTGAAAATGGTTAGAAAACTTGGGGAAAGAAGTAATTTTCATATTGAGAGGAAAATTGAGTGCATTTGGGACACTGAATCAATGATGTATCCAAGCTTACTATTAGCTACTTGTTCAGTTTCTGTAAAATATACGTTTGAAAAATAGTAACTCTAAAGTCAGAGGAGAACTTTGAATTAATTGCTTAGAAAATTGTAACCAGCCTTTCTTAAGACAACTCTGAGTAATATATGTTTGTTGTACCCTAATTTGGTTGTTTATTAAGTGCTCCAGAGTTCCTTGTTCCATGAAATTGTGTTTTCTTTAATGTCAAATCTTTGTAAGTTCTCTTTTGTTTGGGGTGAATCAACTAGTTCACAGGCAAAGATTTAAAACTAAATTACAGTGCACAGTATTCACTTCCCAGATAGATCTGATGTCCCAAATCCAAACTAATCTCCTCTTACTTCCCTAAGAGTCTGCCTGTTCAGATGCCAGTTCTCTTCTAATCTTTCATTTAGATACCACCCATCAAAACAATGAAACAATGTCACATATACCGAAGTCTAAGCAGTGAGTTAAATTAATTGACTGCTCTATGTTTATATAGATTCTTTCCAGGAATTATGTTCACTTAAAAGCTCAATTTAAAGGAAAAAAAGTCATTCATTGCTGAGACAAAAGCTATTCCTTTAAAATAATATATTCCCACACAGCAGGACAGATCTGTTGCTGCTGGAAAAGTGGAAGCTCAAAAGCAGAATGAACAACTTCTGTTTTGAAACCAGTAGGCATAAGTTTTGGACTGCGTTTTCAGATCAGTAATGGTGCTTGTACAACTATGGCATTTCAGATGTCAGACACCTAAGACTACAAAGGGAGTTTGGTGAAACTAAGTGAACGTCACAGCACTTAAATACATCTTCAGCAATCATCACATCACATCACACACACTGCGTTGTTAGACTGCAGGACACTGTAAATGAGAGTTAAGTAATTCAAAATGGGACAAATGAATCTTTATATCTTGTCACTGCCCAGGAAACAGAAGCCTTTCAAAAGCTGAACCAAGAACTGAAATTCTGCTTTCCCTTCTCCGTAACACAACTGATCAACACTCACGACGGTGGCAGAATTTGAGCCAAGTCTGACTTCAGTGCATAGAAATATAAATCCATGTCTATTGCCACCTCTCACTAAGAAATATCATAACTTCTAGGCTACAGGGTACACCGTGTCTGAGGACTATAGAAATGATGGCTTTGTGAAAAGGAGGAATCTAATATTCATCTTCCTGTCCCCGAACTATCCAATGAATATTTAACAGACAGATACATATGCAGCTTTTGGAACACCAGTTGGGATCCTTAAACACTAGCCAAGCAAACTCTTCTTCTGCACAGGGAAATATCCATGGGTTGGTGTTAAAGTATGTCCCACAATTCCCAATAATTTATAGCCTAATACTCTGGAAAGTGAAATATATGTTTAAACCCCTTCTCACCAAAGAAACCAAATGTCCTGCTATCTTGAGTGAATCCCTAAAGTATCAGAAAACCAAACAAACTCTATAACAGTTCTGCACAGCAGGCATTCAAAGGAGATGCAGATATGCACTCTGGATAGATCCTGACCCAGTAAGGTGCTCCTTTGAACAGAGGAGTGACAAAGCACCTCTCCTGCATATTCAGAGGAAGATGGTAAGTGACAGGTGCAAGGGAACCCTCTCCCAGGCTTTGCTCATTTCTGCACAAGACTAGAGGGAGAAGTACAGGTTTCTGGTCAATCACTGGGGAAGCTAGCAGAGCCAAGGCAAGATGGTCTTTCATGAGAAAGGCAGAAATGGGGCTGCAGCTACAGGCTGAAGTCAGATAGAAAACATCAGTGGACCCACTGATACCTCGTTTGTTTCTCAGCTTCGCTGAATGCCTTTGCTGTTGAAGCCATGGCAATATACAAACAATTTCACACTCCTTTTTCTTTTTGCCTTCTTCACTGTAGCCCCCCTAAAGAAACTAAAACTACAATCCAGTTCATCTTCAGCAAAGTAAAATTCAGGAAAGAAACCTCCACCAAACTCTCTCATTTCCATCAGCAACAACCTTCAGTGAACAGACAGAATACAATTGGCAGGAACTTTGTATGTCATCCCCCAACAAGCAACAAGTCTGCTGGAGTCCAAATGGGAGTATGAAACCACACTTTCAGCAGAGCAAATGCCTGTTATCTACTGCCTCCATCTCTGCCTGTCAGGGGCAAAGCTTACTACTGCAAATATGATGGTATTTTTACAGAATTTTTACCAGATTTCAGTAATCAATATAGCCAGTTTTGCATATCATATTCATACCACCAATTAGCAGCTGCTGCTAGCTGCTACAAACTTCCAACAATAGATTTCTGCTCTTGCTCAATTACTTTTCCATCTGTCAAGTATGTTTTCTATGACAATGATTTATAGGATGGTTCACTGCAGCAAGGTTCATCATCAAGTTTTAGTAAGCTTATGCCTTGTAGCATACACAAAGTTTAAAGAAAGTTGGAAAAAGCTGTGTTACATAAAATTACAGTAGCCTGGTCTAGTGTCTATCTGCAGAGGACATGCTGATGAATGTTCAGTAGGATAAGGATTGTTTCAAATGAGGTTCTGCGGGTCCCTTCTGCCAAGACAAAAAAAAAAAGCAGAGGCATCTGCCTCTATAATAAAATAAGGAAACTAAGCTATAATAAGCTACTTCAGATGGTTTCTCTTCACACCAGTCCTAACTTCCGCTGAGCAATCACTGGCCTTCACTGACGTCACTCTCAAGTATTTTTGTTAATGATCTGAGGCATACATATTGATACTTTATGCCATCATTATTCCCACTACTCTCTGTCTGAATAATGAGTTATTTTGATACCAATGTTAACTTGGTTTTAGTTGAATATGTAACTGTTGCATAAATGTTCAGGGTAATACACACATGCAAACACACTAAGATGCCAAGATGACCTTGAAAAACTAAATCTTTGGAAAGCACTCATTGAGATTAAATAAAAATTAATCCAAGGTAATACATTTGAAGGAAAACAGAAATCAGCTTAGATAACAAGTGACTCAAATACAGAAGTTAACTATTTGCCTGAGTAGCTTCTGATGTATCAAAGACAAAATGTCAGAATATTTTATTTCTTCCATGTCCAAGAACTTGGAATTGTAGACTGGAGAGATTAAATCCTAAAGTGAGCTGGTGCTTGCTGTGGCCTCTGCACTATTCATCCCCAGATTTTCATGGAGAGGGAAGTGAGAAAGCCAGCTGTGTTCCTCAGCACTTAACTGCCACCTTTGATATGGCAACAAGAAGAGAAAGGGGAAGATCCACAGGAGTTCACCTATTGTTTAGATAGATACAAACCTTCACTTTACAAGACTTTGTCTGGCATCATTACAGAAGAAACAAAACTTGAAAACATATTACTGAAGAATGTATTCAAAACCAGCTTTATAAAGATGTGAGGTAAGGTTATGTAAGATACAAAAGTATCTTGAAGACCTTTATTGTATATACAGTATTATAGGGTGACCTTGGTTTCTGTTACTAACAGTCCTAAAAACTGAACAAAAGACTTGGTAGGATAGTCCTACTCCCAAGAGGTTACAATTTAAGCATCAAACACATAATACAGGAGTATGTACTTGTATATACTTGCATATCTCAAATTATAGTTAAACATCTATGAAGTACAGGAATTAATATATTTCCTAAAACTTGAAGAGAATAATCAAAATCCATCTTCCCATAATGTAGTTCTACCATACTCTGAAGTAAAGACTAAGATTTCTGCTCTCTCTTCCCAATAGATTTTAATCTTACCTTCAAGTAAATTATTTTACAGGAGTCATTTCAGAGTTCTCCATGGACTCTTTGGATATCAGCAACACTGGACAAGAGTTGCTCTTCTACTTGAAACTGCAGATTATGCTGTGTTCAACTGAGAGCCACAGATGCAAAACTAAGACTATGAACTGACCTTGTTAATCTAAAGCTTGATTAATCTAAAGCTAATAATTTAAAGAATTTTGGTGAGGAAGGTGACTTTAATTGTAAAGACTGACTTCGTGGCACAATACGTTCTTTTTCAAAGGTCTCAGTACAAATCATATACTCTTAAAAAGAATAAAAGGATTGCAGAGTTCAACATGCAGGTATTTAAATCTCTCTCACATGAAGGTGAATTTGGAAAGTGTTAGCATGATAAAATGCAACAACTGTCTTCCCCAGAACAGGCCTAAGCCAGACCCCAGTTTTATTAGCTGGTTCAGCTCTATGCAACTCTGTTAATTTGCACACTTGAAGAATTTGTCCACAAGGCTTAGATTTTTCTTCATATCTTGTATGAAAGGACTCATTTTATGAGACATGAAGTGTCTTGCAAGAGTGGTTGTGTTTTAAGTCTTCACCTACCTATCAGCAACTATTTTATTAGTAACCAGATGGTGAGGGGTGAGAGGGAGAACCACCAGTACCTCCCTTTGCTACAATTAATTTGATGAAATTTACTGAACATTTATTCAGTTCATGGCAGAAAAAGCTCCTAAACTTAAGATTGTTTCCTCTATACAAGTATCATAGAACATACACTGGCAGCAGAGAGAAATACCACCTTTGAAAGCTGTCTACTATAGGACACTTCATTCTTTAAAACTACATATAGCAGCATGATACAGTTCTGATGAAAGTAACAGCAAATAATGTGATATAAAATATGCATGAGTCTGAATGTGTACTGCCAGACATATGCTCTGTACAGTATGTTTTATGCTTGACAGCATGGTATGGTACAAGGAGAAAGAATGACAGATGAGACAGAACTACAGCTTAACATCAAGATTATTTTGTTACTTTTCCTTTTCATTGAGAGCAGAAATAAAGTGCAAACTAAAATGCAAAAACCGCAACCAACCAAATGAATAAAAGAGGACAAAGGAAAAAAAAAAAAGGACAAGCATAGTTCAAAACTTCAAACATCCCTTCCAACACTTCAGTACTACTAGCTAGTGTGGTAAAGCTAACTACATTAGCTTAGCCACTCAATTTTGTGAAGATGCTGTCACCTGACATTTAAAATGTGGTATTTCCTGCTGTAACAATATGACAACGGCCTCCAACTTTTATAGATGTTGAAGACCCTTTTTTTGCGTAATTACCTTGTGAAGTCAGTCATCTCCATCATAATTACACACATCCTCTTGGCCAAAACAATGATGTCATTGCTGGTATCATCCCATATTTCAATCTCTGCATCAAGCTTACTCTTAACTTTTTTGAAGTCAGCCACTTGCTCAGCTATCTTTTCCTTTTCAGCCTCTGGCAGTTGAGTCATCTTGGCCTGAAACATAAAATAATTTTATTTGCAAAATGTCTATGCCAGAGTTTTTCTTATAAAATACCTGGATATTATTAAATATATAGTTTAAACATACCATGGCCTGAGCCAACTGCTCCAGCCTGAGCACTTCTGAATTTCAAAATCTGTATGCTATCATTGGGTTGGGCCAAATAAATTACCTCAGAGTAATGGGGATAGTCATGTCCATGAAACCATTAATATTAACGTAGTGAGAGAAAGAATAAATTCTTCCAGAGATCCTTTATGAAATATGATTGATAGATTTTCCTTTTTTCTTACAGATGAAGGAGCCTAAGTGTTTTAAAGTATTATACAAAATGCAGTATTCTTTCAGGTAGGAAAGAAAAGGTTTAATTGTCCTAAAACTTTCAGGTATGCTTGTCCTCTCTCCTGAGAAGGTTTTACAATATCATTTTAAGAACTGAGAAAGACTTAATTACTCAAATATGCACTTCAGTCTTGAAGAAGATAAATAAATAGATGAGCGTGTCAGAAATCAGTATGTGAATAAGGTTACCAAAAAAGTACCTTGAATGCCAATACGAAAACATCCAATATTCAAATAAAGCCACAGCTAAACTGGGTTCAGGCAGGACACAGCCCTATAACTTGACTGCAGCTCCAGATTGGACTGTTTGCAAACATTCCACTGGCTAAACGTGATTCAAACAAAGGTTTATCATAGCTAGAAAAGTGGTGCGTTTTGTGCAAGTTCAGACTATGGAATCAGAACATTGTATCTATACTGAATGCATGTATTCTTCCTACATTTAAGCATTAGTGAAGTATTTAATACATAAAGAGCAAAAAAACTTCTGAAAATGCAGCAGGTGAGAGAAATATTTTATTTAATATTCTTCATGAGCAAGATTATCAGCCTGCTGCAGACAAGGGTCAGATATACTTCCTGTGTCAGAAACAGCCCAGGTAGCAGACAGTGGCTAAGATATTATGAGGCCACATGACAGTCCTGGCCCTTCATAATGCCTTCTACCACAGAAGAAGTAAGGAGACCTTTTGGCCTGTTGGTCTTGGTGGCTCTACTGACAGAGTGGTTTTTATCCAGCACCTTCTCTGTGAAATGGCCCACCTCTTGCACTGCAGGCCATCAGGAACTCACGGTTACATACAGCAACTATTAACACACTGTAATTATCCTGCAATTTAACAATAAATATTTTGTGATTTATTCTTGTTCATAAAACATTATGTACCATCCATAAAACAAAAAGTTAAGGCAGTGGCTGAATTACTTATAATTAGTGTAACGGGTAAGCAGTTTAATAGGTAATGAGTATGTTTTTCAAGCCATGCCATTTCAGATATTTTATTTATGCTGGAATCACTCTGTCACAAGGTTAATTTTCCCATTTATATGAATTACTGGAAATTACAGGTCTCCCAAGGTATAACTATGTTATAATTGCAGTCACAGAATTAGAATGTGTAACTATTTTAAGGAATACTTTTCCTGTTTTGTTAAAAAAAAAACAAACAAAAGAACAACAGACCAGAGAAGACCGAGACATATTTTCCTCATGTCTGTAGGATAAGCTTGCTCGGAAAGGTATGAAAAAGACAAAAATAAGAGTTGGGCTACAGAGTCAAGAGAACCGGAGTACCCCTTTTTATAATCTGATACATATTTGCTGATTTGTGGATGGTTGTAGTATTTCCTAGCCCCCAGCTTCAATACTGTTTTGAGTTCAAGAACACAGGCCTAGATCTGGAAACCACAAGAAAGATGACATTTTAATGAGGGAAATGTGACATACAATATCCTGCTATGTGCCAGCAATAATGAGTTTCTGGTGAAATGAGACACGTTATCCACTGGAACAAAGGGGCAAAGGAAACTACAATTCTGACCTTGACTTTTCTTTCATTTTCCTCATACTGATTTAAAAGCATGTACAGCAATGAAATAAAACAATTGTATACACAGCCTTTTAAGCACATATTTTGATTTTGTATCAAAATAAATAACATAACAGTAAATTGAAATAAATCTCTAAACTGAATGACTGCTGTTACATGAGTACAGGTTTAATTTGTCCAATAGGAGAAAACGATTTTTTCATTACTTCTAAGACAAAATGCTTTTTATTGCAGTAGCAGATAACAGACTCAAAACTAGGTGAGATGAGAAGTTACATTTTTGGTATTTTTCTTTCTTCTATTACAAAAAACCCCCAGTATATATTTTTTTCTTTAATTTCCTTGAATTAACTTTTCATAAGGCTATTTATCCCTGGTACGTGGGAGTCTCCAACACTGGGGTTACTTGTGTTATCCCATTTGCAACCTGACTTACCATGTGAGATTGGTGTTTCATTTCATTTCAGCCCCTTTCAAATTTCAGTCAATTCGCTATCACAGATACCAACATTTTAAGGTCAGAACAAATTGTCCACATAATGATAAAAATAGAGGACACATAAGGAGTAACGGATTGGTGAAGATTTTGACTCTTCTCTCACTGGTGTATTACTCACCAGTGAGATCCCATCCCAAAGAACTGGCCTTTTGCCTACCTTTGTCCCTGGCTACACTCTAGGGAATTGACTTTCATATAAACTTATGATTATTCTCTCCAAGTCTTAGACTGACATGCACTTTTTTCTTTCCTGACCCCCTAAAATAAACGCCTGGATAGATCCACATCACCAAAATTCTTACCATTAGAGAGAGGAAAGAAGGAAAGAAAAGCAACAGAAAGAAGCACAATACATTCAGGCAATTTTTTTGTGTTATCAAAAACTCCTTCTGTCTGAGACAGAGGCAAGCCAGATATTCTTTTAAAAGGGAAGAACCTCCCTTTGAAAATTATTTAACACTTCCTTCTTTGCAGGTTGCAGGGTGTCACGTAACTATAGAGAAGAAAAGAGAAAAACTGTGGTTTTCTACAATTTTGCAGGTTACAAAGAAAACAAACCCCACTCTCTTGATGGAGCACATGAAAACTTTTTCAGAGCTTTTATAAGCAATAATACAAAATAACATGCTCTTCACATTCTGTAGTTATAAGATAATGGCATAGATCCCAAAAAATCTGATTCATATCCCTGTTTTGCCTTAGTTGAGAGCTAAGCTTTTCATTCCACCACAGACTCAGCAGCCATAGCAAGCCATCTCAACTATGTTCTTGCGCCTCTGCTGCAGAGTCAGCTGAACATTTGGTGGAAGTGAACAAGATCCCTCCAAATCACCCAAATGACAGTAATATATTTCAGACAAACTGTTTTAAAACAGTTCCAATTGTGACCTTTAATTGTTTTTTCTTGGACAAACTTTGTAGATCACATTGGTTGATCACATTTTATCAGGAAGGCAAGCATGAGATAAACACTTATAAAGACTACTATACAGATGTGTTTTGAATGTCAGTATGTAAGTACATTTCTCGAATACAGCACAGAGTCAGAAGTGATTCTGTTAAAATGAGTAAAATGTGTTCACTACGTTTTACAAAACATTATACTTTTTCTACTGAGTGAATAATTGTTCAAGTTTGGATAAAAAGGTGAAAGAGAGAATGGTGGATATTCAACAATTCATGGCAAAGTGAATACACAGGATGTTCCCTGGAGATGAACTGTGTGGGTGTGTGATACTGACAGTTGGGAGAAGCTGAATTTCTTTAAAGTTTACTACCTGCTGTCACCAGTTGTCTTCTCACATTTTTAAGAACTGTAGCATGCCTGCTGAAGTCCAGCATTCTTCGAACAAGTTCAGAGTGCCTCATGTGTGCTGCCATGTCAGTTCTTGGGAAGGTTTAGACTGGATATTAGGAAGTATTTCTTTACAGAACGGGTAGTCAGGCGTTGGAATGGGCTGCCCAGGAAGGTGGTGGAGTCCCTATCCCTGGAGGGGTTTAAGAGTTGGGTTGACATAGCGCTTAGGGATATGGTGTAGTTGAGAACTGTTAGTGTTAGGTTAATGGTTGGACTGGATGATCTTCAAGGTCTTTTCCAACCTAGACGATTCTGTGATTCTTGCATATTTTTAGATACAGTATAATTGGATAAAGAGGTAAAGCTATTGGGAGATAATAGAACAAACTGTTTAATGCCATTTTTGCATCAGCCTTCACTGAAAAGGTTGACTTAGATGAGGAAATTGTGCCATATTAATCTAATTTCTCTTTGTCCCAGAGTAATAAGCCTATAGATGAAGAACCAACATTTCATAAATCTGGGCTTCACTAGGGTTTTGTCACTGATTCTCATGTCATCCTTATTTAATAATCTAGGGAGATATGATCTAGATTTAATTGCCATTGGATGGATGTGATACTGGTTAGAAAAGTGCTCAGAGACTACTTATCAAGAATGCATGCCAAAGCAGAGGGATCCATCAGGTGAAATTCTGAAGAAATCTGCCCTGACTCTGGCATTATTCAGTATTTTCACTAATGGCATGGGTGATGGAACACATCACACATTTGCAATGTAAGAGCCCTGGTTTACAATTTAAAGCAATCTTGAGAAACTTGAGAACTGATCTGAAAAAAATAAAAGGATGTATTTCAGCTGAGACAAGTATAAGATTTTACACCTAAGAAAAATCACCAATATACACTTGGAACTGAGACAAAACCAGTTAGTGGCTCTGATTTTTAGTTGATCAAAATGTTGTACTCTTTGAAATAAGGCAAATCTCATACAAAACTCATTTGTAAGTATGTATACAGAAGAAAATAATGTAAACCTTCTACTAGCCCTTGCTGTTGAGACCACAGCTGGCATAATGCATTTAGCAAATAAATAATCTGGACACAAAATTCAAGAAGTCATTAACCAGCTGAAGAGCATCCAGAGGAAAGAAAAAGAGAGCAAAAAGACACACAGAAACCACTGTCTTAAAGGATAAATGAAGGGAATTTGAATTATTTAATCTGGAGTTTAGAAAACAGAGAGGACACAGAAAAAGGATCTACAAGTACAAAAAAAATTATACATACAGAAAGGAAACCACACATCCTCTGTGTCCATTGCAGATAAGACTAGTACTAACATGCAACATACAAGGTATAAAGAAAAAAAACTATCTAATAAACAATCAATTCCAGTAATGAGCAACATAGAGAGAACAATGCGATTGCTCTTATATATGTATGGAACAAGTATATTTATTCAACTTTGGAACAAATGTCTGGATTAGCCTACTTCTTGGGGTGCTTTCCAGTCCTACCTTGAGTCCTCCATTAACTTCATCTCTTCATTGAAATTGGGGTAATTTAAGAATTCACAAGGAAATTAAATGCTTTTGATAGATCATGACTCCTGACAGGGAATCTTTTGCCATATATTAAGTGTCAAATTATTATTCATAGAACCTACTCAAAATTGCAGTAAATATTTGCATTATGCTTGAATTCTTATCATCAGGATTTCAAGCTTGTGTGTGGCTTTGATGAAAATTAAATTTACAAAATATTTTAAACTCGGATTTTTTATTAACAAAATAGCACATGCTTCCTGTTAATGTATGTCAGCATTTATACTAACATAGGAACTAAGATGTAAAGTATCTGTTACTTGAATAAGAATAGCTAATTAATTTGATGGCAAATTAACTTCCCTAAGTAGTTTTTTAAGCAAGTACCAATAGGTGTTCTTGGTGTTTGCTTTTATGTTCAGCCTCTCTTATAAGAGATTTTGGTAAGACCTTTATATAGCCATCTTTTCAAGGCTAAATATATTTTTAGACATATATTAATCATTACTGTATTTAAGATGGAATAAAAATAAAACCATAAAATAATTCAGCCTGGATTTTCTCAATCATGGTAATACACACTGAGTCATCGGCCCTGAATTGTTGCATAAACATAGTATGCAACAAATCTGTATAAAAGAAGATCTTATTCTCAGACATTTTTGTCTATGTATTCATAAAACTGTCTGCAGAACTCTGAGAAAAAAAGTGTGGGTGGGTGGTTGCCTGAAAGCATTTCTGCTCTTGTCATCTCTAAGTGGATTATGTTATGAGCTAAAATATTTTGCCTCTTCTTCAATATGAACACCTAACCTGTAGCAATAACTTTGAAATTAAGCTAAGCTCTTCTCTTCACTAATTTAGTAACTTTAAACACTTAAAATAAATTTTCTCCTATCATCAGAATGTACGTTGTCTTCTAAGCGTGAAAATTAAGTAGGCAACTTCTTGACCCTCTCTTCAATGCAAAATCATATGATAATAAGCCACTATCTCAATAGAATTACACTGATCGTGATGGCATAAATTTCCTCAAGCAAAATTACTGTGTGATAAGCTTGCAAAGTAACTACACAAATTAGACACAACAACCAGAGGAGTATCTAACTTTCAGCTGAGAAAAACTGTGTCAGCCCTTGGATCCACAAGCAGCACCTTTTTTTCTAGTAGCTAAGGATTTGCTAAGGATCTTCTTCAAGGATATAAAACTGTCAAATAATAATCAGTATTGTTATCCAGTTTAATTACTGAGAGATCTCACAGCACATTGCACAAGTTAACCTGCATTCCATGGTGTGGGATGGTGCCATAAGCACAATCATATTCATCCTAGAGATATGGAATTATCTGAGGGAAAGATCAATGAAGTAATATGTCCAAGATTACCTGTATACTTGCAGAGTCAGGAACATAAATACAAGGTCAAATCTCAGTCCTGCTATCTCACCACTAACCTATACTCTCTCTATATAGAGATAGATTCTGAAGAAGTTATAATTAATAACATATGATTTTTTCCTACATAAGGAAAATAAGATTTGCTAGTTAAGATGTAGCCTTTGTTACAAGCGGCATATGCACATCACATCTGCTTTTACAGACTTATGTTGTGATAAAAAGAGAAAGAAAAAAGGCGTTTTCATAGGCCCTAGTTCCTTGCTGGAACAGTGAGAGATGTGACAAAGGAGAAAATACGACACTCTTGACACAGCAAGAGGAATCAAGAGTGCTGTTATGCAGAACTAGTATCGAGACAGATACGTATAAATAAAATTGAGTTACTATAGTGGAAATGCCCAAGAGAAAGAACTCACGGAGGAAGAAGGGTTACTCTGCAATCTTGCCATACCACTTCTGGAACACAGCCATTCTTGGTGTTACCACTGCATGCAAAAGCCTCACAAAGCCACAGAAATCTGTTGCAGAATGCAAAACAAGACAATCCCTGTCTAAACCTTAAAATCTATCTTCCTTATACACATTCTTCATATTGCTAAATAGGTTCTAGGTATAAATCTTTAAATATCAATATCAAATAGCAGGCCAAACAAAGAGGCCTTAAATCATTGTTTACATTTGCTGCAGCAGCAAATAGATTTGCTCAAACATTTGTTTAAAAAAAAAATGTACGTGGAAGTTTTTGTCAATATGTTGATTTAGGCTGAGAGGGTATCTAATTTAGTCAAAGCTATAATCTTCTATTAATCTCGGGGGTTAATGTGCCACTTATGGCTCTGATAGCATAATTTACAAAAATTGTTCCTAAGTAAAGATATAGAATCAGGCCTTAAGCGATGACCTGCTATCTAGATCCCCCAAACAGGAACATTTACAGTAATTTTATTTTTTGGGGGATAAATGGAAGAAAAAATAGAAATGGAAATGTTCATCCTATACTGTTAAAACACTGTTTTTTCAAAGGTATTAACCATAGTTTATCTATAAACAATGGTCCCTTCCACCTCCCCACCCAATTCACTGCCAGTGCAGATTAGGTATTGTGTGCGTAGTACAAGGAAAAGCATATTCCAGAGATCTGTCTCCACAGCAATAACCTAGCCTCTGAGTCTTGATAGCCAGCTCCCTACCTACGGCTGTCTTCAGCATTTACTTCTTGCTTTGTGTAGCCATCTTGAAGTATGTGTTATCTACCGTTTTCTTTTCAAAAAACATTCCCTTTAAAGAAGTACTCTGGTTGATCTGAGAAGTAGAAGACCATGTGTGAAAATATGATCTTTTAAAGCTTTAGTGGATCTTTTGTTACTACATTGTGATAATAAACATCTACAAACTACTACGTCTGTTTTCCCAGTGAGAGAAAAACTTCAAGTGCGTTGAATATGGGATATTTATGAAAATATGCAAACACACCATTTGTACCTGTTCCAAAAAAATTCATAGCATCTTATATGGATAACATTTTGAAGGAAAACCTTGCCTTTCTTAACTACAATAGAGATTTCAGCTTGTAATGTGAGGAAAATGTGCTAACATTTACAAAGAGTAATTTAAATTGAAAAGGGCAGCTAGTATATTTTAATTGCCAATTATATTTATTGAGTAATAAGACTGCATGAGGTGATCTTTCACACAGTTGTTACATTTCTCACAATGTTTTAAGAATCAACGGACAGTGAATTAACATATAATTGATATGCACATATGCAACATAAGTGAACAACATTCATATTGGTTCATGTTTTTTCATTAGTATTTAGGGTCTTAATAAAGAAAATATTTGTGCTTGTTGAATAAAAAAAAGTGCTGAAAACCAGATGTGAATTAAAATGCCATTTTCTTGACATAATTCTTTTTATATTGAAAAGTTTTGCTTTTTCCCAACTAGTTCTATCATTTATAATTTCCATTATAGGAATAATACTAGAATCAATCAAATGTGAGAGATCTGTTATTGTGCTAGGTATTGAGCAAACAATTAATGAAGCAGACATTTGTGGCCCCATGGATCTGCACTTCAGAAAGTTGTGAATAGTGTACAGTTTTGCTGAAACATTATTTAAAGTGGAAACATAAAGAAGATTAATGTTTGCTAAATGCATCAATTTTGTACTAAGAAACCTTCAGCTATCTCAAAAATGTTTTCAGGCTCTTAAATGTTTGAATATAAACAATAAACAAAAAACAGTAATGCAGTGAAGTCCTAAGGTTAAACTATGATACAACAGGAAAAACAGATTCAGAACTTCCAGAAATACAGAAATTGTCAAATACTGTATTAAGTTTTTCATACTTCATTAATTCACTAGTTAAGCAATAAGCTATAGAATAGTTTCACACATGACCACAGCAGGAAAAGTCTGTAACTCACACACAGCACTGGCTATGATTTCAGATATATCACTTTCTCTTCTATGCATGTGAACTTTCTCAAACGTAGAGGTTATTTTTGATTAATACACAGTGAAGGCTTCAGTAAGACCCAGATATAAAAAAATCCTTATTAACCTAGCTTTTATTAGACTAAGCCACATTTATGAAACTGTAACCTGTTAGAATTTCATTCAGTAAGAATAAGAATTTTTCTGTCTAATTTAGATGTTCACCAAGTATTTACAACTTAATTACACTGTCTTTTTCTCTTTCAGGTCATACACATCAGTTTTATGCCCTCTGCACATTTTCAGAAATCTATTAAGAGTTGAATAAGATTTTAATGATTCACTGCATGACTTTAAGTAGCTTCATAGGAACAATAACAGAATAGCATTTTTCCCCTCATCAAATTGCTTTTAAAATAAACTGATGTAATACATACTCTGTCGGTTTTCCCTTCAGTCTGAATACTTGTACGGCTACGTGCATCATGGTCTTCTTCAAGGTCAGATACATCTTCTAGCTCCTCAGGTGTCTGGGAAAAAAATGTAGAAATGGGTTATTCTCTTTTATGGTTAGTAACTTTCATATTAATGTCAAACATACATTATAATTTGGTGTAAAATAATGTCTGATGAACAAAAACCAGTCCTGTTCTAGCAGTGCACTGGTTACTAAATGCTAACTAAAATCAAATTGTGTCAGACAGCTTTGAACTAGTTCAGATCAGCCATGCTTTAATTAAAACACTGACTTTTAAAGTTGGTACTTCAGGAAGTTATTTTATATTTAAATATCACGTCATTGCTGCTAGCAAAGGTGTCTTACAAGAAACCTTTACATGACAAGAAAAGACGCCTAGATTTTTAGAACCAAAAGATTGTTCTACTTTTTTTACAACTCTTCACTGTCCGGAAATACTCATATGTCCACCCTCCCATCTTCAGGTTAGACACAGCAGACTTAGTAGGCCCTTGAAAGGGCCTAATATATTGTCAGTGGGAGCAAGAGGCTTCAGAATCCTGCTGATTTTTGTTGCTACACTGACATCAAGGAGTGCTCAAAGCCAGCTATGCACTCTGGGAGGGAAAGAACACCTCTTCCCCAGTTTTGAATGTGTCACTTCTTGATGCTATCAAGCAGCACAAGCTCCTGCACTACTGGAAAAATTAAATGGTTCTAATTTGCTATTTGTATACATGGCATTAGTTCATATGCCACTGTCTGTTCCTTCTAGTGACCTTAACTGTCATTTAAGCAACACCAGTTTATACACATTTGCATTATGATAATTTGATATCCTTTTCTACTGTTGTGGTTTTCTTAGGGCTGTTTTTTGCCTGTAGGTGGATAGGAAGAAACAGTTCTTACAGATATCCATTAATGATATCAAGCTATCTTCTCAACAAAGGAAAGTTAATCCCAACAGCATTAGGTAAATACATTTACACTTTATTCAGCATATAAGCCTTTCACAACCCTTAAACTATTATCCTGCTTTGATAACATAGGTTTTGGGTACTAATTTCTTCAACCGTACATGAGCAACTCCATCAAAAAACATTTAACTTATGACAAGAGCAATTTTCTATACGATCCAGGTCTTCACATTTATTTCCTCCTTCTCACTTACCAACATATTATAAAATAAAATAGTCTGCAAGCAGAGGTTCTGGATTTTATCATAAATAATAAAAAAAGCATAATGAGCATGGCTATATAAAGTACACTAAACAAAACATTAAAAGCAAGTTTACTCATATTAACAAAACATCACACAATGAAGCACACAAAAATTTTGGGATTATGAACTATGTAAAAAATAATATTGGCTCTGTCAGTGCAATAGGGCACACAAAAAATTTTCCTTTATCAAGTAGATTAATATTTTAAAGAATCAAAAATATATAGAATCAGACTCAATACATAACTGGTGGCAGATCTACTACTGAATGATCTACTACCAGCTTGACATATAGAGTTCCAATTAGAAGGAAATCCTGGCATTTTTAGTATCCCAAAAGGCTGACATGCCAAGAGAAACATGACAAGAGAAGGACTAGCAGATAACCCTACCAAAAGACAGGCAGAAAAAACTCTGGTCATTACTTTTACCCAACTTTCAATCATGTCAAACATAATTTTTTAAATCCGGAATTGCTGTACATTCTCACCTTTTTCTTTTTACTGTCAAGTTACATATAAACAAGATCTGCTGAGAGAGACGTTGTAAGGTTCTGTTATTTTATTTCTGGGTCCGTAGCATGGTAATGGCACTACATTAAACTGAATAAATCCACCTGCATATGTTCATATCATTTGGGAAAGTGCCTCTGTGGCTCAAGGGTGGTATATAAACCACTAGACTTCAAAGTCAGCCTTGAAACAAGGTTTAAATAGCACTTCATTACTTCAAGAGCACACAAGTAAATTTGACTCGCTAAACAAAATAACAATAATTTCTGTCAGATAACACTGTAAGAAATAAAGAACTCAAAGCAGGTCCACAAGCTGGCAGAAATATAATGCTGGTGGTGTAAAATACAGCTAGACTTCCTCACGAAAATAGACAGGCAATCAGTTTTGAGAGCAAAGATGAGCGTAATGCTACACTGGTAAAGCAGGGAAAAGGAACATTTTATTTTCAGGCAAAGACTAAGAGTGTGATGAAGTCTCTCAGCTTTAGCCCTGGAATTAGACATGCTAAGAATTCCACGGTAGCCAAAAGCTGTTACCATGCAAAAGTTGTTTGAAAACCTGCAGTGTGAAAGGAAAACCAGATTTTGTTGTGGGTGGATATCCAGGAAATAAAAAAACTATCACAAACTCACTTTAATTGAAACACAGACACTTTTATTAGAGGACCAATAACAGAAAGGGTATTAAAACAGAATAACTGTAGCTTCTCAGGATTACACTGACCAGGGCCCTCAGACAGGTAACAGCCTTGATTCAGTGAGAGGTTATTCGAAAAAAGAAATCACTTTCTTTTTAAAGCTACACAATACGTGGTTATTATATACAAAAACATATTGTGATTCTTAGGTTTTTCTAAACATTAATTACATTTTTTTTCTCCCAATAATCATAAAGTTGGATTGACCGTAGAAGGGCACTGTTCCTTCCAGGGTAAACACATACTTAGATATGTTTGACAATCCCACATTTACAATAGAGGTTTTTTTCCTTCTATAAAATATGGAATACAAGATGTTGTGAAAGGGCAGAATGGTTAATAATTTTGACACAGTCACGTTATTCGTAAGTGAATTTTAGGTCGTGTCACTAAGAGCTTTATACCATCACCACCCCACAACAAACTGCATATGTTTTATTTTAGGATGCATTGAGAGAATTTTGTAGAATAGCATTGATACTATTTTTCTGTAAAGTCAAACTACATAAATATTACCAGCCTAAATGTAGAAACCATAGAGAGCAAAGAGGACAGGAAAATGACACTAGTATAACACATCTCTCAATGACAGTCTCAGGTAAGTTGTCCATAGGCGAAAACATCAATCTATTAATCTGATATGGCACTTTCAAAACCACAAGTTGTAGAACAGAGAACTCCTCCCAGCTGCATAGGTATAGGTATATATTTCACTCTCCAATTCTTTACTCATATGCAGAACATTAGGTCAGAGTCTAAGTGCAAGCAGGTTCATCTCTGAGCTCCTCTTGGCCCAAATGTTGTCAGAAAACTTTTTTTTTTTTTTTTTTTTAAAATGCATATGCCCTTTTCAGGTTAGCAAAATTTATTTGTGGCTGGGACAAGAAGTTTCTTGTAGAAATCCCATTTTTCTAGCCAAAAGAGTGCACTCCCATTGACTTCTTTCCAAGTCATTCTCTCCAAAGTCTAGATCTGCCAGGTTTTGAACTATTGGTATTGTAGAATTCAGAAAAAAAACCCCTATCTAGTTATTAAAGACTAAGGACAAAGTTTCAAGCAGAAAGATGCTCTTGATTTATCAAATATTAAATCACAAACCATAAACCACAGGCAATTCATAGAACCATAGACTGGTTTGGATTGGAGGGGACCTTAAAGATCATCTAGTCCCAACCCCCTGCCATGGGCAGGGACACCTTCCACTAGACCGGGTTGCTCAAAGCCCCATCCAACCTGGCCTTGAGCACTTCCAGGGAGGGGGCAGCCACAGCTTCTCTGGGAAACCTGTGCCAGTGTCTCACCACCCTCACAGGAAAGAATTTCTTCCTCATATCTGATCTAAATCTGCCCTCTTTCAGTTTAAAATCATTACCCCTCGTCCTAGCCCTACACCCCCTGATCAAGAGTCCCTCCCCAGCTTTCCTGTAGCCCCTTTAAGTACTGGGAGGCCGCTCTAAGGTCTCCCTGCAGCCTTCTCTTCTCCAGCTGAACACCCCCAACTCTCTCAGCCTGTCCTCACAGGGGAGGTGCTCCAGCCCCTGATCATCTTCGTGGCCTCCTCTGGATGTGCTCGAGCAGTTTTGTGTCCTGATGTTGGTGCCCCAGAGCTGGACACAGCACTGCAGGTGGGGTCTCACGAGAGGGGAGCAGAGGGGGAGAATCCCCTCCCTCGCCCTACTGGCCACACTGCTCTGGATGCAGCCCAGGACATGGCTGGCTTTCTGGGCTGCGAATGCATGTTGCTGGCTTACACTCAGTTTTCCATCCACTACTACCCCCAAGTCGTCCTCCACAGGGCTGTTCTCCATCCACTCATCGCCCAGCCTGGATTTGTGCTTCAGATTGCCTCAACATAAAGCATCAAAAATTGAAAAAAACCACCCACCATAATAATAAGAACAATAGAAGTAGTTAATTGTTTTCTCTCCTTGGAAGCTCTTTTATATAATTCAATGCAAGATTTGTGATTTTTTTATATTGCTTTCATGATTCACTATTTATTAAATACCTGAGACACAGACATATCTGCTTATATGAATCTGAATATTCCATATTGGGAAAACTGAACATAATGCAACTCTGCTGGTTTTGAATTCTACACTCGCTTTTAATGCTACAGTAAGAAAATGTTATTGCATGTTTAAACTGGTATGGACTACCAAGGCTTGTAACACAAAATAGGGTGCTATCATCCATAAACAGAAATTCTGAACAGGAAGAACAGTAGAGCTTGAGGACTGGAATAAGAAGAACGGAAGGTATTTGAAAGTACTGTTTAAGGTTGAGTGTTTAGGGCTCTGACATAAACTGTACATAACCTCCAACATAAACTCGGCAACTGAAGTGACAGAAGGGGAAGAGAGTTAGGAATCTGTAGTCAGTGACAGGATAAAGACAAGACATAAATGGCAAATTCACTATTAAGACATACAAAGTATGGAATTTAAAATAAATGTAAGGAAGAATGTTGAGGTAAAATGAAGTCCTGTGCAATACTCTGGCCAGCAACAACCTACAATCTCATGCATGAAGCACAGTGGTAAAAAGAGTTTGGAAATAAATTTAAACAGGAAAATTTAGAAAAAGGTTTCCAGCAGTCATAGGAGCAGAACTCTTGAATAGTCTCCCCTAGAGGTGCCGGAGGAGGGGAGAAATCAGTTATAAGATGAACCTTAAGCAGCTTACAGACAATGTTAGATAACAGCTGGCTGCAAGAGCAGAGGTGTGAGACAGGACAGGACGCCTGCCCCAGCTTCCTGGCCCATGATTCTATGAGAGATTTCAGTCATTTGTGAAAAGGCTTTGTTGACCCCAACAAAAATGCATTCAAGTATGTCCCTACACATTTAAGACTATAATTACATTACTACTGCTGATGTGTTAGGCAAGTAGCGTGTATTCTTTTCCACAGTTCAATGCTTGTAATAAATCTGCATTCTTGATGGTTTTGCTACTGAAGACTCAGGCTGAGGACTCAAAATCATATTTATAGCCAAGTCTAGTACTGATGAATTTTACACCTTCCTGGTATTCAACTTCAAGCCGCAATAGCAAGTCATTACTATTGCACATGGGTGATTTCAGGCTATGAATTACCTTTTCATCTATGAAATGAAAAACACTCTCTGATGACAAACCTTTTAATTTGCTTTTCTACTAGGATTTTAAAGAGAATAATTCATAAAACCAAGGTCTGGCCTTAGTCTTTAAATCTCTGCCAGTCTTTCCAAACTGGGTGCAAATGTGCTTTTTGGCTTATTTGCTTTGTAATCCAAGCTTTGTAGAACAATGTATTTGACTAGGTTTCAAACCTCCTCAAAAGTGATTATCCAAACAACTTTATATAGATCATTCATTTTTAAAGGTCACATACACCCATGAAACCATCAATCCTGCAAATAAAGGGTCTCAGCTGGTAAAAAAAAATGCAGAGTCAAGTCTAAAAATCTCAAGATACACAATGTAAATGGACAAAGAGGCATCATGACATGAAAGAAGGAAGCTATCTCTGCTTATCTAACATTCAATTAAATGCTGACCTTTAAACTGTCATTATGTGCTCTTATGGTTTATCTTATCTTGATTTCAACACCCCCTGTCAGTCATTCTTTTTTCCAAATGAATACTAAAATGCAGTGCAGAATAACACCTTAACAAGAGCTAAATTGATGTGATATCTTTATTACACCACTGCAAATACAGAGGTATTTGTGGTATGTAAATACCACAGCAGCAACAGAAATGTTTGTGTGTACTCTAGGAGGATCAGAATTTGTCTCTTATGTTCTTCACTGAGAACAGAATGGATTTAAAGAGATTATCTATTCTACTCTGGACATTTGACTAATGTCCATATTTCGAAAATTTCATCATGTCAAGCAGCGTGTCATTCAGTGTAACAAACTATGGTAAACGTGTCACAAATGGGCCTTCTGCAAATATTTAGCTAGTGTCTGATATTTTTGTGTATTAGTCACAATACCACTGTTATCCCACACATAATTCTGCCAGATGACAGGCTGCCAGAGAAAGAGTTTTGATGCACTAGAGGGAGAACAAGAAATTGCAAGCATTGTTTGTTTTTCCTGACTAATTTAGTAAGAACCTCATATAATTCTTTCTATCTAGTCACTAAAAGCACTTTTCAGGTTTTTGCTTTTAGCAATTATTTTGAGTGTTATTTTGAAAACAATAAAATCCTACACTATAAAGGGCACATTAAAATCCTGTGTTCTTAATCTGTCAATATTGTGACATCTCAGTGCTGTGGCAAATACCATTTCCCCTATTTATCATTAAAAATGATCATACATCTATTCTTGAAATCTCTTCTTGGCACTTCCCTTAAAGTGGCATCTTTTGTATACCACATTATTTGGGATACTATGAATATAAAGCTAAGAAATGATTAATTAAACCAGAGATCAGAGCTCTGTCTTTGATAGCAGTACTGTCACCGACCGCTGGCAAGGAATCTGTCATCATGTAATAGTAAAATCATTATCCTGCCAGAGCCTGTACATATTACAGATAGTTCATTTTCAAATGTAGGTGGTAAACAGTTCTTGTTACTAACAGAGAAAATTGTGCAAAAGATTTTTTTATATATTTAAGCTGTAATTTCAGGTAAGATTAGTGGTGAGAACACAAACTTTGGTGAAGACCAAACAATTTAATTAATGATGAGAATAAAGTATGACCTTCAACGCTAAAAGATGAAAGTATTTTCAATAAAAAAACATTATGTTATATGGTAAAGAGTTGAGGTTTTAAAAATAATAGATGTCATGAACTCATAGTATGGGAAAAAATTTGCCTTATTTCTACTGGATGCTAGGAGCTTTTGTTTGTTCATTTAACAATAAGGCAATTTATAACATTCTGCTCCAGGAGATGAAGACAAAAAAGTTAAGATTAATCACCATTAGAAACAGCTGGACAGATCAATAGCCTGACTCGATGTGACAATTCCTGTGTTTTCAGTTCTCACTGAGGATACATTAGGATAACAGCCTTCTCAGTAAACAGCCCGGCAGATAGGAAGGATGTGAGCAGAGGAGTGTAATTGAAAAGTTTAAAGTGAAATTTTTGAGAACTGACTTCTGAAAATCCTTTTAAAGTAAAAACTGTGAAGTTATGACAGCTGAGTAAATTGGAACAGAGATTTTTAGTACCTATTCTCTATCCTAAATTAAACCTCTTTTGCTAGAAACCTGTATTTCAGCCCTGTTTTCATTCCTTCCTTTCTTGAAGTTTGGTTGTACCTCTTGAAGTGCTGATGGTACTTTGTAGGCATGCCACTCTTGCATAATGACTAGAACAATTAGGAGAGTTTTATTCCTGAAAATACTGACCTAGTCATGCTGTTGTAAAAGCACTGAACACATATTTAAATCTAAATAGTTGGTAGAAGCTTGAAAGTTGCCTGAAAATCACAACTAGTAATGGTATTGTAAGCATAAGGGTCAAAAGATACAGGAAGATAAGATTTATAGATGAGGTAGAAGTTTTTACAAAATGAAACAGTGTCATCAGAAAAGAAGCTAAGATTTCAGGAGGTACCTGATTTTCATTTTCATTAGGTACCTGAGGACTCACTTCTGAATGTGAAAGCTTGTTTACTTTTTCCAGTTATCTCAAGGAAGCACTTTTTTGGTATGACATTTTAAAAAATATTTTAAAATTCAAAATAACAACAACAGAAAACGTGAACAAACACAGCTATTACAATCATACACCTCTGTTGTATCCAAAGTCTGTCTTCACTCCATGAAAACCATAACAACTGATACACAGCTCCGTGCAAAGTGTATCCTTTGCTTATGCTTATTAAGTAGGAAACTTCACCACATGGCTTAGAAGCTTCCATTTTAAACTCAGAAAATTAATAATTAACAAGAACAGATTAGTAGTTTTTAATACAAGTGATTTGTTGTTCTAAATGTATTCCCTGTTCCCTCTGCTGGGTTGACACACATTTACTCAGTCTAGTGGGAAGCTAATTAAGACATTTGATTTATAATGGCAATACTTAAGTTGTTTGAAAACAGGTAGTGAAAAGCCAAATGAGCTATTGTTCCCCCTTTTGCCAGTAATCTTTATAAAGTAAATTATATATGGCCTACCAATTTTATAGTTGTATTTGAAATAGAAGACTATTGCTAAACATTACTCCAACATTTGAAAATGAAAAGAGAATAGAACTCGTTTTCTCTATCACATCTGTATGTATTAAAAGCAGTCTAAAATATCGTTATTGTAGGACTGGCTAACTCCAAAGGCAACCAAACAGATGCTTTGCATTTTTACTCTTCAAAAATTCATTATGGTTCCCATTTTCAAAAAAAAACAGAAGAACAAATTGGAAAAGTACAGATTGCTCAGCCTCTCTTCAGTCCCTGGGAAAATCATGGACTGACTCCCCTTGGAACACGCTTCCAGGCACATGAAGGACACAGTAGTGACTATGGAGCGGAGTCAATCACGCCTCATCAAACTGACTACCTTCTCCCACATTTCTGGATGAGGGAAGAACAATGGCTATCATTTAGACAGGCTCTCCACACAATCTCCTAGTTTCTGTAACCAAGTTGGAATGTTAGACTTTGGATGGCTGAACAACTAGATGGATAAAAACTGGCCAGATGATCGGGCTTCAGAGGGCAATGGTTCATGGTTTGTACCCTACCTGGTGGCTGGGAACAAGAGGAGTATCACAGAAGTCTATCCTAAAACCAGTTCTGTATGACATCTTTACCAAGAGGAGGTGATGGAGTGTACACGCAGCAAATTTACAGATGACACCAGACTGGGGGACTGGTAGATAGGCTTAAGGGCAGAGCTGCCATTCAGAGGCATTTATGCACACTGTAGGAATGGGCTGATGGGAATATTATAAAATTCACCAAGGATAAATGCAAAGTCTGGCAGTTAAGAAGGGTGAACCCCTTGCTACAAATAAAAGCTGGGGCTGCCTGGCTGGGCATCCTGGCTGCCTGATCAGCTGAAAAGGGCCTGGAGATCTTGGCACACAGCAAGCTGGGCATGAGCCAGCAGTGTGCCCTGGCAGCAAGGAACACTAACAGCATCCTGGGCTGTATGAACCACAGCAGAGTAAGAAAATTGAGGGAAGTGACTATCTGCCTTTACTTGTCTCTTATTAGCACCCAGAATGCTGCATCCAGTTTTGGCCTCCACCCTATACACAGAAGACACTTGATTAACTGCAGTGAGGTCAGCAGAGGACCATCAAGACAGCTGGTGGCTGGAACGCTTGTCTTACAAGGAGAGGCTGAGGGAACTGGGCTTGTTCTGTCTAGAGGGCAGATGGCTTCAGGGCATCTAACAGCAGCCCACTGAAACCTATGAGAAGATCATCAAGAAGATGGAGCTAGACACCACACAAGCGATGCATGGTGGGAGGATGAAAGGTAATAGACATAAGTTGGAACAGAGAAGTTCAGCCTGGCCATAAGGAAAACCTTTTTCCCCATGAGGACAGCCCAACAGTGAAGCAGCCTACCCAGAGAGGTTGTATAGTCTCCATCCTGAGAGGTTTCCAAGTCACAGATGGTTTACACCCTGTGAATGGGACCGAGGAGTCCCATGGAAGGCAGAAAAACTCCCAAAGCAGAGGAGATGATTACAATGAAGATCCACTTAGCTAGACCCAGTCACACGTTCCAGCTACTTTCAAGAAAAGCCTTTGTTTCCTTCAGCATCTTTCATGCTTGTTTGCTTTTTTGTGTTTTGTTTTTTTTTTTTTTTTTTTAACATTTAGTTTTACTTTAATCTCACCTAATGGTGAGCTTTCCACAATGCTTATTCCTTGTGATAGGGGGTAGTGAAGTGTGGTAAGATAAATCCACTTCTGTGAAGAAGAGATTTAAAATTATGCTTGGAAAACATGTGATACAGCCTGCCTTCCTGCAGAAACTCCCTTTCCTCCCTAGAAGACACTTTTTTTTTTTTTTTTGTGGAGGTGGAGAGTATATTCCAAAACCTCATTCCCAAGGCCAAAACAAAAAAATTGTTTCAAGGCAGACTGTCCTATGAAATGCAGATAAGAAAACTGAAAATGCTTTTGGAAAACATCAATACATTAAAGGTAAAAAAGGTGCAGTGAATACCTCAAAGGACAAGAAACAAGAGACAAACCAGACAATTCAGAATTCCATAAGAAATGTAGGTTTATCAGACAAATAAAGCCCAAGCAATGGCAGCCCCTGCATCAAAGATTCTTCTGTAATGTGCCAAATCCATCTGTTTCTGTTAAATGAACTATGCTAAATGAGCATAGAAAAAAAAAAATTCCCTTGGATAGACGAATATATTCCTTAGCCAGTGATAAGTACATTTCTCAAACTGGAGTAGATTAAATTATTATCTACAAGCTCAATATTTGCTCAAGTCTCTTTAGTCTCAACTGACCCTCTCTACTATCTGATTGCAAGTAAAATATATTATCTTTAAAAAAAAGGTGCACAGAATAAGCTTGTCAATTAAAAACCTGTGTATAATTGTAAAGATACACAATCTAATGCATAGCCCACTTCCAAATGCACAGGTATGACCACCATCATACTTCCCACAAATTCCCCACCTATGACTTGTTGGTGAAATGGGGACTTCTCACTTTTAGCAGATGTTCCTCCCAGACACTAAGATAGTGAAAATAAAACCACCCTAGCTGTCACTCCTATATCCATTACTTTTATTCCTGCTTTTAATTATCAAGAGGCTTCTGGCGCCCAGAACACGTGTCCACGCACATTTAGTCATTCAGTAACCAATAACTGTACAACTGAGTGATCAGTGCCAGCTGACATGGAACTAAATAACCCATTAAGCACATCATTGTGCAAACCAGCCTTCATGTCACAAATCAGTAATTTGATTCTGCTTTAAGAGTCTGATAGCCTTTATTACTAAGTAGGCTCCCCAAGTGAAGTGGAATTAAACACACACCCTCCAGCCACCCCTCAAAGAACACTATTTCAGGTCTTGTTTCTGAACCAATTATTTCTTACATGATTTTGTTGTCATTTTTATAGGTGCCAAAAAGAATCATACAACAACAGCTTTTTAGTTATATGTACACTGTCTGTTATTACTAATGCATTTAACAGTCCATGGAAAATTCTTGGGTCTGTACGTGAAATTATTTCTTTAATTTGGGAAGGTTTAATGTCAAAGTTATGTGAAACAAGGCAACAAGGAATATTCCTCTCTAACACATCAAATGAGAAATTTATTCAGATCAGTATTTTCCCTTTGCATATTTTTTACGATATGCATCTTTGACAGCTTCTGCTGGCCAGTGAAATGGAAGGGCAGATATTCAACATAAATTTGTCATTTACAAACACAGACTGCCATAGATAAAAATGGCACAAAGACAGCCACAAGATCCTTAATATCTACAAAAATTTAACAAAATCTTACGAAATTTGGTTTTCCTAATGTCTAAACTGAAACTTCCCCCATGTAGTCAGAACTTATTATCTTTGTATCCATTATGAACATGTAACACAGATTTTCTCCTTTCTTGTGCAACAACATTTTATACACTTGAAAATGGCTATCATATCTTTCCCTTCTCTCTCCCCTTCTGTTGCTCTATTCACTGGGCTAATTAAGACTAACCCATTTGGTATTTTTCTTATAGGTTGTATTTTCTAATACTCTTATTATTCTAACTGCAATAAATCAGAGTGCCTTTGCTTAACCAACTAAGGAATTCTGGAGGCGCTCACTGCTCATCTTGGGACCATAAAACCCCACTTCCCTTTTTTTAAAGTAAGGTACATAAGAAGCAGAATAACTGCAGCCAATAGTAACTCCATAAAATCTTGCTTGGTTGCATGGGGTCAAATTGGTCTTTCAGAGATCTCCAGTATTATCTGACTTGAACAGTAAGTGAACAATAAGAACTAATGAATCTAAATACTAATTAACCATAACCAGCCCAAATTCAATCAGTAACTGGAGCTGTTCAGCATTATTTTTATCCCATGGCAATGAATTTAAAAAAAAAAAAAAAAGGTCTTTTTTACTAGAACAAATGGAATACAAAGACTTTTTTGCATGAAAAGAAAAAAAATGCCTTTGATAAATACTTGTTAGAAAAGTATTAATGAAATTAATTTGGTTTGTCATTGGCACTGCCTACCCATAATTTTAAGTTTTTCTGGAAACTGTTCAGGCACATGAATAATTTCAGTAAAACCCTTTCACAGTCAGTTAAGTATCAGAACTATATCTGGTTTCAAATCTCCTGAAAAAGTTTAATTTTGGCAACAAGGTCAAACTTCCCTGATAAACTAACACAGCCTTGGGCCTTACAGAATGTAGTTGATGTGATGGCCAAGGTATCTCAATAGAGGAGGGGTTTGTAAGGCACATGAATTCCAACTTGTATGCATGTGCATAATTGCACCAACTTCACTGCGGTCTGTCGTTCTAAGTAGCAATTTCGAAAAGCTTCCCAAAAGCTCTGATGAGAATAGGGCCCTGGTGAATATGTTAATTTGTCTACACAAACCGGAGCTGTGAGACAGCAAGGATGAAGCTATACTCCTTTCATGAATAAACTAAGCACTTCCGAAGTCTAAGTCTCCAACATGAAAATTACTTTGTCAATTTATATTAATCTGCAACTCACAAAATGTGAGGCAGCAGAACAACAGAGGTCTGTCCTGTGAACTGGGTGAACCTGTATTTTAAATTAAACAGTATACAATATGATGCAGAGCCTACGCTTCTACGAAATGTCAAAAACCATACAGAGCAGCCTCTTCATCAGTGCTCATCTTTATGCAGAGAGACACTTTAATGACACTTGCTGCTAAAGAAAGGAAAACTTGAAAGGAAACAAGCTGAGTAACAGCAAACATAGATATATCAAGAATAAATCATAGCAAAACAATCAAATTTACTTCTTTGATAGGATAATGCCCCTTTGGGGATAGAGGAGCAGAAGTTTTTGTAAGCTTTCACATTATCTGCTTTTAAGTAAGCTGGAGAAACAGGTTCTACATGAACTTATGATAGTGCTTGTACATAATTGGTTAAAAAATATACTCCAAAATATACCACCAAAATTTGTCTGTCAAATTGACAGGATTTATCAAGCAGAAATCAACAGGCATCTGCATTAAGCCCAATATTTTCATAAGAATTTGTACAATGGAATAGGGGGGGGGGGGGGTACTAAATCTGTAGGTGGTACTGAATTCTCAAGAGACTGCTACTATAAAGCCACTGTTAAAATGTAACATAATCTTGACAGACAGAAAAAAAGGAAGATAGGAACAAATGCAAAGTACTGAATTTAGGCAGGAAAAATCAACTGTACAAGTAAGAGATGGGATCTAAGTGGCTAAGCAGGAGCTCTAGAGAAAAGCATTAAGAATTACAGTGGATCACAGGCTAAACAGGAAACAGCAATGTCACATTCTTGAAAATAAATGCAATCAGGTTGTTATAAGTATCTGCTGGAGCACAGTCAGCAAGCTCTATGAAATAAGTCTTCTACACAACTCAGAGTTGAGACCTCCACTGGAAGTACTGCATCTAGTGTTGGGCACTGCAATTCCAAAAGGAGGTAAATCAGCTGAAGAAAAGGATCACAGCAAGCATGAGCAGGATATGAAAAGAAACACTCTTTAAGTATAAAACAAGAAAAAGGAGGAGATCGCTGGTTCTCCACATCCTTGATGGACTAGACAAGAAGTGCTTTAAGCTGCCATAAGGAGACATGTGGGGCTTAATTTAGGAAGAACTTTCTAAAGGTAATGAAGGAGTGGCATAGATTGCTTGAAGACACTGGGGAGCTTCCAGCTGTGGATGTTTCTAACAATGGTCAGTCAAATGAACATTGGGAATTATTTGAAGTTAATCCTGGTCTGCACAGGAAACAGTACTGATAGAGTACTGATAGGAAAAACACTTTTGAAAACAGTGATCACATAAATGATACTCTAATTCATTTATATAAATTTGTCTTAATTTATATGGTGATCAGACACCTAGTAAACTATTCAGAACCTTTTAAATCATCCAAACTCTAAAATTTTCTCTTACCCTAAATAAAAACCATAACCTACTCATTGATTTAGTTTAAACTTCTGTTTTCTTTTATGGAAGTACTAACATATTAGTATGCATATATACGCAGGCAGTATGGGTATTAAGGTGTATTTATTCAATGCAGTGCAAGAAGATTTATTATTGTTAATTACTGAGATATCATGAAAAAACACCCCTGCTTGTTAAATATATACTAGGGATGATTACTGAGACATTATTCAGATATAGTGCATTAACTTTGCAGAGAACCTCAACAGTGCTATTTACTAACTTTTAAGTGTTTGTTTCTAAAACATTCACAGCTTTTTAGTGTAGTATTTTAACAAACATAGAGGCAACATAAGAAACAGAGAAGGGAATGAAATCAGGTGCAAAGATCTGGATGAGTAGAGACTTTAAAATTTAAGATTTAAAAGAGAAAAGAGAGGAAGCTTACTTTCATAAGTAAGAAATCCAATTCTAAATGGGGGGGGGGGGGGGGGGGGGAGTTAAAAGATAACTTCAAAAAGTTGGAAATAACTAGTCATGAATGCTCAGTGAACTGTGCCATACCGTGGGACCACATGAAGACCGAATACAGGCTGAGTGAGATGGGTAAATGAGGTCTGCTGCTCACAGTGGTGGAACGGCCTTTATCTATTTCCCTTTTTTAATATTTTATCAACAAACTTCTATATCTCTGTCACACAAATTAATAAGAGTAAGACCTTCAAGCAGAGTCATTGCCACAGTTTACTGATTTTAACATAGGTGCTAAATTTCTGTAAGCAGAAGATGTGGCCCATAACATCTACAGAGATCAGTTTGCAGAGGCCCACTGTTCAGTGGTGTGCTCCACGAGAGGTTAAAAATACATTAATTCCCTTGAGATTTCAATTTGCTTTCATGGTATTTTTGGTAAAATACATCTTTTTCCAACTAATGAGTTAGTAATTATTCTATGTAATAGTACAGTAAAAAATACCACCTAATGGCTTCCTTGGAAAAGTATATATTTTGCACAGATCTTTTGGAGCAGATGTAACAGAACAGAACAGAATATTTTCAGTTGTAAGGGAGCTGCAATGATCGATAACTGCCTGACCACTTCACGGCTGACCAAAACCTAGAGCATGTTATTAAGGGCATTGTCCAAATGCCTCTTAAACACTGACAGGCTTGGGGCATCAACCATCTCTTGAGGAAGCCTTTTCCAGTGTTTGGCCACCCTCTCAGCAAAGAAATGCTTCCTAATGTCCAGTCTAAACCTCCCCTGGCACAGCTTTGAACCACTCCCACACATTCTATCAATGGATCCCAGGGAGAAGAGCTCAGCACTTCACTCTCCCCCTCCTCAGGAAGCTGCAGAGAGCGATGAGGTCAACCCCTCGGTCTCCTTTCATCCACACTAGACAAGCCTGAAGTCCTTTAGCTTCTCCTCACAGGACATTCCTTCCAGCCCTTTCATCAGCTTTGTTGCCCTCCTCTGGGGGCATTTGAGTACCTTAACACCCTTCTCAAACTGTGGGGCCCAGAACTGCACACAGCACTCCAGGTGAGGCTGCAATAACACTGAATACAGCAGGATAATCACCACTTTTGTCCAGTTGGTTTTACTGTGACTGATGCACCCCAGGATGTGGTTTGTCCTCTTGGCTGCCAGGGCACACTACTGAATTATAGTGACTCTGCTGTTGACCAGCACCCTCTGATCCCTGTCTGCAGGGCTGCTTTCCAGTCACTCCTCTCCCAGTTTATACTTGTGCCTGGTGTTACTCCATCCTAGGTGCAGAATCTGGCATTTCAACTTGTGAAATTTCATGGTTTCTAGAAAAAGCAATCATGGTTCAGTTTTTGAAAGACAAGGCTAAACATTCCTTTTCTTGTAAGAAAGTCCCAGGCTACAGAACTGCCTTTAAGCTTTGAAGCCTTTAGCAAGGTCACCAGTCCCAGGAGATAACGGAAACTACTAATCATGAAGATTACAGTATTTTCACTAAAATGCCAACTGTTTTCAATTGCATTCGCAGTCAGGAATATGGCTGTTGGGGATCCTATCCTGGTTTGTCCAGCACTTCCCTTATCCTGTATGGGGAGGCATGGCAGAGTGGTGAATTTAACACTGGAGATGACATTGAGGTGGAGTAAAATCATGGTGTGGTGCCACTTGTTTTATTTTTGTCTAGCTCAAATGACTTCCCTGGTGTGTAGAAACTACTAAGTACATAGACTGAGGTAGACTTCAGGGAATGTGAAGATGCATCTCTAGGCCTTGAACTTTGTATTTAAACATCCACCTTCTAATCTATATCCATATGCCAAGGTAGCTTTTAGTGTGTATGTCCCCGCTTCTAAGACTTTTTATATTGGATTACTGTATTATACAATTTCTATACATAGTTTAGTATCTTTAAATTTCATACCACTGTAATAGTATTTATTTTAGCCAAGATAAAAGTCAAAACTCATGCACTAGTTATTCTTTTCCAAGAGACTGACACCCTGTGGGAATTCCAGTTTTCATGCTTTACAAAAGACAGTAATTATAGTACCTTAAAATCAGGCATGAGAAGTTAAATCTGCATATAAACAACATGAAAAAAAACCTGTAAGGTAACAGGAGAGAAAATGGAAAAGGAAAGAAAAAAGGGAGGGGAAGGAAAAGAAATTAAGAGGGTACAAACAAACAATACTATGTGAGGAGGGACAATGCACAGCTATACCTGTGATGCAGCAGGACGATTCTTCAAAGAATACTATCTTATGTTTTCACAGGAAGCTATTCATGCCAGTTGTTGAATGGTCCCTGACATGAATTTCAATTGTTCTTTTATTTCTCTTTGTGGATGATGGTATTTTTTGGCAATTAATAATGCTCTCAGTGGGTTTTTTTGCCTAGGCAGTAGATAAATCTCTGAGCTCATCAACATACCCAAGAATAAACAAAAAGGAGCAGAGATGTATCACAGCCTAAAACCCAATTATGTCAGGTAAAAGCTGCCTGCCAAACCTCTGAGCTATCTGGCAATCCTACAAAGTGTGTAAGAGTGAATCATTCCATCTCTAAATATCCAGGCTGCAGGTAATACTTGCTGTCGAGTTTACTGAAATAGAAAATATCAGGAGAAAATGAAGTTTTTTACTGATGAACTAAACACAGCCTAAAACTTTATCTGGGTTTAACTCTACCAGCTGAGAAACGTGATAATTTTATAGGGAGAAAAGAGTAGAATTATAAAGGTAGTATGTTCTACAAATGCATGGTGTAATTTCATATACCAAAAAAAAGTCAAACACCCAAGCAAAACCAATGATACAGCAGCAAACTATCAGATAGGATGATCTTTTCTTTCAGGAAAAAATAACTCCCTTCACGCAGATCCTTTCTGCAGTTAAAAGGCAACTAGGGTGAGCCATCTGCTTTCTGATCTCTGAGTTTCCTATAAACGGCAAGAGCAAATCAAGCAGTCAAGGCTGAGATGGTGGAAGCTGTAAGATGCAAGGCTTAAGGCTATATTAATAGAATGGAACAGCAAAGCGGAAAGGGAAGCCCAAGTTTAGGTAGAGATAATTTTAGGTTTCATCTCTGCTGGGGACTGGCTCCATTTCAGAAATAAATTATTAGTCCACAAACCCCAACATAAGCAAATAAAGCCACAATTTGCGCTGGTACTGCTCTGCTTAAAATCTGGTTAAATTCTACTTCTGGCTTCGCTTAGGGAGGGGACAAGCTTGTCTTATTTGTTGGCCACTGACCAGTCAGACTGAGCTTTGTACTTACACAGGTCCAAGGCACCTGTGAGATCTCACATCACTTCAAGCATGTAACTGTGTGCTACAAGGGTTACCTTTGCTGCTTGTGGTTAGCTCTTCCTCACTGAAACAGCAAACAATTATTCAGCTCTGTTCTTTAATTGATGAGTATTAATTAAGCCTCATATTTGGCTATTTACACATTTGGAATCCAGCTTTCACAAACCCACAAACATTTTCAGAGTGTATTTGACAGAACCCTGTGGGGTCAGCAAATCTCACAGACATAGCATGGCATGCCATGTTCAGGTGGGATGCCAGATGGGTTTCTCACTAAGGCAAAAGGGACCAATTCCAATTCTGATAGCACATCAGCAACAAACACAAAGAATGTAGAGCTGTCTGACATCTGCTTATCTGATTTCCTCAATGAGCAAATTACACACGGATTATGAAGAAGGTAAAAGGCAGGCAGTGTATGATTAATGCAATAAATATAGATGGAAGAACAATAGATGACAGTTATCCAGCTAGCTCTCAATGGATGACAGTTATCCAGCTAGCTCTAACACCGATTATGCAGTCAAGCATGTGGCCCTCACCACAAGACTGCACACAGTCAGCCAGTGGATTTCAGAGCCTCTGAAAGAATGATGATATTTCCCTACCTGTGCTGGCCATGATGCCAATGTAGGAAACCAGATTACACCGTAGTAAGGGGATGAACCGTTGCTGGAATGGGGGTCATGCAGCTGGTCTGGGTGCAAGGGGGCTAACTAATGCAGTCATCTGTTGAAAAAGCCATTCTCAGGGACACGTAACTGTACCTGCGTGCATCCCCAAGCTGCCACCACCTCGCTCTGCATAGTTACTGGCAGCTCTTTACTCTCAGTACTTCATGTGGATATGCTTTGCAGCATTATAACATGAAAGTTGTTACTATTTTTGTAGGTGAACTTAACACTGTAACAAAGATCAGGATATTTCAAAGGCTAATCGAATTGGCACATATGATCATTTCTCATGCGCTATTTCACACAGGACCATGACAAGAACAAAGGCAGGCTTCTATTTTCAGAAATAAAATAGAACAGACTTGCTGAATAATTGGGTTTTCTTATATTTTCTATAATCATTTTATGCAGACTACTTCATGTAGACCAGGATAACAAGGCACTTGGAGTAACAAACTAATTTTGTGTTAATGTTACTGCTCTAATTTCCTACTACTTGGTACAGTGAACAGCAAGAGGGCCTCGAAAGCCAATAGCTAAGTTACGTTGAAGGAATGATGCTCTAAAAGTGCAATTTCAACACAATCCATGCGGTAGACGATGCACAGTGCTCCCTTGCTGCAACACACTTCACTTCAGTACCAATATACACTGACTGTTGATACTGAATATAATGAAGGGTCTATTTTCTCTCTTTTGAAGAGCAGGCTGTAAATCCCAGAGGTTCTCAGGTAATTAGGTAGTATCTGGTTTGTCAACCTCTACAGAATCTTTTCAGGTAAGCAGTATTTAAAAACACCATCTTCCATTTATCAAGCTCAGTGGAGGATTTTTTTAAAAATTCTCCATAGAATTTTCTTTCAAGGTTTCTGGTTTTTCTGAGTCAGTTTCCCTGTTATTATTATGCCTCCTTACTTGGTATGCCCACCTGCCTTCACCAATTCTGCATTACAACTGTATGAGCACACGTTCAAGAAAACAATCTGGTGTGATTCAAGTTCTCAAACAACATTTAAAAAAAACAAAAAGGCAGGAAGGTATCATTAACAGCAAAACCCAAAGCCAAATATACCTATGGAATATGATGGAATTATAAAAATGTAAACCAAAAGAACTATTCAGAGTTAAATAAAAAAAATAAATTAATCCCAAACCTTTTTTCACTGTCATACTGCTGCATCAGCAAGGATGTGCATGACAACAGGACCAGATCTTACACTGTGACACCAATGTCAAAGGACAGAATGACACAGACCACAGCACTGCTACTCCATTCTTGTGCCAGCAAAACTGAGATCACAATCTAGCACACAAATAATTATGTTTTTGAAGTTTGATTACATATTGAATACATTTTCTGCATTATGCTAAAAGGAGCCTGTCCTACCAGTTAAATGATTCCACAGTGAAAATAATGTCAACAGAGAAATTTCAACTAGGTCATGGACTGTACAGATGATTAAGATCAGTAAAAGGGATCTATGGCCAGAGCAATGAAGATCTCTGAGCCAGAACTGGCACTAGCATTGACAGGGCTGATTTCTGAATCAGAACCATAGCCTGAGCTATTAACACTATTGAGAGACTGCTGTCTCCATTTGCAGGCTTGCATTTCTCATACTCCAGTGAACCGTGTGGCAGGATGCATATTTTAATAGAGTATCTGTGATTTGTAACACTTTTGCTGTGCCTCCCAGTTTTAGTTCCAAAAATTCAGTCCTTCCCTTTTAACAGAATAATATTCATTCCATTTCTCTGGGAATATAATTTATATTAGACAGTAAGCACCAAATGGCAAGGAAGGAATACACATCACTTTTCCTTGCTATAAGAAAAAACCTTCAGCAAAGATTTTAATGTTCCAGAAAAAATACTGCCTTGTGCTTAAGCTTCCAATGAGATGCTAAACTAAAGCTACCAAATCATTCTGGAAAGTTCTGTTTTCCTGAAAGAGGGGGACAATTTTGTGAACAATTAAAAACATAAACAATATGTGACATAGTTCCAATATAATTTAATCCCTAAACTGGGAAGAATTTAAATTTAAAGTAGTATGTAAGTCAAGACTGTTCATGCCATCCATTTCTGTACAAAGCATATTGGCTTCTCTGTCTGAATCAGTAACCCCAGCACTAAGAGACTTTGATGGTAATCCATGTCGCAATTTGCTGCTGAGAAGTTCTTAATTCACAGCCTTACATGATGCCTAAGGCTGTATAGCTTGGGCAGAAGACGATGCAGATTTGCCAGAATGGATAATTGCACATTTATATTGTAATGGATACAGAATGCAGCTGACACTTTCACCACTGGTCCCTGTATCAGCGTTTCTGAAACCATTCACTATTTTTGTCTATATATACCCATAAAGCCTTTCTTTTTCTTTCTTTTTTATAAATCAACACAACATCTTTCCCGTTAGCTGACACTTTACAAACTCTAAACCTAAGGCAGATTTAAGAAAATTACATTTTTAACTGGAAAAATAATAAGAAAGAGTTAGGCCATACAGTCACGTGATGAATATAAACAAGCAGGCATAAACACAGCAAGCAACGGTAAAAGTATTATAGTCTAGTAGTTGCACGCAATGTAGCAAGCACCTTGCCTTTATAAAGAAGATTTAGCACACACTATGACTTTGTCCCATCAATTCTCCATTACTGTCTTAACACTAATACATAAAAGAAAAAAACAGACAGTAAAGTCAGACTTGGCTTGACAGGGCCCTGGATAACACTCTGCTTTCAACAGGAGGTTGGACCAGATGATCTCCTGAGGTCCCTTCCTTCTGTGATCCTCTACGTACGTGTTTCTCTTCTCTCTTTCCCCTCACTGACAAGAGTGCGAGATGACTAAAATGTGTGACAGTGAAAAGTATGGTTTGGTTCAAAAGATACTGCAGTATTTTTGGTGTAGAAAGTAGGCTCAGTTAACCATAATATTTTTGACAAAAAGAGGAAATACTGAATAATATTAAAAGAATTTCAAATAATGAAAAAAATTAATGAATGTTAACATACAGTAACTGCAGGCTTGAATGAGGTACTATCCAAGTGGTGAGTTCCTGGCACTCCTTTTAAGTACTTACTTCCATTTAGTCACATCTAGAGTCACCTGGATGGTATATGTGAGCTGCTGCTTTGGAGGGGAAAGAAAATCTTCACTGTCAGACCTGTATGCAAGATGTAGCCTGACAACATCAAGCACTTTTTGATATGCTTATAGATGCAATCAGAGAAAGAGTCTACTCCTCTGACAACATACATAAAACAATTTGAAAATTCTACATATCCTTGCTTGGAAGGGGGCATCTGCTTTTGACACTCCTATAGTACAGGATGATTTCACTGTATAGAAATAATATAGTACATGGATGTAAAAAGACAATTTTGGAATTTCACATATGGGGATGAAGAGGGTACTTATTTTCCTACCCACTATTCATTTTATATGTTAAAAGAACCCAGAATCTGCAATCAGGAATCCCGCTGTAAAGATTGAGCAAATAGCTGGAGCATGGGAACAGGGGCAGCAGTCAGAAGGATGTACAATGAAACAAAAAGTTAAAACTTGTTAGTCTGAAAGTGCAGGAATGGAGAAGCACAATAGCCAGGTAGTTTCTATTATCATTTGTTCAAAAAAAAAAAAAAAAGAAAATAAAGAAATCTATCATTCCCCAACCACTCTGCTGACTCTAATTCAATGGTTTAAGCAAAGGGGACCTGAAGATGTGTGAGGAGAACAGCCATCCCTCCTTGGGTGAAATAACAATGTTTCTGTGCTTTGGCTTCCACTCCCATGTCTGAGATTAAAAGGATGAGCATCTGCTTTTTCCTCTTCTGTCTCCCTCCCTCTACCTGAGATGTGAACAAACCATCTGTTTTCAAAATCAATAAATTAATCTGGTTTTCTACTAACAAAGTTTTAATTTTATTTGTGGAAACACCTCAACTCTTAAGAACAGACACTTGTTATGTCAATTGTGGCAATTGCAAACTCTAAAGATATTTCTTAGGGTAACAACCTGCTCATATGTTCATGAAAACAGGATGCAACTTTTGAGGAAAATGAGAGGGTGGGGTTTATTTACAGATACACTGCTGAGCAGCTTTTTGCTCTATAGAGCAACAAAGCCAGAAACATTATTACACAGAGAACCCAAACGGTCATCTGATTTGTTGAAGATATTAAAGGCCTTTAAACTAATGAAATTGGCAGAAAATCAGACCTTTGAGAGTTTGTTATATGGTACATAAACATGAAATACAAGCAAAATTATATGTGTAGCTGTTTGCCAGAAAACAGAAATTGGCTTTATTTATTTGGGAACACAAACTGACCTGGTACTAAATGGAGATTAGCATTTAAAAAAATGTCAGCATGTTAAATTGAAATTATATGCAGAATGTCTCCCAAAACTGTTTCAGTACAGAGCATTTTGATAAGACATCTGCAAGGTAGTCATAATAATAACAACTGAGTTTATGATGTCAGTACAGATGTAAATATGAACACACAAGTATTTCTACAATATGAGATGACTTCTCAGGTATACTGTGGGGTAAAGAACATCCACATACCTATTTTCCAAAAATGTCTATGAATTAAAATATGAAATGTAATCTATGTGGGATATTGCTTTGAGTTAAGTTTTCCCCATAATCAAGGTTGGTGATCCTGACTCAAGGTGTGAAAAAGCCAAGTAATATGGCAGGGACAAATAGGTGCCAGAAGCATTTACTTGCAAGTATGCATATTTGATCATGGCACTAAATAGTTTTAACTCACTTCTTATTTGGTTTCTGCAGCACAAACATAACATTCCCCAGTAATACCTTTTATGTGACTCAGGATAAAAAACTGAAAAAGGAACAGGTGTCCAACTATCCTTAACAGACGACAGGCACTTCTTCTAGTCTCTTTTTTAAAGGACATCAGATATTATATCCTTTTTCAGTCACACTGCGTCTAGATATATCAATCTTTGGATGACAGGACTGATAGAAAAAGCAAGAAAAGCACCATTTGAAGAAGGTAGGGCACAGAAGCATCTGCTTGGTAACAACCAGTATAGAGCATATTTTTTCCTGAATAACAAGGAAAGAAAATCCTCTCCTGGTTAAAAAAAGATGACAACGTAAGTAGTACTAACTATGTTTATACCAGAAGCCTAGTGCATAAGGGAGCACAAAGAAAGTTCCTGCTTTCTGCCAGGGAAGTTGACAAGTTGCTGAGGGAAGGAAAGGTCAGTTCTGACCTACTTAGGTCAGCAATGGTGAGAAAGTGATGAGAGGTGCAGGCCCAACTGGCTTGCTAACTACTTCTGCAGAAGTTCTTCCTCTTGTGCAATTGGTGTAGGATAGAAAAATGAAGAAAAAGATATTTAAAAAATCTCCAATATATATTTGTAATGAGTTAGCATCACTTATAAATTTCAGACCAACAACAATGAAGTTTCCCAAGACTATGAATTGTTCTTTGCCTTTCCTCCCTATGAGATCTCAGGGCTCTCTTGGAAAAACAAATAATTATGAGTGCAGTAAATGTCTTTTTTGTCAAATGCTTCTCTGCTTTGCTTTTAAACAGAGGTTCAATTCATGTGTGATATTGCCTGTATCTGACAGGATCTAACTCATTCCTACTGCAGAAGTAAAAACAGGTAGAAAACCCTACATGTGTAGGATAATTCTGTCATTAATAAAAGCAAAGGTAGAATCTAAACTAGATGGTTATTAACTGGCTGAAAGAGAAAAAGGATGATAGGAAGGTTTTCACCATTGCTATCTTCCTTTCCAAGTCCATATTCTGAAAATTCCTATAACTCTGCTGGATACAAGAGATCGAAGTTTGCTGTGATGTCTCTTATTGAGAGAAATCAAGTGTATTGAAGAGCTCACAAGCTCTGTTATGGATGAACTCTTAGATTTCTTTAAAACTGAATGAAAAACTACCCAGAATTTGCCACCAACAAAAGGAGAAAAAGGGAAACCATCTCAAGGGTATTTTGAGGTAGCCAAAACATTTTAAAAAGGGTCATGCTGAATGTGTATCTGAATGTGTACCTAAACTGAGCTTGAATTTGCAAAGGAAATTAAAACCCACAGTAAAAGATTGAGAGCTAAAGAAATAGGAATCTAAGGAATGGGATGGGGATGTAGTGAGGATCTAGCTGAAATAAAAGTATCTAGGTATGATAGAAAACCAAAATGAATGTTTTGTCTTACTTTGCGGCGGGGACTGGGGAGGGACTGGAGGTGGAGATCATGTATAACATGGTACAGAGAATGGCTACTCAATATTAACAAAGGCACAACCCGCAAAAGAAACTCAAAAAGCTTAACACCATAAACTCTGAGGGAACCTGTAGTCTCCATGCCAGAATTCTGGAAGAAACAGCACATGGAATACACATTGAGTAGAAGGGATTCTTTAAAAATGCATTAAAATCATGCATTGTATCAGGTAAGAACCACAATCTCAATATACATTTTCTACCCCATAAAATCAGGGAACACAGGATCCTCGTTCACTGCTTCCATGAACAAAGAGTAGTAAAAACATTCTGAATAGAGTATATGAACATTTTTACCTCTTCTTCCTCTCTGTAAAACTCATAGCAGTTCACTTGTTTACCCTCCAATAAAAAGAAAGAATTCCATGAAACTTTGACTTGGTGAATTCTTTTCCACTACTCTTGTTGCATTTCTGTTAGGATGTCTTTATTACCAGTAGTTATTATTAATTTGAAGTCATTACCACTTTCCACCACGTTTAATATCCTAATGGGATATTCTTAGCTGTTACCTCAATACAGCTGCCTCATATTCTTCAATAAACAACTTTCATATAGAAGCTCCTTTTTTTTTTTAAAGTTCTAGAATCACTCTTAACATTATGTAACATTTAATACGTATTGTCTCAAAAACTGTTAACCTGTTTCCTTTAACTTTTCTATGTATTTCACCTGGCAGAATTCTTGTCTTTGATTCTACTATCTGCCCTAATATACTTCCATAACAGCAATATTCTGATTAAAACACTATCCAGATAACGCACAAATGTTTCTGTGAAAAATCAAGTTCCCAAAGCCTCTACAATTTCACAAAAATCAGATGCTTCAAGAATCAAAAAAGGACTGAGGAATGTGGACAGTAATAACCACATGCAGCTATACGCCCTGGATCAAATATATAATTATTTCTAATCAACAGCTACCACTGGATTAATTAATCATTGCAAGTGAAACAACAAAAAGCATCTTAAGGGAAGCATCCTGCAGTTCGAGAGGCATTTCTATTACAGCTCATCAGTGCAGCACACCTTCCACTATTTAGATGCTCTCAAGTGTTATTCACATTATACCTGCAGGACTGGAATGAATGTTTTATGTATCTATGGTTAAGCTTGGATGTTGAAAACCATATCTGATAATTTGCATTAACAACAGTATTTGGCAGCATTTTACAGTTAGGAACTCTATTTTTAAAAACATTTTCTCAGTGTAATTACATGCTTGAAATGCTTCCTGAGGAGCTGATCTGGAGAGTTTCTGCTTTTACTTTGATGTTGAAATGTTGTCCCCTGTGAATCAATGTCCTTGTTCATTTACACCTCTCAATTATATTTTGATCAACAGTTTCTTTCCCTGATTCAGCCTTGCAATCCCCTGTAATCTGCAACACATTGTTCTTTGGCACTGTATCAGTGAGCCCCATAAGCTGGCCACAGAACACTTTTATTTCCTCACCTTGGCTGCTGTGGTAACAGCATACGTCTGAATAACCATCAGATTTACTAAAGCTTCTTACAGACAGACTGAAATGAAACTGGCATTGTCTGGAATGTATCTAATTAGGAATGCAAATACATCCTTACTCAAAAAATGAATATCAGGGTTTCCTCTGCAGTCTCTCTGTGCTGGCAGTCAGTATCTCTGTGGGATGGTGGAGTAGCTGACTATCTTTTCACCAAACCTCAAAAAAATGCTCAGTGTCTGAATAACGGTATTCATTAAGTAGAAAGCTGCACATGTCCTTTTTAATGATTTTTTTTTTTTTTATCTCCTGGGCTTTTGTCAGGACTCTGCAATTTTTGGGCTGTTGAATACATTCAAATACAGTTGAATACACTTCAAGCCACATTGATTTCTAAGGCAAACACATACATTGTTTAGGATAATGGGAGGTTCAGTACAAGTGGAGGCAGGCCCTTATCCCATTGGTCATAAATTCTTCAATTTAGAGAAGGAGGAGGAGAATCTGCTCTTTGCTACCCACAGCTTCAGGTACAGCCAATGAGCTAACTTCTGACACTTGGTTTTTTCTTGCCTTGTCAAACTGCACTTGCAAAGCAAAAGTGGAAAATGGCACTGATAGAAATCATCATATTAATACTGTCCATTTAGGTGTTGTGCAATGACTTGCAATTTTATAGATGCACTATGTACTTACATATTACACGTACACACTGCACTTAACTATGCATTATGCATATGTACAGTCTCTTCAGATGAAAGTATTTCCCCTCATGCTTCAGAAAGAAGTACAGGGGATATAATTTTTTTTTTTTTTTTGGAGTGACTGCCCACATACATACACACATCACAGAGGACTAAGAATAGACACTCAAAGAGTTTCCTGCAGAGCAGTGTCTGCATCTTCCTAGAGACTGAGTGAAGCTTTGTTACACTCCTCAGTGCATTTCCTAAAAATGAAAAACTCCACAAAGGAATAGTCAGTCATAATATCTGAAGTTCAAGCCCAAGAAGACTGGACATAGAGAAGACTCAGATCTCACTGAGAAACAGATAGAAACAAATTTGTAATCTTAAAAAAATAAGAGTCCCTGAGACACTAAGGGAAGGCAGGATGAGCAATGCAAGCATTAAATGAAGCCTAACTAATGTAGAAAAAAAAAAAAAAAAAGGTCTCCTAACCAAAACTCTTAGCCTATGTTCACTGAATCAGGAACTGATCAGAAGACCTAACAGAGGATTGCCCTCAATCTGGTCTGTTTTGCCAGGTAAATCCAACTCACATAAATTCTACCTGCTATAGGCAATAATCTACAAAGTAGAGGAACAGAGCCAGGGAGTACAACCCTGTGAAATGACTCATCTTGAGCCTGGGACAAGCAGAGAGTTCTGCACTAGCAAATAAGGAGGGGTAGAGTCCAGAAAATTGTCATTGACAAAGACCATCATATCAAAACCGCTTATCTATCCTGGCGTTTGGCTTTCCCTGAGTAGGAGTCATAGAAATAAAGGGGACAGAGGAAAAGAATATAATGACCCTCCAAGTGTCCTAGTCACTTGGGATGCTGTCTAGCTTGCAAGTAAAAGGTCTGATGCTTTTTTCCTTGTCTCTGAGGCACAGAGCTTCACCCTAGAATTATTTCTAGTCCTAGCAGGACCCACCAAGTAACATCTGCATACTGATAACATTGTTCACACTCTAACCTCATGAAGTAGCTGAGATCACCCACCAGGATATCTAAAGTGTGAAGGAGTTGAACTTTGAATCTTGATCCATTCCAAAGACTGACTGTTCCCTTACAGAGAAGAGGACAGCATTCAAAACTCTACTCACATATTGCAATAGCAGTGGCACTCGTCCCATAAACGTGATTTTCCTGGTAGATACTTGCCTTTCCTGTTTGATCCTGAAAGTATCTGTTGTAAAACTCCTTTTTTTTCCAGAATCATACAGAAAGGAAGATTTATGATTCCCAGATTAGCAGAGAAATTACATCCTTTAAAGTATATGGTTGTGAGAACACATCACCGAAAACGCCTTTTTGAGCTAAAGAGGTTTCAGCTTGGACTCCTCTCAAAAGGTACACAGTTTAAAGGAGCAGCAAATGGAGATGTTGCTTTCATCTTTGTTGTAGACGTGCCTACTGCAGTGGGATCTGTAAATTGAATCTGACCAAGGCAGGGTGACATGAAAAGTAAACATCTGGAAGACGCTGTAAGAGCAGAAGCCCACTCAAAAGTAACAGTGACAGGCACAGAGGCAAGCAGACACATGAAGATTTCTTGAATACATGGGGTAGAAACTGAATATAGTTCAAATAGGGTTAGGAAACTTCTAAATCTGATAAGAAACAAGAATATTTTTAAAATGCTGCTCGACTGAAAATTAGCAGAACAGTACTAAAACTTTTTCGGGCACTTGCAATGAAATTCATGGTACTAGTTGCATCCTGCATCATGTAGTTAGGTGCTGAACAAGACAAGCAGGCCAGGCTTTAGTGAGCCCTCCAGATAAAGTATATCATTATCTAATTTTTTACGCCTGCCTACATGCACAACCACCAGTTGAAATAAACCTCATAAACAATCACTTCAAGACAGAATCATTTAAGACTAACTTGCTGGCAACCAATCAAAAATCACTGTAGGTCAAGTGAAAGAACAGCAAACATACAATAGTGTTTCAGGATCTCTCTTCATAACAACTACAATAAGGATGAGACATTTTAAAGATTTTGCACATTAGCATTCCTACTGAAACAGTGTAACTTATACACTGCAATATGTTAAGACTCACTAATATTTTCCATATTAGAATCACAGAATCATAGAATGGTTTGGGTTACAAGTGACCTTTAAAGGACATCTAGTCCAACCCCCCTGCAATGAGCAGGGACACCTTCAACTAGATCAGGTTCCTCAGAGTCCTGTCCAACTTGGCCTTGAATGTTTCTAGGGATAAGGCATCTACAACCTCTCTGGGCAACCTGTTCCAGTGCCTCACCACCCTCATAGTAAAGAATTTCTTATATCTAATTTGAATCTACCCTCTTTCAGTTTAAAACCATTACTCCTTGTCCTATTGTAAGAGGTCCTCCTAAAAAGGTTGTCCCCATCTTTCCTGTAGGTCCCCTTTAAGTATTGAAAGGCCACCATAAGGTGTTGTCAGAGCCTTCTCTTCTCCAGGCTGAACAACCCAACTCTCTCAGCCTGTTGTTATGGGAGAGGTGCTTTTGTGGACCTCCTCTGGACCCACTCCAACAGGTCCATGTCTTTCCTGTACTGAGGACTCTGGAGCTGGACACAGCATTCCACTCAGAGTCTTGCCAGAGCAAAGTAGAGGGGCAGAATTGTCTCCCTCGACCAACTGGCCACACTAGCCTATAATATATTTTAATATTTTAAAGAAAAGAAAAATCTGTTTCTTACTTTTTTCTCAACTAAAAAGACAATTCAGAGACAACCTTCCTTTGAAAAATGTATCTACATTTTTATTAATGTTTACTTTTATTTTAAAACAAAATTGTTGAACATACAGATATTGCAGCTCAGATGTTATCTTGTATCATTTGAAATAGGATTTGTGGTCTGAAGATATTTTGGGGAAATTCTGCATCTGACAAAATTCTGTTTCAAATTTTAAAAATAAGCTTTTCTGAAGCATTTTCTTGAACTTCAGAAAAAACACTAAGATAAGTACATTAATTCTGACTGTGTAAAACTGACAGAAAATCAGGCTGTTAAATCCTTTGGTGTGAAGCTGACAAAACTTCAACAAGAGATTATCAGGATCACCTAAATATACTCTCTATTCCTACATTCCACTAAAGAAGGTTAAGTTTAAAAAGTTACAAGCAGATTTGTGTTAGTAGACATAAACTGATCATTAATGAAGTGAATGAAGATTTTTATCAACCAAACATAAATATATACTTTTACGGAATAAAACACATTTTTATGCAACATTCTGATCTGGGACTCAATGCAATTCTTGCCTTCTTAAGTTATAATCATGTGTGTTTCATTGTAATCCAAATTTCCTGAATCAGTTCAATCTGGATATAAGCTTTGGGGCACTGTTCATATACAGTTCTAAATTCTCCGGCATTTTCCAGATAATATTCCATTAATATTAAATGAACAAATAAAAAACTTACCCGAATCATCATGACTGAGCATCTGATGTTATGAATTGTATCATACACCTTCTTAGAAATGTCCACAAACTGGTTGTCATCAAACAGATGCATTGTGTTCTTGCTTAAGCTCTCCAATGCAATATTTACTTGACTAATAAATTCTGGAATCACTATTTAAACAAAGAAAACACAAACAAAATTCAGTGAGCATAAAAAGGATAAAACATGATTTTTCTTTCTGGCAAATTGCCTCACATTGATTAAAACTTTATTTAAAAACACATTATAGTAATAACATGATTAGTTTTAAGTGGGAACACATTTGTAATTTTTATCACAGTGATAAAAATGCACGTGGTGTGCACGTAAGCTGTGGATGGTTATACAGTGCAACAAAGAAGAAGAAAGCTTTAAAAGCGGGGGAGGGGGTGGGGAAGTAGTTGTAAAAACTTGCCAGTGATTTCAGTAGTAATTTTACCCAAAGAATCAGGATGAATAACCTGGGTCAAAGTTGGAACTACTATTCAGCAGACTCCTACTATTTCAGAATCTGCTTTTAGTCTGAATGGAGACAAAACTACCAAAAGTTTGATGCTTATTCTCCAAATTTAAAAGTCCCACAATTGTAACCTGGACTTACCAAGGTGTTTTATCTTGTTTGATTGAATCAAACAAATCGTAAATTTTGAGTCAGTTTCATATTAACCTGTGCTTTACCCAGAATGTCCTGGGAATTTTCTTCTGGTGATCCATGGCCTTATTTTGCATGGTGACCTGGTACCACTATATCTCTCTTGACTGTTCACATCAATTCGAAGCAAAGGAAACCCAACACACAGAATATAGAGTGAAGAGAGAATGCAGCTGGAAAATCCATCAGGCACAGAAGGACCTCAAACAAGTACAGACCAAACTCATTTGCAACAACTCATTTCCTATCACTTGGAGATTGAAGACATAGAAGAAATGGAAAGTAAAGGGACAGACCTCACCTTCTGTAATATTCAACATGAATAACATACCTTGTGGAACAGAATTTTTTTTCAGGCAATGTGTTGGTTTCAAATACAGGTATAATATGCTTTTCAGCCCTTCCTCCACAATTACACATTGTGTAAATCATAAATTCATACCACATGAAAGCAACACCACCAATACCTTAAGTACGAATCATTTCAGGCGACTATAATAAATTTTTATGCCGACGGAGATTCAGCTGAAGTTAACAGGACTTCTGAATTAGAAAACCTGGCCACATATACTTTAAACATTAGGAAAGATGCCACAATAATGCTTTAACCCCTAACTTTACACAGAGAAAGCCACATAATCCGTGGAGATATTTAAATTCACTCTTAAATTTCAGTAACTTCAGGCTCAGATGTTTCTCTCTAGAGTGTAGAGTAGTTACTTCATGTGTCAGTTCTCAGAAATAACAAGTTTCAGTTAATTCAGCAGTAGTAGGAAGGTTCATTTTCTTCTCTAAAATAAGTCTCCACAAATGTGAGACAAGTAGATACCATTTAATTTGAAAAATAGGATATTTAAAATCCTTTATTCCCTCTTCAGATTATCACCTGAATTATTCTGCCTTCTGAAAAGGTCAGTGGGAAGAACAGATTTCTTAAATGATATGGAAAGAAGACAAGGTACATTTTTCATTAGCAACCAAATGGAATAATTAAGGAGAGCGAGTGCCTAATTATTTAGTGCTTTTTGAATATTTTTTTAAAGAAACACAAATATACAATTTCAGAACATGAAATCTTTTTCTTCTCTTAAACAAAGATCTCAGCCCCTAGACTATCAAAATAATTGCAAGTGTGGCAGTTTTAACTAAACAGTCACTTCATACATTTACATAAAATTAAAACGTTTAGCTCCTCACATCTGTTGTAAAAATGCTGCAAAGGAGAAGATAAGAAATTTCCAGGAATTCGGGATTTCCTTTGGTATAGTCAAAACCATCAGGTGTTTTCCAGAGCCTCCGACATCCTCACTTCTCAGTTTGTTGTACTTCATATACTTTCACTTGTGGTATTGTAAAGCACAGACTCCCTGCTCACCAGCAGCATCTTCAGTGGCTGCTAACTGCCTGCGGGCCTCTTCTTCTACAGGACAGGCTATTTCTTCTCAGTTATCTATTCAGGCTCCATCCTGCACTCCATCTTTATTCCATATGCTTATTAATGGCCTTTTTACAGTTCCTTCCGAGGCCAAAGTAATTATCACAGTGTATTTGTTTGTCTGAATGAAAACATCACTTCTGAAAAAGCATTTCGCGCAAATATGTACAGTATAGCTCATATGCTACCAGTGTAGTCAGTGCTAAACCAGAGGCTGCACTTGATTATGGAAATATGATTTCAGTGGCTTCCCTTTGATAACATTTTTAAGACAGTTGCTTTCCATCAATACAATTTTTACACACAGGCAATTAAAACACAAGACTAAACTGCAATTCTAAAATATGTACATAATAATCTGCTAATGAAGTATAAAAATACACTTGGGCTATTATAAGGTCACAAAATAGTTCTTATTATTTGGTCATTTACCCTGTATCTGATTGGATAATTCCCTCAAATCCAAGACTCCTTTCTTGACTGCATGTGATTTATTTAATTTTTGAGTTCCCAACAAAATGACTACTTAAAAAGAGGTTTTGGTGGATATACGAGTTCTTATCCATGGCTCATTGGCATCAAAAATACTTTACTTCACACACCCTCAAATGGTTCAGGCACCACTCTGACACACTGCATTAAGTGGACTAGAATTATGTTAATGATGTGCATCTTTGCTGTATTCTGCTTTATTTTTCTAGGCAGCCTAAATATAGAGAAGTGGATGAAGGTAAAAATACGTTGGATAAGATTGATTTTTTCAATCTTTCAAAAGCAAAGAAAAATTAAACAAGTAAATAGAATGAAAAACTTGAAGTGTTATACAATTGAGAAGTATTATTAGATTTTTGTGATTTTAATATTAAAACTTTTTTCTTCCCTCAGTGAAAATTATGAGCAAATTTCAACATGAATATCTGTAATCTCCCTTTCCTGAGGGGAAGGTGTGGAAAGGAGAAGAATGTTTTGGAAAATACCAATACTGCTCATCATCGTAATGTTGAAAGTCCCCAAACTAATTTACAGATTTCACGCCACCAAAACCACATTCTGCACTCTTCTTGAAATTAATCTTATTTATTCTCATCACATCTTCCCTAATTCCTCTCGTTTTAAACAAACATTATTATTTGTCTTTCCTTGTAGGCCATGTCTTCTTAAACCTCTAATAATTGTTGCTTGATTTTGTCATCTTCAACCAAAACCAACTAATGAATCCTGTTTGTAGTTTAACAGCTGTCATGGCCCAGCTCTTAATTCAGAGTCTACCGCATCTATATGCCACAAACGCATTAGGCAATACAGAAAGGTAAGCTTCACTAATCACTTTATTTCAATTAGCAACTCTGTGCCCATTATTTTTAATAACAGAATCATCAGAAAAACAGGTTTTCAACTTTGCAGAAGGCCAGTGACAACAGTTGAAAACGAGCTATTCTACTGCACCTTTCAATGAAGTTGTGTTAAGTGATTAACTTCATCAGCTATCAGGATAGCTTGCTATTGAAAAAGCAACAGGCTCCACAGCTAAAATGTCCACAGTCATGCAACACTCACCTAAAGAATGCCTTAAAATAAATATAACAGACATGGACAGACATGACCTCCTGGAACTGATCAAAAAATGATGACTTTTTTTTTTTTTTCCAATTCAAAATGTTTATGGTCTTTAATTGGGAAGAAAAAAAAAAAAAAAAAACAAAACACAAACAACAAAAACCCTGTTTCATTTATCTGACAACGAGGAAAAAAAACCCCAAGAAGCATCTTCATAAAAAATGAAAATACAGATTACTTATTTTTCACCATTCTTATGCTCAAGTACTGAAAATAAGACTATTTGGTACTTTGCCATCTCTGCAGGACAATCCTCAGGTCCCATCCCTTGTGCTTATGTTGGAATGATATAGGCAGGGTATTGTTCTCCCTTTTGGTTTCTCTCAACTTAGAATGCCACGGTTTCTCAAGGATGTCAAGGGAGAACAGATGTGGTGGATTACTGAATGCACATATACACATATACTCAAGAAAAAGAATTTGTGGTAAATAGCCAAACTTTCACCTTCAATGTTTATCTATACGTATGAAGATTGTGAGCAACTAACTGTATGGTGTAAATAGACTGGGAAAAGGTTCAAGAGCTCCCACTAGAATGAAGACTGAAAAATTACTCTTTCAAAGGCAGCTCTGAAATGGAAATGTAAACACAGTGCCCAGATGAATGAATAAAGCTCTCTGCGGCAGACCTACAGATCCCAGCTACAGGTAGTCTCTCTAAGACTCTCACAGCTATTAATTAAACTTAAGTTCAACGACCTTTCAACAAAAGAGAAGAATCTTTGTCGGGCAGTCAGCCATTCAGAGACATCTTCTGTGCTCAAATAAAAGAGCCACAGGACTGTTTGGTAGGAGACATGAAAACATGAGCAGCCTTCCTAAAAAGTTTCTTGTCACTATACAAAAATACAGAACACCCAGAGTGAATAAGAAGTTTCAACTAATGAAGCACTCAGAATAAAAATCACATGAAGGTTAGTACCCAAACTGAACCTCTAATATCAATGTGAGTAAAGACTGGAGGAGAACTTAACAAGAATAGCATAAGGAGGATTTGTTATAAGAATGGGAATCTCCATCTTCTACAGGTAGCTGAAGTAATTGCTATGAAAAAGACCATTAAAAAAAACCAAATGCGGGCAAGACTGAGTGAAAAAAATGTTTTTTCCTCCTGAAGATAATAAAATCAGGGTCAGTTACTATTGATGAATTCAGATTCTAGCAGGAAAAAAAAGTCCCATGAGAACTTCCAAAAGCCCACCAGAAGACGGTCTAAAGAATTAAGCAAAAGCCAAATGCACAGTCATGTAAGGACTAAAAAGATGCTGAATGGACCTAATAAGAAACTAGTATGTCTAGGTTTTTTCAGATCACAGAAATAAACCAGATTTACAGGCAGGCAAATTAAAAGAGATGAGTGCAACCTAGACATGTGCCAAGCCACATGTTTCAAATGCTGAGACTAATACCTTCTTTCATCACATTAGGTCTTTCTATTAATTAGCCTCCAAGCAGGAAATAACAGCTTCACTAAAATCTTGAAAACCATCCACCATTTAGGCAGTAAGATGGCAAAAAACAGAGGCTCAGGACTTGATAATAACCTTGGTTTGTTGCAAGATCTGAAATCACAGGAAGAGCTACAGGTCTCCAAACCAAGAGACACAGCAAGTCCTGAAACCAAAACTGTTTGGGTAATGTTGCAGCTTGAGGTACTAAAAATGGACTGTCTTCTGCCATCCAAAAGATAACTCCTGACAAAGAAAAACTTGAAGGTAATTAATATATTACAATTCCTAAAGACAGGGCTAAGAGTGCACCTGACAACAATCCTTGGATGGGACTCCTTTCGGAGAAAGAAGTTGATCTCGGGGAACCCACAAATCCTGCAAACCAGTCTTCAGAACATCATTGTTTATCTCCCCATTTCTGTACATCAGCCTGAAGGAACCTAGGTTGCCTACAAGACCAGGAGGGCTCCTTGGAGCTTACCCAGTAATATGTGAATCCAAAGTTCTCAATACAGAAAAAGAAAATGCTAGCTTCAAGCATAAGCAGGCATTAGGAGCAGTATTTTTTGTGAAAAACTTCAGTGCTGCAGAGAAAACAAAATCCAGAAGCCTGTTCTGTTAATGCTTATGGGACAAATTTAAACCAAAAAACCTTCCAGAGTTACTCTAGAATAACATTTGAAGGTAAATTTATCACCCAAAACTCTACAAGGGAGCTGTAATATGAAAGGTGGTAAGGCTTTCACTGCTGGTGGGGCCAAACAACCTGAATAAGATGACTCTAAGCCTTCTAAAGATGAAGAGGAGATAGATGAAGGACTTCTTTATTTAATCATAAAATTAGATGGAGATTGAGTGGCTTGTAACATGAGAAGTCTTTGACATAGCAGAACAAAAAGAGCTCTAAAGGCTGTCTGCCTTAACAGCCTTCAGGTCAATCAAAAGATGGTGAAGCCATGGCAACAGGTTAATATGTCTCAGCTCGGGTTTCCCTAAGAATGGAAGCATAGCTATAATATATGAAGCCCAACTCACCTTACAAAATCTAGTAAATTCATTGTTGACATTGAAGTATATGGATAGATTTCTATCTTCTTCTGCAAAGGCAGCAGAGTCTACACCTACAGAAGGACCCCAAATACACATTTTATACCTTACCTTTCCAGATGAACTTGCCATATCTCTACAAGCATGCTATGACTGTCAGGAGAAAAGGAGGCTGAGGGGAGACCTTATTGCTCTCTAGAACTGCCTGAAAGGAGCTTGTAACAAGGTGGGTGTTGGTCTCTTCTCCCAAATAGCAAGTGAAAGGACAAGAAGAAATGGCCTCAAGTTGCACCAGGGGAAGTTTAGATTGGACATTAGGAAAAATTTCTTCACAGAAAGGGTTGTCAAGCACTGGAACAGGCTGCCCAGGGAAGTGGTTGAGTCACTATCCTTGGAGGTATTTAAAAGATGCATAGACGTGGCACTTAGGGACATGGTTTAGTGGTGGACTTGGCAGTGTTAGCTTAACGGTTGGACTTGATGATCTTAAGGGTCTTTTCCAACCTAAATGAGTCTATGATTCTATATGTGATCTCTTGTATTTTACCTTGAAAAAAAGGTAAAAAAATGAAGAGACAACAGTGCAAGCATTCCACAGAAATCTCCAAGTCTCCTACTTCAAAAATGACCTCAAAGTTATTCTAGGCATCAAGAGCTTGTGAGAACTCATAAAAGTCAGAACCAGTGATCTTGTATCTTATGTTACCAAGGAAATTTCCCCTTGCAGATGTAGTTAAACTCAAGCTAGCTATGAAGCATGTTGCTTCAAGTGATTTTCTTTTCATTTCTAAGTGTCAAGGACCTAGAAGTTCCAACCAACTCTGGAAAGCCTTTTCAGGTAGCAAGGTAAAAAATTACCTTGTTTACAGTAGGTATTCACATCATGTCTTAAAACTGACTTGACATTTAAAGGAAAAAAAAAAACTTCTGTTGACATTTTTGGTGGGCTTTAAATCTCCTGACCAGTATTACTTTCTGTGCTATTGCACAATTAAATTTGCATTGCTGCGTAACCCATGTATTTTAGTACAACACAGGTAACACAAAAAGGACATGACCCATACAATTACAAGATGATATTCAGAACACTGCACTCCCACAACTCACACTCTTTCCTAAATACAGGAACTATATTGTCCATCAAATCTGAAATTCCCCTCCTTTTCTAAGAGTAAAAATTTAACATCTCCATTTCAGAGAAATATACCATTGATGCTTTTAAGTTCTGCAGGTAAAAATTTTCAGGAGCTGTTGATTAGGAAAAAGAAATCTATCCTTCTAACAGATAGCTAATAGATGACAATTTTTTTAACGGTCTTTTGATTTCCCTATTTAAAGGAACAAGCTTATACAATCCTTATAAAGAAGAAAGTTGCCATGCACACTCAAATCCTGACACTAGTTAAAGGCTACAGGCAGGCAGCAAGGGTATAGGCATACCTTCCATCACTCGGCTTAACATTCAAAATAATGAACGATGGTAAAGCAAAAAAAACAAGATAAAAGTGAAAGAAAAGTAGAAACGAAAGTAAAATAAAAATTAAGAAGAAGAATGAAAAAAATAGTAAAGCAGCAAAGCAAGAGTTACTCTTCCATGAGGAAAAACTAAATCATTTTTTCTTGTCATGTGATGTAATTCACTGTTTCTTCTCTGTATGCCTTTTCATTTTCCTCTATGCTTGTCAGCATAGCTTGAGTTTAATTTTTATTCCATTCGTCTAATTTTGTTTAGCACTGATAAAGCCACATATTAAGAGGAATAAATGCTTGAAATCTACCCTCCTGAGGATGCTTTTCAATACTATATCCTGGAACTGTACCCTATGTTAGACTGAACTAATTTATTCATGAGAATGAAAGATTTGCTTTAAGGATGTCCTTTGTCTTTCAAGAAGAAGTTCAGATGAGCCCTCCTGTGGCAGCAGAAGCAGAGAGCTGTGGCAAGTGGCGTGTATCTCAAGTATTTTATTATCCCCCATAATCTGATCACCTAGCATGAAAGTCAGTGTGATGGGTATAGACAGTTTGCTTTCAGAGGATTTAAATAGTTTTTCAGTTGCAGGAATTCAGCTAAAGTGAAGCATAAGCAAATTAGGGTTGAAAAGATTAAAAACACAGTTACCACTTAAATGTAGGGTAATACTAGAGCAAATAAAAAATCTAGTTAATAATGGCACAGTCTTTATTCAGAACTTTTTTATTTCATTTCATTCTTTGAGACAAAAGAGTAGTTTGCATTTCTTGAGATTTAAAAATAAGCATTTGGAAATTTATTCCAGAGTGGTATCTAAGAATTTTAGGTAGAAAGAACATTGTATATTCCGGTAACACAATTTTATTGCTAAGTATTATGTCTGTTCTTAATGTCATTTCAATCCAAAGTGGTATACAAAGAACTAATAAATAAATCAAATAAAAAACATCTAAGCTAAGGCAACTGCGCTGGCCAAAGCATACCATCTATAAGGGCTTCTTCTGGCAAAAGCTTGAGTTACACCACTCACAGCATGCTATTTAGAATGGAATAAACTGTTTAATGACTGACGAAGACCTCTTCATCGGATGTGTTCAAAAATACATTTAAATAATAATGGAATTACTGAAAAGAAAGATGATTCGTCACTCACTGCAAAAGGTTGAACTAAATAACTTAAACAGTTTTTTGAAACTCCAATCATTTATGACTATTATAAATCCATATAATGCTAATATGAAGATCAAGCTGTTTCTAAATTTGATTATGGTACCAGACACTTACCTTCAAGCCTGTATTTTTGTGATACAATGTTAAATTGGTGACATTTAATTATAACACAGTATCAGATGACTTGCTGAGACGTACATATAAATATATATATTATATATATGAATGGAGTAGAAGACATTTGTGACTGTGTGCATCTGATATATCCCTTATACTTCTTCAAATATTACCACTCATATTTAATAACATTTTTTTGGTAACAAGCTTACAGATTATATGCAGGAAAAGATGTTTTTGGAATTTCTAACACATGAAACTGATGTTTATTTATCTGCTTGAGGGTAGGGAGGCTCTGCAGAGGGATTTGGACAGGCTGGAGCGATGGGCTAAGGCCAACTGTAGGAGTTTCAATAAGGCCAAATGCTGGGTGCTGCACTTGGGCCACAACAACCCCCAGCAGCGCTACAGGCTTGGGGAGGAGTGGCTGGAGAGCTGCCAGTCAGAGAGGGACCTGGGGGTGTTGATTGACAGCCGGCTGAACAGGAGCCAGCAGTGTGCCCAGGTGGCCAAGAAGGCCAATGGCATCCTGGCCTGTATCAGCACTAGCGTGGCCAGCAGGGACAGGGAAGGGATCTTACCCCTGTTCTCGGCACTGGTGAGGCTGCACCTCAATGACTGTGTTCAGTTTTGGGCCCCTCACTACAAAAAGGACATTGAATGACTCGAGCGTGTCCAGAAAAGGGCAACGAAGCTGGTGAAGGGTCTGGAGCACATGTCGTACGAGGAGCGGCTGAGGGAACTGGGGTTGTTTAGTCTGGAGAAGAGGAGGCTGAGGGGAGACCTCATCGCCCTCTACAACTACCTGAAAGGAGGCTGCAGAGAGGGGGGGATGAGTCTCTTGAACCAAGTAATAAGTGATAGGACAAGAGGGAATGGCCTCAAGTTGCGCCAGGGAAGGTTTAGACTAGATATTAGGAAGTATTTCTTTACAGAACAGGTTGTTAAGCATTGGAATAGGCTGCCCAGGGAGGTGGTGGATTCCCCATCCCTGGAGGGGTTTAAGAGTCGGGTCGACATAGCACTGAGGTGTAGTTGGGAACTGTCAGTGTTAGGTTAATGGTTGGACTAGATGATCTTCAAGGTCCTTTCCAACCCAGATGATTCTGTGATTCTGTGAAACACTTAGCTCATGTTCCTCTGCCAATCTGATTCCTAGGCCAATATATGAGAGAAAAGACCTCTGAATCGCTCACTGTGCCTGCCCCACCACCTTGATTGTTTTGAGCATAAATTATCTTTGTGGGAATTAGTATTTCATGCTAAAGTTTTTGTATGCTGAAAGTGTAACACAACATGAAGTAGCCAAGGCAGAGGCTTGTTACATGTAAAAAGAAGTTGTATACTAAAAGCAAGATATAATTAGTATTTGCTTCTCTTCACCCAGCCATATGCATCCTGGAATAGTGAAACCAGAAACTGTGTGTAAGCATTTTGCAACACTGGGTGCACTTACAAGGTTGTAAGACTACTGGCATAATCAACAAGCATTTAGTAACAGAGCTAAATATATATATAAATACATATAATATAAATATTTAGAAAATTATATACTTAAAAATATATACAATGTTTATACTATATGTATATGTTTACATATATATTTATATGTAAGCTATGCTGAATATATGACAGCAGTTTTGTGGTATTACATCCTTACAGCTAATGAGGGTAAGATTTTTAAGAGTTAACTCTTCCGAATATGAGATATGATTGATAAGGAGTGAGACTTAATTATTGGCAATGTGTATTATTAATGAATGGCAATCCCATAAACTGATGCTTTTAAGTTTGGAAAAGGCCCTAATTTATCCTTGTCTTAAACACACCCATAACAGTGATTGAACTTCCTACCTGGAAAACATAGTTATTTTCATTTGCACCACACCAATTTTGATATTTACAAAGTCACTGCTACTGTGTAAAACAGCAGACTGGATGGATACGGGTATGGGTAATTGCTTGTGACTTTGGAATCCATGAGCCTCTGGACTTTCCCCTACCCAAGCTCGCTCTCCATGAGTCTTGAACAGCCTGGCAAATGCACGTAACACTGCAGCTGGGAATTAAGGCAGTGCCTATAATTAATCATGGTTCAAGACTTCAGTGATGACTTAAAGGGATCTTTTTCCCCTCTGCACAAATGTCCAGAAAAAAAAAAAAAAAACAGAGAGGTGGTCTTGATTTTGAGGGGGTAGATGATTTTCCCTATATGAGCTATTAGAGGCCGGTCACAGCATCTGTAAGAGCAGAAAGATACTATAAGATCATATAAATAATCTAACTTTTTAAAAGCTGTCTGCCTACTGCATTTTGCTACCATGCTCACGGACAGACTGACCATGAGATCTCAGATGAGAAAGACATTTCCCCAGTGGTCATACTGGCAAAGAATTTAATAAATTTTTTTTGCATCTCTTAGCAGACAGTGTGGACCATGTGGGCCTGTCTTATCCCACAAGTCGCCTGGTACTGGAAAGCCTTTATGTGCTGTGGAAACATCCACTCCTCCTGAACTCAGCTCACAGTGCAGAACAGCATGACTTTAGTCTAACTGATGTCACTGGGCTTAATTTAGAGGCATCAGCACTAAATAGAAGGTCTTGTGATACACATAAGCTAAGACTAGTAAATACCCCAAGTCTATGTAAGTAGAAAAAAAGCAATTGCTTTTCATAAGTGAATTTCATGGGGCTTCACCCAAAGGCTTCAAATTTACCTTCAGTCCAATTGCAGACTACCATCAAACCTTCACATGTATGTCCTCACTTCAAAACCAGTGATCATACTGGATACAGCATGATCACAAAGGTCAATGAACTGAAATGGTTGAAGACTTCAGTTTTTGGTTGCCAAGCTAGTTTTAAGGTGGTTCAGTACTGCAGTCAAACTTGCTACCAGGCCAGAGAGTTGACATGCTAGTACCGGTACAAGGAAGGTGATAGGAAAAGGCAGATGGGGCAAGTCAGCACCGCTGATGTCAATAAAAACTGCATTTAGAGCTGTTTAAAATGACCATGAATTATAGCCCCCTTTTCTATGACTAGATTTTGTTACCGCAGATTTTTAATGAAGTTTTTCTTCACTGGGTTTGTTATATTCAAGGCCAAAGCTCTGCTAGCAAGAGCAGGGAGCTAACACATCAGGCAATTTCTAAAGGCTGCCGAATGAATACTCCCAAATTGGGATTGTTCAGATATGCTGAACAGGACACAGGAAATGCCGTACAAACCATTTAGAGGAAATGGAGGTCTTCCTATGGGAGAGTCCCTTCATTCTAAGTAAGAGACACTATCTGCACAGAGAACAGCTTTTCATTAATTTAGGTGGGGAAGAGAAATCCTGAGAGTTGAATAAAAAAAAGATATATCTCTCTATGAAACTTAGTTGTTTCAAGTGAATCAGCATTTTGCTATACACTGCTTAAGGTAGAGAATGGTGTTAATCAGCAAAAAACCTAAACCAGTCAGACAAAAAACCTAAACCAGTAAGACTTTCTGAGTATTATTACATGCTGGTTTTTGTTAATTTTACGTTAAGTATGATGATTCCTATGAAATTTGAAGTAATAAGAATATGCTTAACAAAGTATATGAAGTGATATTTTGGGGTAAGTAAGACTATTTAAAAAGACTGACCTTTGAAAAAAGCTCATTTGGAAAACATTTAAAGTCATTTAAGAGCATTAAAAAAATATTACCTCTTTTGAACTATAATAGAGATCTTATTAAGTCTGTTCTGGAGAGAAGTCCTGAAATGATAACAGAATTCACTCACTGCATCAAATTCACCACTGTATTAGAGACTGCATATTTGGGAAACAGACATCCTGGAACATGGAATATATTCTTACTCCGTGTGCAGTTTTGGCTAAGGTTTCATACATTAACATTGCCACGACTAGTACGGGTTTCCTCACATACTCACTTATGAATGCTGAGACTACCTGCAAACTGACAGCCTGCTTACTCCACATTTAGTGTTACATCCCAGACGTTACTGGTTAGCATTACCTTGGTCTATGCCCTGAGCTTCTAACTATTAGTGCACCTTCTCCTTGAAGGCAATTCAAGCACCTTCAGAAGATCCCCAAAGCATTCAGGACTCATCCAGTAAAATGGAATTCCACAACACAGTCTGTTGCTGGGTAAGGTGGATTTGTTTCTAAACATAACATACACATTCCATATAAGCATTGCGTCTGTAAACACAATGATTTTTTTAAAAGAAAAAAATATTGCCAAATTTTTTTTTCACCTTTAGTCTGACAGATTACAATTTCTGAGTCTTAGAAGACTGGCTTCATTTATTTTCTTGAGTATGACCATAACACCTTTTCTACCATTTTTAAACCCCATCTCTGTAATTTTCTGTTCAACTGCATAAACACTGTATGTACACACATACACACTTCCATATCTATTGAAGACAAGACAAAAAAAAAAATATTTGAGAGATATTACAATCTGTCTTATTGCTTGCAACTGGAAAAAAAGAAAAATGAAACCTCTTCTAAATCAATAAGAAGAGAATTAGCAGTCCACAAGAATGGAGGATAATCTGAAAGGATGTTAAGAACTCTCTAACCAACCTGTTTCTAGCACTTGATTCTGTTATCAAAGAGTATCAGTGTGATAGCAGGCTACTCTCACTGATTTTTTGCTAATTTTATGTCAGGATAGACAAAGCACTCTCTGATTTTTAATAGCTAGTATCTGATTTCATTCCCAATTAAAAACTGTTATAGTGGGTGGGATGTGGCAAGTTACTGTTTTCATTTGGAGAATAAGGAAGATGGTTAATATAATTTAAGTATGTAGAAGTACTCGGGAAAGCTAGCTAGAACAATTAAATCAATGGAGAAACACTAAGTATCTGTCACTAAATATCTAAGTATCTCTGAGCTCTGCTTAGTGAAAAGTCACAGAAAACCAACTATATTTTTAAGTGCAAAGTTATATTCTCATTTTATAATCTTCCCCAAAATGCAGCTTGTGCTGCATGAACATATTGACTTATCTGGAAAAATGAGGGCAGATTTTATTTACATTAATTTATAACTGTTCTTTACGAACACAGTTTTGAAAAATACAGAGAGGGTAAGCAGGGAAAACCAATTAAGATGGGTCTTCAGGTAATGCAAATCTCAGACAATATGTCTATGAGACAGTGTTACATTCACTGAAGTGAATGGATATATGGCAATTCATTCTGGGAAAGGGACTTTGTAAAAGAAACAAAATTGCTGTAAAATAATTTCTGAATGTCAGATATGTGGATTGCACTTTTGTGTTTATATAGCAGTGTTCATTGTAGATATGAGCATGTTTGCCTATGAAGTCTTTCTGTATGCTCTTATTAAAACTGTACAGATCACTTTGTCTTTGCCTTTTCCCTAAACTGCAGTGCAAATAAGCTAAATGCAACTACTACTCTTGAAAATTAGATCACTAACACTGTCTCTAAAAATGAAATGAAAATGCACAAAGAACCAAGAGAAGCACGTACTGGCATTTTTACCATATCTGGTTGGTCCCCTCCCAAAGGGAGGGTGGGGGGAAAGCATGCACAGAAGCCCTCACTGGAGACACGCTGGTAACATTTGGACACATCTAACACTACAATGTCCAAACGCCTTAGCCATGAAAAGTGAGTGTCTCTAATATGCTGCAGTGCTCTGAAAATGTTAATATAAGGGGGATGGCTGATACATGAAACTAGAGAGGAAAAAAGAAAAAGCCACAGGGCAGGGGGCAAAGGCTTGCCATGGATTAAAAAGTGAAAGTGATAGGAAACAAATTTAAAGCGAAAGCTGTTTCCCCTGAGCGGCGAGGAGTTAAGCATATGGTGCTTCAACACATCAGCAGGGGTGAAGACTATTATTCATAGACACTTTCACATTCACATACCTTTAAGAGTTATCTAGGCATGAAAAGGAGTTGCTCTCCTTCATTCCCTTAATGTCTTCAGCAGAGATCAATGGACAAAAATACATCCCTCTGCTAACAGACACAGTAAGAGTCATGGAGTTTAAAACTAATACTGTAACTAACATTGACATTTTTAAAGGGACAAAGCTAACAAAAGGACAAAGCTAGACTCCTTCCTGTCATATTGAGTAATTAAGTATCTTCAAGACTGCAATAGTCTCCAGACAAAGACACTTGAGGAAAACCAGGCAGAACAATTCAGGATAGGTTTTACTCCAGTTAAGTTTAATTAAGTTTAGGTAACACATAGTAACAAATATGCCTACGTTTCAAACGGGAAAATGGAAAAGGGAACCGACCCTTACATTGGACTCAACAACAAGAATGGCATAGGGCTAGCTTCTCTCTCTGTGTTGCCCTTGCTCTCGACACTCTCCCAAGGTCTCCAGAAACACTCTAAGTTGCTATAGCTGCATAAAACCAGAGCAGAAACCAGAATGGGAGTTAGCATTTGTTAGCTTACATAAATGTAATAACCACTGATAGTACATCTTCTGAAATCGTTACCTTTAGGTTCTACCTTTTATAGAAAACAGCTAATAAGGCACAGCTTGAAAATGGTCCAGAAGAGGCTCTTAATGGCTGCAGCAAATATGGTTTGAACAGGACCAAGTGCTTGCAAAGCAGAGGAGCATCTTCTCTAAGGTACCCGGTGCGGGACTTCTCTTTTCCTATTGAGCCGTGCTTATTGCATGGGAGTCCTAATAACAGAAATGAGTCACCATCTTCACAATGGGGAAGCTTTTGTCACTTACACAATGGCAAAGAATGCTTGTTCTACATTTTGCCATAAATCTGTAGACAGAGCATAAAAATAAATTTCATCATTTTGGAAAGAAACAAGCCTGTGATGCTTGCATCAGCCTTCTCTAGACTTTGCTTACCGATCGCCATATAACTTCTAATAAACTCAAATAGCCAAGGATTTTGTTCTAACCTCTTTTATCTCAGGTTGGCGTGTGTCAATTGCTGCATTGAAGGAGCTACTTTCATAAGCTGCAAGGTGGATTACTTGTGCAATCTCATCCTAATTACTGCACAACACCCTACTCACTGGAAGGAACATGAGTGAAGGCCTGAATCTAATCATATTTGTTTTGCTGTACAGGAGTGGGTTTAAAATTATATTTTTAAGGATTTCTTGAATCAGAGCTTCAATTACAAAATGACCTAAAAAATTAAAAGATCATTCAACTAAACAAGGTCAGAAACTCCAAAATATTTTTTCCCCTTTACAAAAGTAATGTTTTCACTGAACAGACAAGGGGCAAGGAATGATGCAATTCAATGACAAATGGAGAAATCAAATTTCTTCAAATAATTTTTTTAACTGAAAGATGTTTAAACTCTATTCCAAACAAACAAGCAATACTGATCAATACTGACTGATACAATGTTATCTCATTTTCTCCATCCTGTATTCTCTTTGGGGTGTAACTATAGACACTTTTCAGGCCCTACACTTTTATAGCAGGGCAAGGGACACCTCAATTCAGAAAGTCACCAAACACAGAAATAACAATAAACAAAATTGAAAGAAATTATCTAATCCCATCTCACTACTTCTTTTAGACCCTCTTTGTCTAAAATGAATAAGTTAGTTACGTTTGCAATACACATAGACTGGCATGCATGTTTTCAGTAAAACACTAAAACTAAATATACGGTACTTTGACTAGCGATTCACACCATTACCTGTCACATCTTATTTCAGTTTGACTTGCAATGTCAAACTACCAATGCAATCCTGCAGTACTATATGCTTTCTACAGAGGAAAAGGCAGAAAATCCATTTATTTTAAGGACAACAAATCTAGGCCACAAATCTGCAAAGGAATCCTTTGTACCCTTATCATATGCTTGGTTTGTATGATCCTTCTTAATATTTCTCATTATCTAGCTGCTTTTCTTTGCAGTTTTTACAACAGTGTGGGATTTTTTCTTGTGCTTATCGCACATCTAAATGACAAAAATGAAGCATTCTTTTGTTTTATCCTTTGCATACCATACTACACTTCATGCAATTCATAAAAGAAGAAACAGAGGTCTGTAAAGGTAAGACCCTTTACAAAAAAAAAAAAAAAAAAAAAGCTATTTTACATCTATTTTTATTTTCAATGATTCATTTTGAGACACCGCACAGAATGACTCTTTCACAATGGCAAAAATAGTGAAAAGTCTGTTTCACAAATAATGTTTCAGAGACTCTGTTTTACCAAACATGGCAAGAATGAATTTGTCTACACAGAATTATCAAGCAGTGACTATATACTGTCTTGAGTACCAAACACCATGGGTACTTGAGCCAAATATATACCTGTAACAGAAGATCAGACTACATCCAACAAAAGGGACAGACCAGGCAGAACATGTGAGCAATAACTACAGTCTTTCTGCCCATCTCTTGCTAGAAAGATAAAATTTAGAAAGGCACATGGCAGGTGTGTGTGAACAGGAATGAGAACACTGCAGACACCTCTGCTCAACACTGCTAGAAACCAGAAAACATGACAGCTACATTTGCTGCCTTTGGCAGTAAAAATATATCCCTATAAGATCAGCTGCATCTTTGACATATGAATGATTTATTTCCCAACTGCAGTTTAGATTATTTCGTACCTCTAAGACAAATTTAAACAATCCAAACAAATCTGAATATTATCATTGTTACAGTTGGCCACAAGGCATAGCTATTTAAACTGGCATTAAATGAAGCAATCATCCTATAGGGACAGAAAGAATTTGTTTCCAAGTGGTGAGAAAGAGTTTCCCATGAAAACAGGGGAATGCTTGCAAGCAAAGGTGGACTGAATCTGCAGGTATAGAGAAAGAATTGCAGCAACAACATTCTTTAAATTTCTCCCTCTTATTACCACCTTAACTAGTGAAAACAAATGGTGCACCAGAAATGGAAACTAATGACTATGACTATAGTGCTCTGAAAGACAGCCTTCAAAGAAGCCACAAGAAATGCTCTGTCTTCTCTTTGCATCTTGCCTGCTTGCAGACAACCTGCAGGGTATTAAATGACTATACCTAAGTTTTGGGGCTAGAACATGCTCCAACAGTACTTGAGAACATGCTTCTGAGGATGTGGAGTCCAACAGTGGTGAGTTCTATCTTTAGAAAGGGCTTTTACACTATATTGTCAAAAAGCATTGTACAGGGCACATGCAAACACTCTTTGATACAGCTGAGGAGCTTTGGTCTTGTTAAAAGCTCCGAATTGCACACAAAGTTCCATTTTCAAAGCTTGTATTTTGTTTCTAAAAAGGTTTCCAGATCCGAAACATCTTGAGGAAGTAGTTCCATTCAGATACCTCCAGGGATCTGTGCACACATTACAGATCCGGTGATCATGAAGTACTTATTCCTGCTGTGCTAATATTGACCTAGAATTCATTTATTTAGGTGCTGTACCTAATACTAAAAGAATAGTCCGTAATAGTTTAAGCATGATACTGAAAGGTTAGATACAATTCAGTTCTCTTGCCTAATTAATTTGATATCTTAATACAAATCTCATCCAAAACAGATCACTCATTAGAAAACAACCAACAAGAAAAAAAATCCCCACCCAAAACCTTGACCATGAGGCCAAGACTTACAGAGCTATAGGGAGAACTTCCACAGTGTTTAAATTCCAAATTACCTAAAACTGCAAAGTCCTATCTCAACAAAATTTAGGATACAAACAAAACAAGAACAAAACTTCCATGAGGCTCATGAGCAACAGATTTAGAGAAGTATCAGGAAAACAAGAAAGCTGGAGAGGGACATTTACAAGGGCATGTAGCGATAGGACAATGGATAATGGCTTTAATCTGAAAAAGGGCAGATTTAGATTAGATAGAATAAATTCTTTCCTGTGAGAGTGGTGAGACACTGACACAGGTTGCCCAGAGAAGCTGTGGCTGCCCCCTCCCTGGAAGTGTTCAAGGCCAGGTTGGATGGGGCTTTGAGCAACCTGGTCTAGTGGAAGGCGTCCCTGTCCATGGCAGGGGGTTGGAACTAGATGATCTTTAAGGTCCCTTCCAGCCCAAACCAGTCTATGGTTCTATGAAAATGGAATGCCTAAATCTGAGTTAACTCTAGTCATCCTATAAGGTAGAGAAGTAGGAAAAACCCTGAGCCCAGCAGCTGCTAACATACAAACTTCTGTATTATCCGTAGCAAGTCCTTCAGTGATGGGGGAGGGCAGCAGACTGGTGTTGAAGTGGTTATTATGTGCTTGGTACAGGGAGGCTTTCATGTTCTATGGTGACGTTATGTCAGGAGGCACCAGTGTAGTTTAAAAAGCTCAGAACATGGCTCAGAACTTAGTCAAATTTTCCCAGTATTATAACCATGCTGGCAATAAGTTGGTTTTAAAAACATTAGCAGTAGACAACAATCTAAACATTTCCTTTTGAAATGCAGCCATTTGCTTTAGTAGATTACTAGGAATATTGTCTTTTTAGAAATCTGATCCCCAGTGGGTGTATCAACTTACAAAACCTGAAGGTAATTGAATTAGCCAGAGGGGATAATCCTGCACAAGATTCCCAACTTTCTTTGTCCCAAAGACAAAAAAATTTGCATATCCCACCAGGAAACATCAGAAATGAACACTGGGTTTTTTTAGGCAGAATCAGATACTTCATTTTTGACATATCCATTAGCAAATGACAAAAAACAAAAAAGACAAAATTGCCTTTGGCAAAACATATTTGGGAAAAGGGTCACACTACTTTTTACTACTATATTACAATAGTAACTTGGAATAACTAAAATAATTTAATCAAGAAGAACTGTATTTCATGGAAGACTGCTGACATTTAAAAAGCAGGCAGAAGAAAAGTACAGCTTGGTAGCCAAAATCCTCAAATTCTTAATGACAGTCAAAACCATTGTCAACTGTAGAAAAGATATTTGTCTGAACAGTGAGAGAAAAATACTGACTCTAAATTTAATACTAATAGCTAACCTCAAAATGATTCAGAAAACCCTGCCTTGTGACAAAGACAAACTTTGTGCATCTACTACTTTCTTTGCTGTAACACCTTAGCGTACTGTGCAGTGGTACCCTATCTGTTCTTTGCTGTTCAATACGATAACAAACAATGGAAAAACTCGGTAAATAAGAACTGGGACAAATAGGTTTTGAGACATAATTAGCAGAGTTAGTGGCAATCATTCCAGCAGTTTCAGTGGATTTGAAATTAGGTACTAAATGCTGAAGCGACCACACAGAAACTTTCATTACTAGAACATGGTAGCATTGAAACTATTTTAAATTAAAAGTGAGAAAGGAATGTTGGTATATTTAAGAAGTATGTTCAATTATAGTATGTAATCATTTGAAACCAATAAGTCTGCAAGTTGCAGAAAGTGAAATACCATTGGGTAGCTTGTTTGTGGCCAAGGTGACAAAAACTCAAGTGGTTCTCTCCAGACTTTAAGCTAAATTTTATTACCATGTGTGGCCCTTTTGTTGTATTATTCATGGGCTTTTTGGCTTTTGGAATTATCTTGTAATTGTCTTTTCATTTAAAAAATGGAAATTTCTTCTAGAACACCTTAAGTCATACATTGTAACTATGACTCACAATCAGCCTTCACAATGTCGCTTTCTGGACCGCCATTTCTACTCCAGGAAGGTAAGAAATGTCTGTTCAGGCAGCCAATGCTGTCTTAGCAATATTCTTCCAGCAACTCTGCTTATACAGAGCTTTGAGGCCAAACCACATTCATGTCCATGTGGGAAGACAGAGATGAGCCAGATGTATAGATCCCAGCTTGAGATAGAGCCATAGAGCATGGAGTAGCTGCTACCATATTGACATAACCTGTAGGACGGTCCCCAATCTGGACAGCTTTGGGCTTCTCCTATTACATTCCTGAATACTGTGAAAGTAAGTATGCATCATTCTCAAACTTAACAGACACTTAGAACATTGCATTTAAATATGTAAGGTTAAGATCAGCTATAAGAACGTGAGTAAATCTTACCCAAAGTGTTTTATATTGGTGGCCCTATTCATAGTGGAGAATAATTTCCAGATTAAGGAGCAAAATAAATGCAATTAGAAGATCTTTAGGCAAATCAAACTGTTTGTACATACGAACACACTAAGCACATTTATTACATAATCAAGCATCTAGCTATGGCGTAAATACAATGGTAAACCCAAATTAGCAATCTAATTGCTAGACTCACAGATATCTGTTTTTATTGCAGCTGAGCTTTTAAAGACTTCCTGTCAGAAATGTTGAAGCATGAGCTCACCATCTGACTCAGTTGAAAAAGGAGGCTGAGGAAGAAGACTTTATAACATAGGAATCTGGAGCGGCAATTGCTAGAATTCTGGGTAAAATGAAAGATGGAAATTATCATATCCTTATCTTGCTGCAAGCAGCAGAGCAGCCCTCTGGACACCTGGCTTCCCTGAAGGTGAAGACATATCAGAAGAGAAGTTGTCAGACTTGGGACACTCAATCATTTGTCCACACTCCTCTAAAGAAAATAATGGTAATTAGAGAGTTAGAAGAAAACAAAGAACACCTTTCTCTTGCAGAAAACAATAGTGCTGTGCTTGAGCACCTTCTTTCACAAAAAAAGCTTAGGTCTGGATGAGGAAATTAAGGAACCTACTTCTACTGGCTCTTGCTTGCTATGAGTTTGAGAAGGCTCAGGTTCCCTAAATCTGCCTTAAACCACTCAATACTAATTGAATAAAACCAGTCAAAAGGGAGCAGTTTCAGCCCAGTGAAACAAGTGTCAGGAGGCAAAAAGTTAATGTTCTCTAAGCAGATGACTGCAAAAGCATAATAAGCATCAAAGTATGCATCAAAGGAGGGGAATATCAAGGTGCTCTGCAAAAATTCCTACATACAGACAATACTCCAGAGAAAAATAAACCAACCCAACCCAAGAACTCAAGAAGTTACCTAGTTCACCTCCAGCTCAAAGTCGTACGGGTTGTGCCAGACTGTCCAATTGGGCTTTGACCAGAACCTCTGTGGGCAACATTTCAAAAGCTGTCATGTACATTTGGATAGAGTCTGTATATCTTTTTATGTTATCAAAACTAATTTAACTACGTGTACCACAAGGAGAGCAAGTATTTTAGAATATTTCTTGTATATCTAATTAAAATCTGAAACCAAATGGGAAAGTGATTCTGAAAATTGTTTGAAGTGAAATTTGAAGGTAATTGGAAGCCCAAAAGATCAAGCATAGACACCACAGAGTGAGCAGATGATCAGATACACAACAGCCCCCAAATCAGATAGGATTGACATAAAGAATGAAACTGTTCACACAGCCTAACAAAATTGCTTGCAACTTTCTTACTTTTATACTAAAAGATGAAGAGACAGAGAATATCATGTTCTCATGTACCGGTTCTCTATTGAAAACAGCAGGATGGGATACCACACAAAATAAAGGGAGGGGGGAAAAAAAAGGTAGAAAATTGAACTAATTCCAGTCGTACTCTTCAAGTTGCTCCTTCCCTTGATTCTTACCCCTGAGGTAAAAAAAGCATTCAAAGCAAAAGTCTGAATGGGCTGTTTGCACTCAGTATACTGACAATAATTGCATCTTGCATTACATTTTTGCCCCATAACAGAAACCTTTCTACCAACTAGCTACCAATAACATTAAAAAGAACATTCTTCAGTGCTTATCTGAAACCTCTCAATCAGCTAGTGATTAATTAAATTAGCAACTTTTACAGATATTAGTGCTAATGCTAGTATTATCATGAAGAAGTTGTTCTTCAGGGTAAATAAAGTTCTGTACAAGAACCAGAAAAACAGTGGCAATGATTAATTATAATATGTACTGCAAATACAGTCAGGGTGAACTCCAACTGCAACGGACTGCTGACAGATAAGAAAGTGATTGTCAATTAGATTTCCTGCTACTTTCAATTCTATGTAGAGAGTATGGAAAGCCTAAAAAACTTCCAGAAGATTTTTTTTGCTCTTTACTTGTGGTTTAGAGTTTAAAAAGGCTGATTACAAGAATACTTCCCCATAACCTGCAAGGCAGAAAGAATAATTTTTCTCCAAGACTCAGAATAGCAGACTTTAATAAAGATTCAAGAATGTCAGTTATCAATTAATGAAAAATGGTTAGGAACTGAATAAAACTATACTGAATAAAACTAACATTGCTTCTAACACTATTAAGATATGATCTCTGGAGGTGTTCTTAGGTACAGGTGCTTATTTGCCTTATTTGTCTCACAATAATATATAAGCGAGACAAGAAAAGAAATTGAGTAAATACAAGATGACTGTTGTTATTTAGAAGAAATCTGAAGCAATGCTGAAAATCTCACTATTAGCTCTCATGGAAAAAAAAGTCAACATATTTTTAAAAGAGCACACTACAGAACGAACAAGAACTTTGAAAAATAGAGTACCAATATGCTTTAAATGTTTATCTGCCTATCTGGAAATGTATCAGACTAAATCACGTAGATTGATTGCATCCATTTGTGAAGTTGCTATGCTTCACCTCCATCTAATACATGATACTTCATACAAGAAACCTGCATTAGCATTCTAGAGAAATTTGTATATTCAGAATGAGGTATCTGCAACCCTTTTACACTAAAAATCCTTCTCAAATACTAACACTACATATTTTTAACAGCAAGCAAGTAGCTAAGGAAGAAAAGGAACTCTTCTCTGGGAATTCGAGATTGCTACTGCAGAGTATGAATGCACATGTTAAAACATTTAATTACCCAGAAAAAGGTGACTCTTATATGAATGCAGCTGGTATCTAACATGAAGGGAAAAAAAAAATCATAAGCATTGTTTGAAAGGGAATTCTGCATATCATTTGGATGAGTGTCCTCCTTGAACATAAGACTAACACTAGATCAGGTCAGTCATAATTTTGACTAGCTAGGTCTTGAAAACCTCCAAGGACAGAAATTTCATTGCATCTCTGTTCTAGTGTTGCGCTACACTTTCAATATATCCTCCCACCCCCATGTCCTACCTGAACTTCTCGTGCTGCAACTTGTGGCTATTGCCCCTTGCTATCTGTCTCTACCAAGAAAAGTTTGACACTATTGCTTCTGTATCCATGTCTCAAGAAGCTGTAAGGCTTCTATTTGATTTCCCCTTGGCCTCCACCTCCTCAGGTTAAACAAACCCTCGATCTCTCCCTCTCCTCACAGGTCACCTGCTCTAGGCCCCTGGCCATCCTGAGAATTCTTTCCAGAAATCTTTTCCCCAGCTTTTCTGAATTTAGCACAGCCTGTTTTGGAAAGTGTACAGTGAGTATCTTCCTGTTTCCAAAAGACACATTCTCAGATTTTTCCCACCTTTTTGACATTCTTGTTACAATCAATACATCATCTTTCTTTAATGTTTGGTGTACTACCATTAAATACTATTAAAATGAATGCTTCCTCAGAGATCTGCTTCACAGATTTCCTGAAATCAAATATCCTCTCCCCAAAAATCAAGCGTATCAAAAACAAGGGCCCCAGGAAATATAAGAAGGATAAAAACAGGTCTATCACTTGCAGCCATCTTCTAGAACAGATCACTAAACACTTCTGACTTTAAACCTAGGAATCAGTTTCAGGAAATTATTTTAAGCCTCCCTCAACACCAAGAATAAAGTTACTGGGAAAACACTAGTCTGATACAAGGAATGCTAACTTGCAGCTTCAGGTCAGGAAAGAAGTTATAAAATTGCTCCAGATACAAAAACAAAACAAGACAAACAAGTTGTTGAAACATCTATGGCTTCTCCCAAATGTTTTTTTTTTTTGATTAGGAGAGGCATCAAACTGTTTACTGCCTAAGCTAGGTGTCAAGCTCTGAGTATTCCATGAGAGAAGCATGGCTGCTGCTTTATATTGCTTTGGAAGGGTGAAGGTTTCTGTAATGAATTTTTTGTACAATGCCCAAGGTACACACCTTCAAATCTACTGACTGAAGCTGTCTACCTTTTAATTTTTAATTCCTGACAGCAATCATAAAGGAGCATGAGTGACGGATAGTTGTATATTCCTGCATGAAACGCCATGACAAATCCTCTAAAATTGATGGATGTATTACTTACACTTTGTCTGCTATCTACTGAATTATTCCAAAACTACTCTAGCTGCAGTTGTTTAATAGCACTGGGTAAACTGAGAAGATGGTCTGGTCTTCTCATCAACTGAGTCAAAACAAAGCCCACAGGAGACAAATCTGGCTTCAGAGAGGACCTTGTACAGTGCTGGCAGTGGTGGGATTATGGTAGAAAACAGAATCTCATCCCCAGAAAGTAAGGAGAAGCCCTAGTTACAGAAGTATTGACTTGGCATATAATACATTCAATGCCACTTCTCCAAATACTTCCATAAATGGTAGTGCTGATAGACTTACTGAGATCTGAGGTAAACAAACTGACCACAAGCCTATCATTTATTTCAGCAAGACTCAATTTTACTATGTTAACAGATTTATAATCCATACATGCATACACACACATACATAAATCCTACTGAATTATGCATATGCTTCCCCCATCAAGATCTGTTGCATCATTTCCAAATTTAACAGTTCATAGCTACTAAGAAGGGAACCACAAAGAGTTGAGGGCATATTTACCAGAGAGGAATTTGGGTGAGACACTATGTTAATCTTAAGCAGAGCAGACAAATTGTCAGCTATATATAGTTGGAAATATTACTGGGGGAAGAGCGGTAGACTATATAATGTTATTATTATGATATAGCATGTTATGACTGAGTTAAAGTATAAAACATTAAAAAAGTATTCCATGCAAAAATGAAAACCGTGGAAGGTGTTTTTTGTAAATTCAGGTTAGAAAACAACAACAAATGATAGCTATGAAGAACTTAGAGTGATCTAAAGCATAAGAACAAGAAATTACCCTGATTTTTCAAGTCTAAGGAAATCCTTGATGATACTGGATTCATGTTAAAGACTTAAAACAAAAAAGTCCTTTTAGACAACGGAATACAGAATTAACTCTTAAGCACTAATGATTTGTGAAATAAAGTTACTCAGTCCACAGTCCTTCTTAGGAGGCAGATCATGCTCTGACAAATAAATTACAAAACCAGATGGTTAGAAGAGTGGTAAATCCCAAAGAATTCAAAACATTTTGGACTGTAGGAAAATGAAAAAAAAAAAAAAAGGTAGGTATGGCTGAGCAACTGGCTTCAGGAAGCATCAGGAAAAGCCAAAGCTGCTAGGTTGAGAACTAAAACGTTCCTATTACAAAGAATTTACAAAACAGACAAAAACTTCGACTGTTGTAGGGCAGATGTCATCACCAATGCACTACACTGTTCTAAAAGACAGCAGGACAAAAGGATTCTTTGGATGTTGAATGGCAAAGGAAACAATTGTTAAACTAGTATCTGAGACATGGAAATTTAATCATGGACAAATGCAGCTGGCACAGTATGCTTATCTTACCTCTCAAAAGAATGCAAACTAACAATAATATCAGTGTTTGTAGCTGCAAGACCATGAGAAAAGCATTATGACAACAGCAATAGAAAAATACAGAGGCTGTGGAAAATACATTCAAAATAATCCCAAAGGTTACAGAGCTGGAATTGAAAGGCAGAGTATAGAACTGCAAATGAAAGGTCCTTAACATTAGAGAGATTGAGGCACTTAAGACTCTGTGCAAGAAGGTCGCAGCTGAAATGAAGGTAATGGTTTTGATATAGGCACCCAGATAGAAACTGTCCAAGTTAAAGAGTCTGTTTCAGTTAAAAACACCTACTACAAAGAGCAGTAGTATCATCTTAAGGAAGGGCTGTCATTATGAATGGAGTCTACTAAACAAGACCAGGACAGTGATTCTTAACATCTAAAAGAGAAAAATATATTAAAAGGGATAGATCAAGATTATATACACACTGGAGAGTCATGAGTCATTTCTTAAAGTAGACTCAAGTGATGAGAAGCAGTGAAGATTTATCACAAAGTGTCACACATGAAGAACACAGAAGGGCAATTCTACTGGGAAAAAACAAACCAACCAACCAAACAAAAAACCCACAAAACAAACAAACAAACAAAACCCCAACAAACACATGAAACAAACTCACCCAACAAAAATTGTCTCCTGGAACACACAGATTTATACTGACAGGGAAAAAAAAAAAGCACTTACTGCACATTACTTTTTTATCATTCTCACTTCCCCTAACAGAAATAAAAAACTGGTTTTACTAAGGGCTTGTGGAAATTAAAGAAACAAGGACAGCAGTGGAGTTCCTACTTTAAGGAAGGCTTACACAAGTGTCCTCTGCTCCAGAATCAGACTGCAAGCAAACCTGGCTTCACCAGGGTACATGACAAATTCATTATCATGGGAGCAAGATTTAGAATTCACAAGAAATCCTCCATTTTCCAGTTTCCTCCGCAAATGCCCCTTAAACCGAGGCACCCTTCCCTCAACTCTCTCCCCTCTCCCCACGTAACTAGCTGGAGCAAGACCACGTATGTCAAATCCATGCTGGAAACAGAAATGTATTTATTATTCTAATTCAGAAAAATGATATAACAACCAAAAAATATCAAAACTAATTTGAAAACTGTAAAAATAAAGTTATTAGCTTATTCATAAAACATAAATTTATTTTATATTAATGCTGTGTTTTAAATGTTACTCTTACCAACTTTTATCTTGAGAAGAAGGTAAGTATTTGGAGACCATGTGTTTAAGGATTAGGGCCCTAGACAGCGCGTGTGCACTGGGCACCCTGAAGCTTTTACTGCACAAAGCCTGTGGGAACAGTGCACTGAAGAGGAGTTGCTTCTCAGTACCTTGGACGATCACTAAGTGCAACAGCATTTTAAAGCCAGCAAATGTATAGTTAAAGGCATCGACTCCCACACAGTGTTTATAATCAACATGGACATTACTGTTATTAACAGTGAAGAAAAGCTAATTTTAAGCTACAGGAAATGAAGAAAAATTGTCACAAAGAAATGGCATTATGTTCAGGGTCATTTTCTGATTATCTGGAATACAAAAAAAATTTGATTACATTTCTTCCTATTTTTCAGAACATTCTTCACATCTGAAGCAAATCTCATGTTCTTTAAAGCCAACACTTTTAACATAGTTTCACAGAAGGATCAGAACAGAGCCTTACAAAAAAAAAAAATCTAGCTGCAGACTTAACCGAAGGGAGGTTTCTGACTCAGTAATAGAGTAAGTCACAAGAATGAAGGGTTATTGCTTAAGCTATACTCTTACAGTCATCATGTAATTATAAACAAAAAATATTTTAGGCTAAGTCATGCAAACATCCTCAGCATTTTTACTAGTTAATGCTTTTTTTTCCTCTTAGCTCTTAAAATAATTCTCTGTTGAATAGCTTCTTACAAGCTGTTCCTTGTCTGAGTTGTACACCAATTTCATGAGCTTGTATACTCAAGCCTTGATTTTTCCATCAAATATTTTGGGGTTTTTTTTAATATTTTACAGTGAAAACTCAGTCCTCTTTAACAGTCTTTGGGCTTCACAAGCAAGGGTAAAAAACTCTGAAAACTAAACAGACTCAAATAGCAAGTATTATATATAAATCTCATTTTGAGGGTGATGAATGAGCAGTGGGAAATATTTTCTTACTAAAAATACTTGTCCTTTTAAATGAATGAAAACTTAATTTTGCATACACTACAGAATGAGTCAGATTCATCCACCTCACTCTAGCTACTCTCAAGTAAATCACCTAAAGTTGGTCATATTGGTATCTTTTATACTACAAGAAGAGGTAAGGAGCTTCAACAGCTGATTCATCCTATGTAATCTGAAGATGTATCAATGAAGTCTCTGGAGGTGCTTCTCTCTTCCCATTCTGGCTTAGATGACATGCCAAAAGAGGATAAAATAAGTACCAAATGTCAGAGTGGACACGAGAAAACAGACCACAAAGCCTTCCTATGTTTCCTCCTTAGCAGGTTTCTTTTGAGTGAGAGGGAGGGTAACATTCTTGAACTGGAGAAAACAGACAATCCCTACTGCAAAAGGCTCAGACGGTGGACAACGGAAACTGTCATTTCGCATAAGCTGTTGCAACAAGCCTGCAAACTGTATTTGAAAAAGGCAAGTGAAGCATCTAGGAAAATACGAAGTCATTAGCTTGTGCACATAAGCATGCAAGAAATGGAAAAGCTAAATAAAAAGCAGAAGATGGAAGGAAGCTCCTATCAGATAACACTAGTCTCTTTTAGTGCTAAGATAAATAATCTTTTCCCAGAGGAAAGCAATGCAGTAGGTTTAATCCACCCTGCAGAATCATTTAATAAAGTACCGTACAGGAAAGCTCTGTTTCAGGTGGAGTAGATCAGTATTAGTATGGAGGCTATACAACTGATCACACTGAAAGGGCTATAAAGTGAGAGAAGATTCTGGAAGGTGGCCAAAATAACAATCTTCGGACCAAGAAACAAACAAATAAATAAATTAATTAGTGACACTGGCAAACGGTATGATGTTAAAACATGCTGCCAATACAGAAGACAACTGGGTCAGGAAGAACAGAATGACTTTTAGGACAAAATCATAGGAAAGGACTTCAGAAAAAAGGTAACTGAAACTTGTGGAGGTTTGTGTTTGTCCCACTGGGGCCAAGTGGTTTTAATCCAGGTGGACGCAGAAGAGTTGTTAATATTGACACAAGAACAAGATGCGTGAACTGGCCATGCATAATTGCTAGAAATTTGAGGAGAATCTTTAATTAGAATTAATAGGCCTATACAGCTCTCAAGGGGACAATGGGGACTCAAATTGTCCTTGGTATCCCCCTTGCTATATCAAAGACTTATGATTATGTAATACTCAACATAAAGCTCCTTGAGCCTCATGATTAAGTCATGGGGACTGTTTGCTTTCTCCCTCACTCTGAATTGTCTAAAAACTTGTACTTACCCAGATGATTACTCACTTAATAAAAACCACCTCTTATGTATTTTGCCCTTCAATCCCCAATTACAAGTAACATTGGTGGTATCACATCAGAAGAGCAGTAATCTCTAAAACTGTTAGATTCCAGTTAATTCAGTTACTACACTTCGTAGTTTATGAGCACAAATGTCACATGAATAACAGTTTTAACGACTTTCAAGGAGACACAATTTAGGCATGGGGTATTTGTAAAAAAATCTAATTTATGTTCCTCTTATACTGAGAAAGTATTTGGAATCCACAGTTATGGACACAGGTTTATAAACATTTTCTGAGGCAGGAAGAAATTTTCAAATCCATGTTCAATTTTACATTTGATATCACCATTTTGTCTCAGAGATTAAACTCTGTCTTAATCCATACTTCAAAGGGACTGAGAACAGTATTTTGTGTCATGCCAGTATCTGTCTCAGAACAATGCCTACAGCTGACCTTTAATTTGAGAACAGTTACATTTGTTTTTCATTCCAAATGCAACTTCATTACTATTCCTAAACTTAAAAGTAAGCCCTATCCCTATGTGAATTATAATATATTTCATAATTATGGTTGTAAGAAGCTGTGGACAATGGTTTGCTGTAATTCCATCAGCACTATTGAAATAAAAAAACATGGACTCAAAACTCCATGATTCAGAGAAAGATACCTCCACTAGTTCCTTAAGACAGTTAAAATATTTATCATCTTTGTCTCCAGCCTTTTCCTTGTTTTCTACAAGATCCTTATATCTAAATAACTAGAGGATTTATATATGTGTTTACATACATATATATGTATATAGTATATCATTATACTTTGACATGAAAGCAAAACTGCAGACAAAATTTACAATAAATATAGGCTCTTTCCTATATCAACAGATACATGCCATAATATAAATTGCTTACTTAAATTTAACTGCTGCAGATTCTGGCAGGCAGTAAAATAACAGAGTAGACTTTGATTTTTTAAAAATACAGTACAAGGTTAGTCTTCCAGTTCTGAAGTGGAAATACCTTAGGTTTTTGTAAACAGTGTTTCCAAAGGCTTCATTTTGCTTTCATGCAACGGTACACAAATCCTACCAAAATGCAAGGATCTGCGTATTTCAATCTAATCAACAGTGCCAGACACTAGGAATGACAGAGAGGTACCAGTACGAACATTTTCACAGTCTTAACCATACCAGAATACAGCCTGAAGCTCTCCTACCTTTGCACTTGTAAAAACAAGATAGGAAATGCTGGTTTAAAAAATTGCCTGCATGGAGTATACAGACCGCATGATTGAACACTCTTTTCCCCAGTGGTCTGTAGCGGTTTCATACAGACCCTGGGGCACGCATTTCCATGGCATGATTCTCAGTGCTGACTTCCAATCATCTAGAGTAGGGACTTGGCTGGAATGCTTTGCAGCTCTCTTTCCTACCCACATTACCTACATGCCCGTCCCACTGAAACCTGAGAAAAGAGGGGACAGAGGATGTCCCAATCTTATTGTGATGTAGATGAAGGACACAGTCAGCATGGTGCTCACTCAGACCAGGAGTTAGGAAGCATTCCTGCACCCCACCATTAGCTGTAGCCTCATGAACTTACACAGTATCACAGAGGCACTCTATACAGACAGTGGCACTCTAAATGAACTACAGAGTCATAGAATCATTTAGGTTGGGAAAGACCTTTAAAATCATGAGTCCAGCCATAACTATCCTCACTATCAGATCAAATATTCTCTTCTTGCAGCCTTCTGCTTCGTTACTTCCCAAATTAATCCTAGGGACACCAGCCTCCTCTAATATGTGACCCTGGCATATGTCTAAAGCAGGTTCATCCAGTGACACTGAATTCATTTCAGTGACCTAAAAAGGCAGCTGTTTTGTAACATAACTGTGCATGACCACATAATCACAGTGTCATAATGCATGCACATACCGAGTGCAAATCAAGGCTGCAAAGACAACTTTAGGCCTGGTATTGCCTAACTTCTAAGAGCTTGACTCCACAACAGAAAGGGGCCTTGTTAGTTTGCTTGGGGTTTTTCTTCTTGGGTGAAAGGGAAGGGGCAAAATGAATGAGCAGCAAAACATAAACCTGAGAAAGCAGACACTCCATTGTATGGTGCTGTAGAGTTCTTCAGCTGTCAACAACTTGTACCTAAACAAGACTACGCAACTTGAACTAAGAAATTAAGCACTGGTTTTTAATATTCATTGTATGGCAGTATCACACTATTATTGTTGAATAGCTCACTTTACCATCTCAAATATGCCTGATGTCTTCCAGCGGAAGAGACAGATTCAGTGATCTTATGCTCTTTTCTATATGTACTGTATGTACTGTAATGCAGAGAATTTAACTTCTTTTTTTCTTCTAAGTTACCTCAACATATATGCCACAATTTCTCAGTCTTTGTTTTAAAAAACAGTAAATGTATAAGTTCCCCTTTATGCACAATTTCTCTGTCCTGTTACCTCCAATTTGCATAGTTCCCATTTCTGGCTCCCATTCTCTCTTTAGTTTTTGTTTTATTTCTCTGCAATTTCTGTGTACACTATTATTCTATAATTCCATTTTCACTAACTCTATACTCTGCCTGCAATAATTTATCTTCAGTAAAGCATTACATTTTCACTGGGCATAAAGGATGCACTTCACTGCCCTAGGTTACTCATGTAAGGTATCTTAGGAGCTAATGGCAACATAAATACACAGTTCTCTTCTAGTGAAGTGTCACCTTGCAATCAGCTGGCTCCTGAAAGACTCAGAAGTGATAGAATGCTTTGGGTCACACCTGAGGGCTGCAGCCTACCTGCATTTTCCCTGTAAGCTGAAACAGTTAAAACAAACAAACAAAACAAAAGAAAACCATCAAGCAATCAAAAACCCTTGCATGATTTGATGTCTGTTCATTGCAGATCATATAAATACAGGTAAGAATGAAAAGTACATGTTCCTTTTTTCCACTCCTATTGAATCGTGTAAAGATAGTGGATTCTTAGGTCTGAAGTACGGCAAAGACATTTGAGATGACACCATGCTTGATGTCCCTTGACACAAGCAAACATTTCAACCAAAACCAGTTTTACGCCTTCCTGTCTTTTATAGATAGACAGATTTAGGTACATTATATATTACTGTCAAAGCAAGGCAACAGAACAGAAATCAGTGTCAACCCTTAATGTGTTTAAACACTCCCAGTTTCAAGAAAGAAGGGCTCAGTTTTTAGATGGGAATCAAAGCTATGCTTTCATATAATTGTTCCTTCCCTTGGTATTTGTCATAGCACTTTCAGAAGTTATGAAAAAAAGGATGTCCTGTTGAAAGTTTTCAGATTTTCTCATCAAAATGTCAGAAAAGAAGATAACAACAGGCAAGTCTATTTCAAACTCTTCTCACTATTCTGTTCCTTTTGCCACTTCATTGCGATATCAGTTCACTCTTGTTCACATGAAGACAGTTCTGTCCTGGACATATTTGAACGGATTAAGAGCGAGCTCAAACAACATTCCTGTCTTTTCTTGCAGTAAAATAAAGTAAATGTCAGTCAAATGTAAGATACTAGAAATTTATTTAGACTGGCAGAACTAGGATTTAGACTACTGAGTTCAGGAAGCTAAATCCTATATTTCAGAGATGTGCAGATTTGCCAGAAAATTTCTTAATAGCACTTTTTAAACTGCCCAACTATTAGACTTGCAACCACTGAAAACATGGAAGTCCTGAGAGCTCCAGAGATAATTTCTTTTTATTAAGTATATACACTATGAAAGGCCAGGTAGTCATTTATATAAACAACGGCTGTAAACAACAGAAACCATTTATAGAATAGTGCAGTTGCATCCCTGCTGCCAGTACAGGGATATTCCAATATAGGATATCCTCCTTTTTAATATTATGAAAAAGTAAACGGACACTACTAACCATTTTAGGAAGTTCCAAATTTCCTTAGTAAAACTGAAGATATTTGGGGATATATAACCACTGCTCAACAGTCCTTAAAGTGGTGTGGTACGCACAAATCATGAACCTGCTTCTCCTTCTCTGAGTTTGCTTTTCATCTGCTTAGAACAGATGTGGTGAGGCCAGTGCTACAAAGTGGAAAGCTGCTGCCTCATCAGTTACAAGTCTCCAAACACTGTTACTTGTGTTTATTTAATTCTGGTAAAAGCCTTCCATAACTTAAAAAAGTCTTACATGAACGATGTAATTCAAATAAAATTTTAAAAAATAGTTTTGAACTGCATGGTATCATCATAATTGGAGAGCATGCTGAAAGGAGACTAGAGACCATACAGTGAATCATTAGTGCATAATTAGTTCATTAGACCAGAGAATCACACTATTCACTTTAACTGTGGCATATAAAGAAAAGTTTATATCAATAAAGAAACTGAGAACATAGCTTAGAAATCAGACTTACCATTCTTGGATAAATACTGAACATTCGTCATCACTCCTTCAGTGTAAGCCCCTGGTTCATAATTGTCCATCTCACCCGAAACAATATGAGCTATTCTTGAAGCACGCCCTCGGATTGCACCTGCTGCACGATCTAAACTGTCTGCATTTTGCTCTCTCAGTGCAATGATACACTTGTTTACATCCTCAAGAATATGGCTTTCTGCAAATAAAAGAACATTTCTTTTAAGATGGCACCTCTTACACAATCAGACACATTTTAGACTCAGAGTTGATTGCATTTTTTCTTCCCCTGTTGAAATGCAGGTGTGGATAAAAAACTTACAATATGAAATCTACACTGAACTGTCCTTGAAATTCTTAAAACAATTTATTGATTCCTAGAATTTAAAGGTACAGTAATAGTCTCCTATAAGCAACAGCAACAATAAAATACTGAGTCAGAAAGTGTTAGAAAAATATGAAAACCACAAAAATTTACATATGTAGTGAATATTTGCAGAATGAAGGAAAATTTCAAGGGATTAAAGCTGTTACTTATTGTTGAAACCTTAAGCCACTGTGACAAAAGGTTCCATAATGAGATGAATCTCTGCTGACAAACAATTGCCCCAACAACTAAACTAACTTCTTTTACATCAGTGTGTTAGGATGTTCACGCTAAATCAAACTCATGTGAATAGAAAGAGCAGTATTTTTCCCTGGTACTAAAATTACACTACTACTTATTAAATGATTGCAATATGAATCATTATTATAAAATTTTTATTGAATACATATTTGCCATATGGTTTACATTTCTTATTTACAGTAATGTATTTACTGCATTACTATGTATATTATTGGTTTATATGCTATTAGTGACATTCAAATAAATATGTGCAAATATCTATCTATACACACATACATCCAGTAGCACTTATCAGTATATTAACACAATTAAGCAGCAATGGCTTTCCTGCTACAGCTACATTATTTCACTAAGCCTTCTTAACACATAGTACTTCCCCCATTCAGCTATCTCTGTCACTGCCTAATGGCAGGATTTCTCTGTTCTATTATCATGCTTTCATTCCTACAATATTCTCTTCCTTATTGGAATTTTCCTCTTCAGAATTCATGATCACCTCACAAATTCAAAGCCACTTTGAGTAAATGAAGAAATTCTTGTTTGCTTCATCTGTTCTACAGTATGGCTATTGGTTTACTCTAGTTAACTGATTTGTGATGACCTATCCAAAGCCTATCCATGTTAACTTTACTAATTAAAACATATACATGTTATAGTCACCTTCTGCCTGTCCAAATAGACATACATTCAAAATTTTACATTTCTGGCACAAAACAGAACACACAGTTTGGGAATAGGCAAGGAGATGCTGCTAATCTATGTGAAACACAGAACCTCTGACACAGAACCTCTGAAAGTCAAGAAGTCTCTTAGACACCAGTTCTTGAATGAGACATTAAATGGGTTAATGATGATCCTCCTAGTAAAAAGTTTTAAGAAAAAAAATGAACATGCACAAAATCATTCTACTAAAGAGCTGAAAGATGCAATAGAAAAGGGCTATTCAGCAATAGCACTATTTAAAAAAAGACAACACAACAATATATGTCATGGTAATTGCTATATTCTGACTATAGGCAATATTTAACATCCAAAGGGTTTCTTCAATATTTGATAAAGACAGACAAAGAGACACCTGGGAGCTGAAGAAGTGGATGTGGTACAGTTAACCAAAGAGGTACCCAGTGGTGTGTTTGCTAAAGATGGGAGTTGAAATAAGTTGACTCTGTCTTCCCTACAGGTCACACATGCTTATATCTGGCAGTCGCCTCCAATGCAGGCAGAACTGCAAAGTTGCTTTTGCCGTTTCCTCTTTGACAGACCTTTTTTTTTAACCGGTGGTAGTTGCTCTAGGTCAAGACAAACTGAGCTGCTTGACACACTTCCACACTAAAAGGCATCAAACACTCAGTACAGAAGAGACACTTAACTTGAACCTTTCTTTGCTATTTCACTCAGCTCTATGGGATGTAATGACCTCACTAAAGAGATGTCAATTTGTGTCTAGGACAGTCAGAAAAGATAAATTATTACAAAAATCATAAATACAACATAAGCATGGCATATGAGCATTTCCAAGTCACCCATGCAAAATGTGAACAGTTAAAAAAGAACAAAGATTTGGCTAGAGGGAAGCAGAAGGAGAAAATCTTTGCTTAAAGACTGATGGAAGCAATTGTTGGGTTTACACGGTCAGAAATAAAAATGTAGACAAATGCAGAAGGGTGCCAAGCAAAGAAGAATTATACAATTCTTATTCCAAAATAAATTATTACCCTTCTGTCTTTCTGAACATTCATTTTCTTGACATTTTTCACATGGCCATAGTAAAGCTGCATTTGTGCTATTTTTCAAATGGCAATAGTAAAGTTGTATTTGTGCTTAACAAACTATTTTTTGATACTCAAATATATAGTAATGGAAAAAAGAGCATCAGCAGGAAGTATGGAGATGAAGGAGAAAATACTGGTACTAAAGTAAGACTGGTCATAAAACCAAAGGCTAATAGATCTCAGTAAGAATTCAGATCAAGCTAGAAGACAGTATCAGTAATGTCAAGAGTTACAGAGAGAACAGGTATGTGATATGCTAGTATTCCCATCTATACCACCAATACTGAAGGACATACTACATTTTGTCAGGCAAAGTAATGTGTATATAGAATTTAACTTATGGTACAGAGGGTAATACCATAAAATATAATTAGAAAATATGTTTATGGCTTTAAAGCTTAAACACGTCTTAAAAGCTTCCATATTAATTTTGGTATTGAATTTCCTTTCCTACACAGACCTAAAATCTGCTTTATCTCTCAGAGAATGTAATACAAGAACATTAGGAATGCAAGATGTGAATGCAACAGATTTCCTCTATCTTCAGAAATACCGTTGTGAAACTTCTCTTGCACTAAGCCATGAAATAATTCAGAGTTTACATGTTTCTTATTAGCTCACATGACTGCCATTCAGTACATCAGTATTAAGTTACATTTTATGTTACACAATAAATTGGACAACCGAGGTAGCTCAGCAGACAAAACGCATCATTAGGTAATCCTGAATTACTAACTGTGTCTGGCATGAGTATCTGGGATTCTACCTATGCAAAAATTATGAAATCTGGTTGAGTTTATGAAATTGCTACATCACAGAATGCCTCTGTGAATATGGAATGTCCATACCCTTTCAGGTACATATCACCAATCTCCAAAGTCAGCAGAAAAAGAAAAGTTTCATAATGGTGACTTCATTACCACTGTTGGTTCAGTCTGTGCATATTCTGTATCTAAACCCATTGGACGACCATCTACATGGAAGTAGGACAATGAGAGGACTGGCAACTATTTCAGTTCCACCCATGCCAAACACAACACATGAAACTGAAAGAAAGGGACAAATGACAAGATGCACAAAGATGTTCCAGGGACTACCCTGTGCTGTATAGGCTAACATCTCACCTTTCTTTTTTCAGGCATCTGTTCCTGTATGCTTTCCACAGTGGGAGGCTTCCAAACAAAACAGTTTGTGAATGTGTGCAAGGTTGAAAAAGGCTAAAGCACTGTGAGCTGACATGCACGGAATGCATGAGAAAGGACTAACAAAACCCCACTTCTGCTGCCATAGTTATGCTTAAAACAAAGTAATATAGATCACCACTGCATTAGGTTTAGTATTGCCCAACTGTTAACAGAGATAATTACAGAAGCGGATAGAGCAGCCTCCACTTTAAGGACCTTTGTGTGATGAACATACTGCCTTTTAACTGTTCAGCAAAGACAACAACTAAAGGGCTTAGTCCTGTGTAAATAGAAAGGTAGGGCTCTTCTGGTATCTACCAAGTGAAATCTCCACAATGGAAAAACATAGTTCACTAGTTATCTTGTGTGATATGAATCTGAAGGAAATTTAAAAAAAAATATTGCATGTGGCCTAATGGAAATACTGTATGAATGGAACACACGATGGAAACCTCCAGGTTTCCAAACCCTTCTAGGAGATGTCATGGAGACTTTCATGGAGAAAGAAAAAGCAAACTTGAGGCTAGATGCTCAACAGAAATGCAATTAGATGTGTATGTTGTGGCCTGAGATCCCAATTAGCTGCTTCCTTCCAAATTGTTAAGACTTCTTTTAAGCCATTTTAGAATCTAACTATCAAAATCCATAATAATATCAGGGAATATACATTAGAATGTGATATATCCTTCCAGATGTTGTGTTTCAAAGAAGCTAAAGACAGAAACAGATTTTATTAACAGTATATTGTCCATCCACCTTGTACTAGAAAAGATGTGCAACATCTTTTCTTGCTACATCCATCCATAGTCTCATGTAAAAGATCAGTTGAGAACTTGACAAATGCCATACTTATGTCAAAAACTCAAAAGCTCTTGTCAGCGTTACAGAATGCAGACAATACATGCACGAAATGAGCATAAATGACCTCGTCCACACACATGGGTACTACACAGTGAATATCCATAGTGAATATCTGAATATCCATAGCCGACATGCAGACTTTCACAATGTTCTGAAGCTCCTCCTAGATGAGTTACTTCACAATCAATAAAATGCTGCTTACGTTAATTTTCCTAAGGCACAAACAAGCTTCTACATTTGCCTTAGCACATCTAATGGAAAAGGAATGAAATGAGCACTGATGACAGTCCAGCTGAAATTGTTCTAAACTGTATCTTTCTTATATATGCTTCCCCCTCCTGTACAAAATGCATTAGATCAACTTTTGATTTTCATCCAAGCATCCTACTTTCCAAAGCAGAAAAAGAAGATTAAGAGGATGTACCATCTCTTTGTCATGAGTCAGAATGTCTAGTATAAGAGTTAATTGTAACAGTGGATTGATAGATGTTTAAAGAAATTGTCAGATTGCCATGGTCACCACAGCAATTATCGTGAGTGGTGCACTGTACCTTCTGATCTTCCTTTGGGATCTTGGTGTTAGTTGTACTGGCCAAAAATCATCTCTCAGCTGAGCTAACTACTGGATAATAAAGCTGTCTTTGACAAATCCATGACTCAGCCTCTCTGCGATAAAATCAATAGCTCTTCCTTTGCATGTCATCTGAAGAAAAAGACAGGTGATGCCCTTCCACTCCACTTGGCACTGATAAGGCCTCAGTTGAAGCGATTCTTTTAAAAGTTTCTCCACTCAGTTCAAGAAAATTGTGGACCAAATGGAGACATTACAGAAAAAAATAGAAAAGAAAAAGAATTATTAGAGATTTAAGAAATATGGTATATGAAGAAGCATTAGAAAACTAAATTTGTTTGGTCTCCTGAAGAGAAGATGGAAAATAAAACATACTTTCCTGCAATTCCTATACCATAAAATTAGATGTACAAATGTATGCAGTGATAGTTTAGCCTGACCAAAATGATTTCTGTCTTTTACCATCTGTTGGCATGATAAAACGGGAAGCAAAGAAACTTTGTACAAAAAGTAAATTTCTTTTCAGACCACTCCTATTCCTGGACATGGTACCTTATAGTGCTACTCAGAAAAGGATTTCAAGTTCTCCAATAATGGCACTACCTAGTATGCGTGCTCCCACAGATTCATAATGCTTTGATGAATCCCAAAATTGTATTTGAAAGCAAACAATTATTAATAATATCCATACTTAGATTTAGTAATTTCTGGTGCCAAAGTTAAGAGAACAAGACTGCTAAGTGGAAGATGGAAGTCCCAGTATACAACTCCCTGTTATCATTCCTCCTGTATTCAGACAGAAAAAGAAGTTGCATTTAATTCCCACCTTTTTCCTACATACTGAAGTTCAGAGAATACGCAAGGCTAAATCTCCACAAGCAATCTTATGGAATAGATTTTCTTGGCAGTTGGGACTCTTTAAATATAATATCTGCATTCTACAAGTAAGACAGTGTCTTAGCCACTATTCAAAAAAGAAATCACTGGTAAACACTTAATGTTCAAGGTCCCTGGCAACTTCAATAGAAGAATTTTTAAATGAATAAAGAAATGGAGAAAGAGAATTACTCAGAACAAGGAAAATAAATATCCTTTCTTCTCTGATTATATTAACCAAATTTACTTTTTATCTGCCAAAACTAAGAAACTAGATAATTTCTAATATTATTTGTTGCTAATACACCTGACAACACTGTCATTCTGTCTCAGACCAAGAGTGGTACTGAGAGGCACGGTTGACAATGGTCTGATATTTACTCAAATGCACACATGTTGCGTGCTTCCAAAACGCTCTGTTTTTAGACACATGCAGTTAAAATATAAAATGCACATAAATGTCTATTGTCAAGTCCATCTTAAAAAAGGTAAGGAAGAGGATCCAGAAAGCTACAGGTTAAGGCTTCACCTCAGTTCCTGGAAAATTATGGAAGAAGACCTCAAGGCATTTCCAGGCACATGAAGGACAGGAAGGTGTTCAGAACAGCATCAATTTACTAAGGACAAATGAAGCATGGCCAAACTGATTGCTTTCAGTGATGAAGGACTGGCTCTATGGATGAGGGGAATGCATTGGTTATTGCTTGCTTCAAGAACATTTTTGACACAGTCTCCCATAGCCTCCTTACAGAAAAATTAGAGTGATAGCATCTGGGTGGGTGAAGTGGCAATCAGACCATCAGGGTCACAGAGGAGTGGTCAGTAGTTCAAAGTCAAACTGGAGGCTAGTTAGGACAGCTGCTCTTCAGGAAGAATTGATGCTGAGGCTGACACTGTTTAACTTCTTCATTAACACCTTGGGCAATGTCACAGAACACATCCTCAGCAAGTGTGGAGGTGACATCGACTTGGCTGACTGGCTGGCCATTCAGAGCAACCCTGACAAGCTGGACAAATGTGCCAACAGGCTATTGGTCAGAAGTTGAATTCAAAGGAAACTTAGGACTTGATGTAAGGGTTAAAAAAAAAAATAAAAATTCTTAATCATGAGTGCAGTGAAACACTTGAACAAATTGCCTGTGGAGACCAGAAATTAACTGATGCAGAGAAATGGGTGCAAATGTCTTTCTTTTCAAGTGCTAGATAAAACAAATTATTATTACTTTTAAACAACACTGAGAAAGTCTGCCACAACTACAATATCTTCCTGAAGGGGGAATTATGATGTCAAGAGAGACCAGATTTGGAAAAGCCTCCTGAGTTAATAGGTATGTCTCATGTTAATGGGTACCAGGCTGCAAGAACAAATTTTCCTGAAAGAAGAACATGCCTAGGAAGTGTGTCAAAGAGTTCCAGGAAAAAGTGAGCTAACTTGGAGAAAGGTAAAATCTAAGAGTCCAGTATGATGGGACATAAGCACAAAAATATGACAGCTATCTCAGTGAGCTGAAGGCTGCAAGACAAAAGCTACAAGACAACAGAATATGGATGGAAAAGGAAGATGAATGTGGGCAGAGAAAAGAGGGGATGGCATAAAAGCACCCCCCTAGACAAGATACTGAAAGTTCTTCAGTATCTATCACTATCTGTGCACATCCCTATAGATGAATTTTGAACAAAAAGGGAAGCAACACTTTAAATTGTATAATAAATTTCTTGTTTGTGTTTTTAGAAACTTCAACCTGTAGTCTGAAACATTAACTTCAGTTCTGTTCACAGAAAATACTAACCAAAGTGTGTATTTCTTTCGCATTTTACCTTAGGGTGAACAAAGTATTGATTGAGTTGGCAGCTTCTCCTTAAGGTTCATTTTCATTCACATATGCACAAACGATTCCAAGATGTTAGCATTTAAACTCAAAAAAGCAAAAAAGTAAAAAACAAACAGACACCCCCCCCCCAAAAAAAAAAAATCTCCCACCACATCGCCACCAAAAAAGAACCTCTGAAAATAGGAATGTTTCTTAAAGTGAGTGTCTATTAATTACAGAGTTGGCAGCCCAAAACGATCAGTTTAATTGGCTAATGAAGGTTTCAGATTACAGAAAATTTCTCTCCCTGCATGAGTGAGAACCTTACAGCAATGTTAATCCTTTCCAGACTTTTATTTCTTTCCTTCATTCATTTTAACACGATTACAATAAGATTTGGTTGGTTTGAGATGTTAACTGCTTGTCCTTCAATCCTTGCCCTCAATTTCTTGGGCACAAAATTCAGCCTAGAGACAGGTTCCTGGATTGTCAGCTTCCCCTTTCAGCATCCAGATATATTCCAGGATCTTGGGGAAATAAAGGAAGCACAGTCTTAAATTCTCAGTATGCTTAAGTCTCTTTTCTTTCCTAGAACTTTACATGAAGCAGGCTCTGAGATCTCTGAAAACAAGGAAGTACACTGTAAAAGCATACAGGCCATCTTGATGACTAATAGGATCTAGAGAGAGGAAGAGCAGAGAAAAAGTAGACCAGAAGCATGGACACCTGGATGGGCAAGAGATAAGGAGAAACCAGAAAAAGCAAAAACATAAGCATATCCTGCTGCATAGAGGTCACTTCTCTATCTACATACTCCAATTCTCTCCTGGGCTACAAGACCAAGGAAACACTTTCCTCCAGAAACATGCAGGGGTGATCTGCACTCACACAACTTGCCCCTAGCCTCTTCATTTGGCCTAGTCATCTTAAACACACTCTTCTTACGTCAACTGAGAACAATTATACGTTTTAGGGACAATCTACCTTATCCTTTATGTACACATGTAAATGTGTCCAATTCACTTAGGCTTTAGAGGTGCCCATTTCTCTCCTCTGGCTATAAAAAGCTGAGAAAGTTTAGCTCAGTTTTTATTTTAACAATTAAAGGTGATGTTTCATACTCCCATTATCCACGATAATGTACAGGGCAACAAAGAATTTTTTATGTATTAATAAGCTGTAATACGATGCTGACTTCGTAGGACAAGAAGGGAGAAATAATGAATTGAAAATGGTAGCAGGACATGAAAGAGGAGACAGCGAGACAGAAGAAGAAATAAAGCTTTCTTGTTTAATCCTCAGAAATCACCATAACCCCAATTCATGCCTACAATACACCCCCCCAACTGCTATTAATTTACAGAATGTACATAGCAAATTTTACTCAAACTAGCCTTGTCTCAGCTATGAACCTAGGTAATTATAATTATTCTCTCCTAAAAGAGCATTGTCTTCACCCAAGTAGCTATAACTGACATACAATAAAATTTTTCAAAGAGTGTAATTTACCTTCCTAAAAAACAAATTCAACAACTTCAGCTCCTTGAAGTACAATAGAATAAACCCCTTCAACTTTAATTTGAGTGTGGTAACTGACTAGAAGGCCATTTGGCCTAGACTAGGAGACTAGGCAGCACTGGACTAGAAGACCTTTTCTGTCTCACCTACTGCAGACGGACTAATACTTCGTTATGTTATTTATATTAGAATTGTCATGGTACATGTACATCTCTTACATCTGACCACAAATGTGGGGATGGCAAATGCCTCCCCCTTCCATAGCAACTAGTACTTCAATGGACCTGCATTATACACTCAGATTTGCTAAACTGCTCCAAAAAGTGTCTCCACCATTTAAATAACTTTACACCTAATACAGTAAAGTGCTTCCAGACAGATTCATATTAACATATGTTAATTAGCATACATCCCCCATCCCCTATACCACTTTTTAGAAATTTAGGTTTTAGTGAACACAGCATGCTAGAAGAACATTGTCAGGTAACTTTATCTCTGCATCAATAAGTTAATTGACTCCGGTGTTTCACTTATTCACTAAGGCGTGAGGCTGGTGAATGAGAGATAACAGTCAAAATGGAACAGGCGAGGATCTGAAGGGGAAAAAAAAAAAAAAAAAAAATCACTGCAAGGATAACGAGGTTCACCAGATTAATGAACAGTTGTTCAGAGAGGTTGTAAAATCTCTGTTCTTAATCTGATTTTAGTGTGGTCCAGCTGTGAACAGTAGGATGGACTAGACCTTGAGGTCCTTTCCAACCTGAATGATTTTATGACTCTGTGATATAGAGAGAAAAAATGGTAAGAACTGCCAGCCAAAAAGAGCATGGGCTAAAGCTGACAGATCCAGGCTCCATGAATTACTGAAACACGCCTTCTTAGCATCAGCAAGTCCTTTTACAGATTTGCTCATAAAATTCTTCAGAACATTTGCCACCAACCATCAGCCTTAACTTAGACTTCTCTTCTCAGTTTGTTATCTTAGACATAATAATTATTTTTCACTCTTCCCTTTAGCTACTGGATAATGGAGAACTGTTTGCAAAATCATGTCATATTTTCCTTAGTATGTGGCATCCAGTTCATAAAATACACAGGAAAACCATTTCCTTTATACTCAGTCCAAGCCTGTTCCCTTCATTCACACAGAAATGCACAAAGCATTGATATTATTCTCCTCAGAACATACACTCTCTCAAAAAAATACAGGAGACGGTTTCTCTTTCTGTCACCTTTATAAACCTCAAGTAAAAATTCCTGGAGGCTTCTTTTTTTCCAGTAGATGAACTACAAAAGGGGAGAGACTTTTCTTTGGAATATTTTTTTGTTTTCATGTGTTTCTTCATTCCCATCGGCTTTTCAGCAGTCTACTAGAACTGTCTGGGGGAGAATTCTTAACTACAAGAGAGGATTCTCCTTCAGCATGTGAGAAGACGACTGTGTGTCATACAGAGAATCCTCCACAAGCCTTTGTTTGGTCTTTTGTGTCCCACTTGCCAACTTGCAGAGTTGCTTACACAGCTAACAAATTAAAGCAGGTAGAGGCTAAAAAAAAAAAAAAAAAAACCCAAACCAAAAAAAAAAAAAAAAAAAAACCCACAAAACAAACAGGGAGTTGTACTTTCAGTGCTATGAAAGTAGAGATTCAATTTTCCATATCATTTGCTCTGCCAAAAGAGAAGAGCTGAAGTCTGCAGTTTTATTGCCTTCGGTGAAATACGAGTTGGTCCTAAACAGGTCATAAATAAATCTGTTTTCTGCCCTTCTATGGCTGGGAAATGGAAAATTTATTGTTGCTTTCTAAATTCTGCATTCAAAATCCAAATCTAGCTAAAATATTATCTAACTTCATGAAAATACCTCTTAAAAACCCAGAAAGGCCTTGATAAATCATAAATCCTTAAGTCTAAAATGGCAAAAGCAGTATTTTCTGAATTACAGATTATCTAAAGGAATTAGTTTACGCCAGGAATTACACAGAGTTTTTCATTGAGCTCCAGTTTTATCTCACTGGAAATGAAAGTCTTTTGAACAGTGAAATAACTAGCCAGGTTACAGTGAAACAGTTCACAGAACATATCTTAAAAATCAGTGCATATCTGAGTTAATAATTTCAGGGTAGATGCTATAGAATGAAGAGCTGGCAATCTTCCTAGTTTGGACCAAACAGCGTAAAAGAAATTTGCAATTACTGGGTAATACTCAATGTCTGTCTTTGGATCAGCTGAAAGATTTGGTTAATTTATGACCTTCAAAAGATTTAATTTTTCTTGGGATGGGGGGGCAGGATTAACAAACATGAAAATTTATCATCTATTTCCTTCAGCTAGATTAGTGGTGTATAATTGGAGACCTTTTGCATTACCTGTTTTACAATGTGTGCAACAAAGCAGACCATATTATGTTAAATGGTAGCTATTTCGTTTATGTCTATAAAATATTGTCAGAAGATAATAGCCATCTGTCACTTAGATAATTGTTCAGGTGAAAACACTGACTTTATGATGATATTTTCTTGTAACAGCTTTATATCTGCTATAATGAACATCTGATGAACACCTAATAATTCTATTTGACACTAGCCAACCCACAAATAGGGCAAATGTTAACAGATGGAAAACATTTAATTGACAAGAGATAATTTGGGGTAGGAAACTCAGAAATCTCCCTGCAGAAATGATAAATTCTAAGCTGTGATAAACTTGTCAGTTTTCCTGGTGGAAGCATTATACTCATCTGTGAATTGCGTTGTTTACTGTTGAAAATAGTAACCTCTTGAAATATCAAGCTTGCAAAAAGAAAAGCTGCTTTTTCATTAGAGCAGTTTTTCCACTGAAGTGTAAGCTAGGATGATTTTTGTTGCTGTTGGGGAGGGGGACATGTTATTGTTTTGGTTTGGGTGCTTTTGTGGGTGTGGAGGGATTAAGGTTTGGGGTTTTGTTCGGTTGGTTTTAAGTTTTTTTACACTACCATGCACCACATTTCTGGCACCAAATTTAAAGTATCTGCTAAAATTATTGGCAACAGAAGTCTGGACACCGAAGTCAGACTTTCTGCAACCCATGAATTTAATTACACATGTTCCTCGATTTTGCACTTCCCCCCCTCTGATGTACTAAGGATTTCCAGCTTTGTAGCAAACAAGCACATGTCCTATCCAGCTGCTGGACATTACAAAGGGTAGGCTGCCTTTTGATCATCAAGGAAACCTCATTAGCATCCTACCGCTTGTTGTCAAGTTCACAAGAGGGGACCTTAAGCGAACACATCACATTCAACAATCAGCTTTTGTTCATCTTGTGCATGTATGTCTGTTTTCTCAAATCTCATTTTAAAAGATAATATGGGTTTGACATGCTGCACACTAGCCTGGCTCGCTATCTTTCAGTAGTAAAGGCACATACTAGAAGTTTCAGAACTACAGCACAACTGGAGCCTGCTCTCCCAGATATAGATTTTGTATCGTATCCTGGAAACAGAAAGTCTGACATTCTGCACCATAGTAGCATCATCACTTTAAACTCTCAGTGCCACTGATCAAAAACCTTCCCTTGTCATTTGGTTGTGCTTATTTAGATATCATTTTTTAGAACACTTGTGTATGTTTCCAGTAGGCCTCATTACAAAAAACAAGCAAATCAATTCCTGCAAAGCTACACAAAACCATTAAAAGCTACTTCCACAGCTGCAGCTGGAAAGCTATTAGCAACCAAGCTGTTAGGAAATAAACACACAAAAAATTAATCCCAATCTGTATCAAACCCATGCATTTTAGACCATGCTCCAAAGGCTGCGAAATCTGAACTCAGCCAGATCAAATACAAAGTGAATTCCAAATGCATCAGTCTTCAGAAGTCTGGAAGAGGATGCCAGTAGTTTGCAAAGCTTGTGATGAGAAACAAATCTTGCAGAAAACTAGGTCTCAGCAACAATTTACTGAAATTCAGTGAGAAGTGAGCAGAAATTCAATATGAAATTTCAGTTTGTGGATAACTGAATAATCCAATAGTCCATTGCTGAACTACACTACCTAGCCTCCTTAGTACTGCCTACTTACTGAATGACTTCACACATCTGAGTTGCTCTTATCCTCTACAGATCTGCAAGAAGTTCACCAGTACAATGTTCCCATAACCTTATGTCACGGATGAGTGTTTTAGATCATTTAACCACTGTCAACAGTATTAGCAAAAAGCGACTTTAATGTCAATTTGTAAAAGTGCAACTTAACAAAGTTCAATAGCAAGGTTCACTCTATTACAGGTACAGAAAATCTTGAATTAGAAAATGCTACTTTGAAATAACAGGTTTTTATGGGACAACACTTGCCAAAACGGTTTCCCAAAATCAGCGCGTGATACATGGTCTAATTTGGTGGCCAGGATATGGCATACCTAAACAAGCAGTCCCTAAGAATGCATCAATTATCTAACAAGTATAATACCATTATAATGTTTGCTCTTGAGTCTAAGCAACCAGTATTACAAGAGCAATTTGCATTGAGATCAGTGTATCAGGGACTGTCTGCTACTTTGGGGGCAAGGATATGAATATCAAAGGGAGGTAGGAGGCAACACTAGATTTTCAGTTAAAACAATGGATACACTGAGCAACAACAAATTTTCACAAACAAGACATTCCTCTAAAGGAAGCTGAAAACAAATTGTTGAACTACTATTTGTGACATGTAACATATCAAATTCTATTAATCTTGGTAACAGAGTAAGAAAAATTGATTACTATTGTGTTAACTTTTAAGGCATTTGTTAGGAATGGGGAAACAGAAACCTATATATAACATTTCTGTTGGGCAAACTGGTAGGAACTTTTATAGAAAATAGAACAGAGAGAGATCCAAATAAGATGTAATTAACAAGGAACAAAATAGAGTAGAAAGCCACATATCAGAAACTGGAGATTTTTAAAGGCACCAGAGAACAGTGGGATAAGTAATACATTTAGTAACTATAGACTGGATTTCCAAAAGACTTTCAAAATGGCCAACTTGCAACTACTATTCCTGGACAACTCTGAGATGGCACGGGATAAGATGACAGATTTTCCTAGGTGTCACTTACTTCTTACAAAGCAGAAAACAAGGGCTAGAAATAAGCAGACAGTTTTCACAATTACGTAAGCCAGCAGTTCCGCAGGGATTGGCTCTGAAATGGTGTGATTCAATATTTATCAAAATAATATAAAAAGAGAGTACTGAAGTAACAAAGGAGGGATTTTTTTTTGGTCTTTTCTCATTTAGCATAGTCAAAGTTGACAACAAAGAACTGAAGATGGCTATCGCAGCACCAAGTGATCAGTCAATAAAACACATCACATTCAATGTCAATAAACTCAAATTAATGCGTATAGTGAAACAGTCCTAATTCTATATAAAATACTGACCTATAAATTAGTTACTACTATTAAGCATAGAAATTTCTGAAGTCAATTAAGAAAATTCTAGAAGCACACTAGCTTAATGACGATTAAAAGGTAAACAATAGTAGGATTTCTCAGGGAAGACCTGACAGTAAAGAAAAAAGGGGTTTACTATGCCAGCATAAGCCATGATATGCCTACATCTTAAATGCTATGAACAGTTCTTGTCCTTCCTTCCATCTAAAAACATCTACTTCAGCAAGCAGCAGGACTAAAACCAAAAAACCCTAGTTCTTCACAAAATACATCTCTAAATTGTTGAAATAACAGTTATGTAATGTTACTGAAGACAAACTTGTTAAAAGAAAGAGTACAAGACAGTAGAGGATATGCCCAGCAAGGGCAAAGTCATATGATGGCTTTGACAGACTTTCAGGAGAGTCATTAAGCTGATGAAAGCTATACCAGCAGAAGCAAACTTTGCATGCTCAATGACACACACATCAAGCCTTAAGTCTTGATCAAAAAGGAAAGAATTCAAAGCCATTTTCTTACACTCCAGGTGAGAACTGTGAAGAGGGAGCTTGACTGTTTTAGCTTAGTGAATTCATATATATCCCCAAGCACGTTATAGACAGGCCAAATAAACTTGAGATAAATGGTATTGAAAAACCCACTGTGTAATTTACCTTTCTGTTCGAATATCATTTCACCATAAATAAGTGTATACATCTCTACTTAGATTCTTACATTTATTCTCTTTCAAAAAGCATGGCATGGTATTTTGCTATCGCAGGTGCCAAAAAGCCAGCATGAAAACATTAAATTTAATCTTAAATCTCTGAATAGCATCTTTTTTCCCTATCTCCATAGCTATGCTGAGTGAATCTATAATTGGCAATTTTTGCTATGCATTCATCTGTAAACATGCTACATAGACCTGAAAAACAGTAATAAACTGAAACAGAACTTTGAACCATTGATGGAAAACTAATTATATCAAGTGAGATAAGCAAGCCAGAAATCTGAATCATTCTCTTATTCCTTGACCAAGTATTTACAGTACATTTTTCAGTTTACTTTGAATGACTTCAACTGTCCAGGCTGCCATTTTAATGATTGTAACTGTCCAAAGTAATTTGAAACATGAGCCTGATCAAAATCTAAAATTTAATGCTATAAATACTTACAGACTGAGACTTGGCCTTACGGTTCATTGTATCTGAGTGCTATCCATCAAGTGCATTTTTTTTAACATAATAGAAGATGTAGCAAAGTTATAAGGTTAAAACAAGGGTGAGCTCAGCTTTCCAAACAAGCACCACAGAGCATCTTAGATCTCTTAATCCCAGCATTCCAACTGAGTAAGAGTTTTACACTATCCATAAAGAAGAAGGGGATGGTGTTAGTAAATAGGAATTATAATGGGGTTTTTTTGTAAGCAGTAAAAAGAATGTTCTCCCATGCATAAATAATGTTTGATAGTTGTGGGTTTTGGGGGGTTGTTTGAGTTTTTTAAACTAAAAGCATTTAATAAGAAACTTCAGACTGCCTTTTGCATTCTAAAACATGAAAAATGTTCTAGTGTGATTGCAGTTTACACAACAGTTCAACAGGGACCAGACAAGGGCTTCCCTTTCTTTCAGAAAAAAACTCAGACCTATCCACTAAGATCGAAATCACATTCACAAAGGAACACAGGGAACGGGACAAGAAATTCCACAGCTTACCATGAAATGGGCTCTAAAACCAGGAGCTATGAAGTACCACTGGCACTCAGGACTCATCCAGGAAGAGGCCCTTCTGCACAGGGTTAAAGGTCTCCCACATTGCTCAGCAGCAAAAGCCATCAGGGACGGGGAACAAGGTAGATTTTCCATGGCAATATGTCCTGGTTTGAGTGAGTGGCAGGGGTTTCTTGGTAGCAGGGAAGGGGGCTACAATGGTGGCACCTGTGAGAAGCTTCTCAAAGCTTCCCTGGCTCCAAGTTGGACCCGCCTCTGCACCAAGGCCAGGCCAATTAGCAACGGTGGCTGCACATCTGCAATAACGTATTTAAGAAGGGGAACCTGGGAGGAGGAGTTGGAGTTGTGAGGAGGTTGCGAGGAGCGCATGTGTGCGAACACCGAGGTTGGTGGAAGGATGGAGGAGGAAGGGGGGGAGGTGCGCAGGAGCAGAGACTCCCCTGTATCCTGTGATGAGACGGCAGGGCCACCCCCCACCACCCATGGAGGTCACTGGTGGAGCAGATACCGATTTGCGGCATGTGGGGGCCCACGCTGGGACAGGTGACTGCACCCAAAGAAGGCCAGGACCCCGTGGGAAGAAGGCCCCGCTGTTGTAGTTCAGCACTGGGAGGATTGCAACACACGGGGGTGACCCACACGCCCGTGGGAATGACTCATGTCAGAGTTGGTTTGTGGAGGACTGTCTCCTGTGAGAGGGGGACCGTGCTGGGACAGGGGAGGAATGCCAGAAGTTCTCCCTTCCACCCCGAGGTGCAAGAAGCGGCAGGACTGACCGCACCCCCCATTCCCTGTCCCCTGTGCCGCTGGTGGGGAGCAGGTAGAGATATCAGGAGCAAAGCTGAGCCTGGGAAGAAGGGAGGGGTGGGGGAGGTGTTTTCAAGATGTGGTAATGCTTCTCATGGTCCTACTCTGTCTGTTATGTGTTGTTTTAGTGTCTGTACTAAATTTATGTTCTTTTTTTCTTCCCCTAACAAGCCTGTCTTTTGTCTGTGCCTTAAAGGATGAGGTCATCCCTCCTTGTCCTTATCTCAAGTTCCTGGGTCTTTTGCTTTCCTCCTTCTCAGCACTGGGGGGGAAGGGGTGAGTGAGCAGCTGCGTGGTGCTTAGTTGCCCTCTGAGCTCAAACCACAACACAACAGAATCAACCAGCCCAAAACTTTGTGACTTGTGCTTACACATGCACTTACAAAAATGAAGCTGGATGTCTTTGTGCAGGTAAGTGACATATAAATATAGGTACAAGTTGTGCAAGATTTTTAAATAAAACTTGCACGTGGAATTTAAAGGAAGTACATGTGTTCCAACAGTGCAATGGTCTGCTGGCTTTGGCAAAGGAAAGAAATTTTAGGTGACCACTAAATCTAGTTATAATGGTAGAGACCTCTGATGGTCACAGGCCATTCCATAGATTGACTTCATTGTACTATAGCACATAGCAGAGCACTTTAAGCTAAAGGCAAACATATTCATTTACTACATTTGATATGGCGTGAACTTATTTTAAGATTTTTATCATCTGTTTTTTTTTTTTTTTTAATGGTATTCTATAAACAGCCTAGTTTTGTTCTCCTTTAGGGGTTAATAAAAAAGCAACTGTAGTTAATAGAAACAATCTCACCAAAGCAGAGTCCTGTGTTCATGTAATACCCATTTGCTCAATTACAGTCATGGGTAAGTCCAACTACCATAAATTGAGAGTAATTAAAATTAGAGATGAGAGAACTTTACCCACAGTAATTTAATCACACACATACAAATGCACAAACATGCAATCGGTCCTATAACTGCAGTGATGCATGACTTGAAGTAAACTGCCTTAACAGTATTATTCATGGCTTTGATGAGTTCACAGTACTTTGTTTTAGTACTACAGTAGCAAAGTTACTGCAAATATCTGAAGTAGCAAAGTTTGAGATGTTTCAACAGTCCCCACTCTTCCTACAATATACCTAGCAGATACAGGTAGGAAACAAATAACTTCTTCAGTGATGCTCCCTAAAATCTACTGGGTGGTCTCTATGCAAGCTGTTCTGCAATGAAAGAAAGATATCACGCGTTAGACTTGCTCCTGTAAGACAAGCCTAAGAGAAAGACATAACTCCAGAGGCAAAAGCCAAAACCTCCAAGTTAATGAAATAACATACTAACCTGATTAACCCTAATTATATCCAACACTTTCTATGTGGCTTCAGCACAACTGTGTATTTTGGCAAAGAACAAGTGATTAGTGAAGCATAAGAAGTTCTGCCTGGACTGCAATAAACTCAGACTAGCACCTTCTTTAATGCAGGCTTAGTGCAGGTGTTCAGAAAGATGAAAGCTAGCATACATTCCTAAATCACTGAATAAAACCACAACAGAATAAAGTGCACCTGAAAAAAATGCAGAGATGTCATACACTGTTTCTGTTTGCAAGTTGCTCCACTAAATTAGCAGACAAAGCATTAAAGTTTTACAGCCTTACCTGCAATGTACTAGAACATTGCGGAAATTTGTTTTTTTAAATAAGAATGGGAGTGTAGGGAGGAAAGAGATTCTAGAAGTTTTAGAAGATAAACTTCAAAGGAAAGAAATTAGAAGGTTTTGGGGCGAGAGGGGAAGGAAATCAGAAATTTTCAGTGGAAATGCACAGTACTAGACAACTGAGGAGTTTAGGAATAAAATAAGAATAAATTACATATAAATTACATATAAAATGGTTTCTAAACTTTGAAATGTATTGGATATAACCTTTCAGAATTTTTAACTGAGTTTCAGTAGCTGGCATTAAATACATTTCCCAGCACATATAAATTTCCAGTGGAATATGAGAACAATTAGTAAGGATGAACACGGTTTTACAGAGTTGTAGTAGCATTTTTCAAAAGGCATCTAAACGAAGTAGGGATTCTCTTCCACTAAACTTTCAAAACAGTTTCTGCACTTCTGAATGTTCTACCATTTGCCTCTATCTACATATTTACAATGACCTTAATTCTAAATGGCACCTCTACAAAGAGCTCTTGCCATGTCTAGGTTCCTACCCGAAGCAATTTTTTTCATGTAAAAATCCCAGATGATCATCAAAGCAGAGATCAGAAGGAAGAATTCAGTAAATAGGTCATTGATTTCCAAAATTTTTGGCAAGGTTAGTATCACGATTCAGCAACACTGATGTCATCAGTATATTGCAATAAATATTTCTACAAGTTAAGAGTTTGCAGAGGATAAAAATACTAGGTCTAACACATATGATGCATTCTCTAGTAATGACGCAAAGGGCACAAAAATACAGTCTGTTTCTAGACATTGATTTAGTGCAGTGAAGGACAGATCATGCCACAAGAATTAGAACACGTATTTTGGCAGGAAGGTGTGATATGCAAAGAGCTGAAAACCTATTGTATCTAATCTCCACTCTCCTTCCAGTTGTCTCCTACCCAGAATTTGTCACTCAATTCAAACCAATGGGTCAGCAAACCTTTTTACCATCCAAACCTTCTGGCAATTAGCCTAGGGAAAATAACAACATAAAAGAAAATCAACATGCCTCAGTCACTCCAGATAAGAGAAACACGAGGCAATTTAAGAACTTGCAAAGGAATACACATCAGAAATGAACACTGTGAACAGGTAAGGTGTTTTCCCTTGTATTAACTTGTTTATCACACAATGTTTCTCTACTGCATGACCAACTTATTTATGGAACTCCATTATTTAACAGTTCCTGTAATTATGAAATAACTGATATATATCCAAAAATGAAGAAATTATTCAATATGATTTCAGCACAACATGACCCCAACACAAAGAATAATCTGTTTTAACACCTCCTTCCCTCTTACCCCTCAGTCCATCAGCAGCAGAGTGCCTGAAGCTGGAACAATGACTGCAATTTCAGTCTGGATCCCAATTTCAATGCTGATCTGTGACAATCAGTGTGAGTCATCACACAGATCCTAAAGCAGCCATGACCTCTGGTTAGCAGACAGGATGCACGGGGCAAGACAGAGTCACTTATGTTAATTACCTCTGGTGCTCAGCATCCTTCTCTCTCAAAATGTCATCAATTAACGTAAGTTAAATCCTAAGCTATTTTTACCTTGAAGTTTGCTGCTTCTGTTTCAAACAAGAAAAAAGGGTTTTATACTAAAAACCAAAACTTTCTCTTCCCTTCAAATGTAACAGAAAGATATTAACACCCCTTTCACATCTAGGCCTGTTTCCATCCTCAGACTGTAATGGCAAGCATAAATTATTGTTTCAGGTTATTTGAGGTCCCAGAAAAAAAGGAAAAAGTGGCACTGGGTAGACTATGACACAATCCTGGATAAATGAATACGATGAGATGAAAAGGACAGGCAGCATAAAGTTATTTCTTAAGAATACCTTTATACAGAATGGGATACCGGACGATGAATCATAGAATGGTTTGGGTTGGAAGGGATATTAAAGATCATCTAGTTCCAACCCCCCTGCCATGGGCAGGGACACCTTCCACTAGACCAGGTTGCTCAGAGTCCAACCTGGCCTTGAACACCGCCAGGGAGGGGGCAGCCACAGCTTCTCTGGGCAACCTGTGCCAGTGTCTCACCACCCTCACAGGAAAGAATTCCTTCCTCATATCTAATCTAAATCTGCCCTCTTTCAGTTTAAAACCGTTACCCCTCATCCTACCCCTACACCCCCTGATCAAGAGTCCCTCCCCACCTTTCCTGTAGCCCCTTTAAGTACTGGGAGGCTGCTCTAAGGTCTCCCCACAGCCTTCTCTTCTCCAGCTGAACACCCCCAACTCTCTCAGCCTGTCCTCACAGGGGAGGTGCTCCAGCCCCCTGATCATCTTTGTGGCCTCCTCTGGACCTGCTCGAGCAGGTTCGTGTCTTTCTTGTTCTGGGTGCCCCAGGGCTGGACACAGCACTGCAGGGGGGGTCTCACGAGAGCAGAGCAGAGTGGGAGAATCCCCTTCCTCGACCTGCTGGCCGCACTGTGCTTGATGCAGCCAGGAAACAGTTGGCTTTCTTGGCTGCGAGCGAACATTGCTTGATCATATCCAGTGGTTCAACAGAAGAGTAACTCCTATAGGACAGAGATAATTAAGAATGTGTGATATTGAGAGAATATTACAACAACTGGAAATGTAGTTCCATATAATTTTATGTTAGTGAAAAGTCAGAGGAGCTAAAAGTATAGCATGATTATTTTTTAAAAAAAGGCTGATCCAAAGTAATTTTGGAGTAGTACAGGAAAGATCTCTTTTTATTATATGAGTCTGGATAATGCTAGGGATCTGCTACAGATTTGAAAAAACAAACTTCAAAATTTATTACAAACATAGCTACCAACCAGAAATACATCAGACTGGAAGATCAAGGGGAGAATTCATAAAATTAATGTTAGTCTAATCTCAACAACCTTTTTCTGTATTCAGGAAATAAAAACTGAATCATTCAGAAGAAAAAGTGATGCTCTCCCAAATATCTCTAAATGAGCACATCTCTGTTCACTTAGTACTGAAGAAAAAAAGGAGATTAAATTAAGCTTCAGAAATTCATTTAGATGTAGATTGAAGAATAAATGCTCATCAGATCTTGTAAAAAAATTCACCTATTTAAGAATTGCTTTTGTTAAGAGGTATTATGATTCAAAACAAACATTGGGTTGATTTTAATTCAGACAGAAGTATATAGAAAGACTATGACTCCACAGCTTAAGTTCTCTTAAAGGTAAACTGTGGTAAGATTAACAGAACTGTTTAGTGAAATCAGTTGTACTCATGAGTCTAGGGGAATAAGAGAGGAAAGAACTGTACTGAACTTATATCAACTATCTTCTGCAACTAATTATACAAAAGAAATTAACAGAAAGCCTACAAGGAACACAAACAATACAGGCAGAGCTAGAGCTGAGACACAAAAGTCATTCTCACACAGCTCTTGCAAAGGATGTAAAAAACCAAACATAGCACTTAAAAACCAAAACAGCTTAGAGAAGAAAATTACCAAAGAGAAATTGACCTGCTGTGAAATTCAGTCAACGATGAGTCTAACGATCCAAGAGGTTTCTGCCAGGAACCTCTTCTAAAAGTTTTCAGCAACTCTGTTTTAGTACTACACAGAAGCAATAAAGTACTGGGATTTCCCCCCGCTTCCTTCCCCCGCAGTGCTTCAGAAATACCAGTCTGAAATCCAAGAAATTGAAGGATAATTACATGGGCATTTCAGGCCTTCTAAAATTATATGTGTTTCAGTAAAAACAGGTGACTACATTCTTAAGTAAGAAGGTGGTCTGCTTTTTCTGAAGCAAATTCTCAAACATCAATATATGGTCAAAATACTTTGAAATATGTTTTTATGTAAATAACAAAGTTTTTGCTTTCCATCTACTTAAATGTCTATTTCATATACTGAAATACTTTAAAACATAAAGCTTTACAATAATGTTAATCGCAGTTATTTTTCTATCAAATAATGGCGTGCTCCTGTTACTTTCAGTTCCTCAGTTTAATAAATAATTTTAAGCAAACAATTACAAATGAAATGCTTATGTAAATCCCTTTCTATTATAAGAAAGGATATGCTTTCTAACTTACATCAATTATAATCTTCACCACAACTACTGCATTACCACAAGGCATCCACCCTGGAAGTCCTAACTTCAGTCAGTATCATCAGCTTAGAAAAGCTATGCAGTAATTCACAGAGCTCAAATATATACAGTTATGTGTAAGTGTGTGTGTGTATACACACAGGAACATAAATATGGATGTACGTGTATGCACACATACATACACTTTTTTGATTCTTTTCACTAGTGTGGTACTTTAGATTTTAAAAAGCTCCCACTTCTACTCCTCAAAGAATGTGTATACAACTGAAAAATTAAACATGAAAAATATTTTTCAGACCTATGCAATTTAGTAATTGCTTTCAGTATTTACAAGTGGCATATTACCGGTATCTTCCCATATCTACAAAATTATCTGTAAATAAAATAAATCTCTTTTCAAAGTACAGATATCATATTTTAGTCTTATTTTGAACTTTGTCATCTTTTATATAATCCTAAAAATTTATGAAAATACATTTACATTAATCTACTCTTAGTTGCTCTGACAGATCAACTGCATTCTTCTTTCAGTGATGCAACTGAGACAAGGGATTCGTCAAGTAGATATTTTTATATATTATTGCAGTAGATGAGTTCTACTTAAGCATTGCATTGCTTAAGCTTTGCTGTACATGAATAGTTAAGACCAAACTAAAAACAAGATTTAGATCTCATATAACTGAAGAAGTTTCAGATGAAATTTCTGTAGAAAATTGGAAGTTTGCCCTGCTCTGTGCAAGATGGTTTAGTAGATAATCTCCAGAGTTCTCTTCTAATGTCTTTTATTCTTTGAGTCTATTCTCCTATTCTGCACATGCTAAACTACATGTTAATAAAGTTCATCTGATACCCTGTTTTCTAATCAACTATTAAAGATCTTTTCCAACTGTAGAAACTGCAGTTGCAGGACAGGCTTCCATCTGAAACTATAATGTTAGGAAAGAAGCAAAGCTGCATATTTGCTCCCTCCGTGTTATCAGTAATTTACTTCCTTAGAACTGGGCTTTTGGAAAAAAGACTAAGGTAAGTTTCTTTTTTCCTGTTTATTTTTGCTAGTGTTAAACTGAGTAAGCTTCACTGAAATCAAATAAAAGCTACAAAGAAAAGCAGCAAAAATTGTGGTCCCTTAGCTCTTGTTTTTGTTGGGACCATAAGACCATTTGCACACATGAAAACTGCTTTCTCCAACAGCTTTACAATAACATCCTATCTTTTGCTGTTTTCCATGAATTAAAAGTAGTTTCTGATGGCACAGGTTTACATAAAATGGCAAGTTCTGTTCTAAAACTGTGGTATTTCACTGTTTCCCATTATGCTTGGAAAGACTTAACATATTCTTAGATTCCAAGGGAAGGATTAAGAGGCTGGAAATAAATTTCTAGCCTGCACGATTTCAGATTTTTAGAGAATCCCTTGCACACTCCACATTTGGAGTGTGCTCTTTTCAACTCCATTCAGAGGGAGAGCCCTGCAACATTTCCCTGAATCTCTTCTGAAAGTCTGTACATGACACTGGAACAAGAGTATAACAGGAAGGTGAACTATGACTCTTCTCCCTCTTGCCAGCAGTAACTGATTTGTGCCAATTCTTCACTTAAAAAAATATTCCCTTTTGCCTGCTCAAGTCAGCTTGAATGATCTTCAGTCTTATCACAGAACTTCCTGAGCAGTCTCAGAAGTCTTTATCTATCTATTTAAGACACTTCAGTCCAATTACTGTAAGGAGTTGAATTGTGGGGCACCTCTGTATACATTATAGTATGTCTTTATGTTCACAATACTAAAAATGGCATCTTCTCCCGATTCTACTGCAGATTGATCTGCAGATGTCCACGTTTACCACTATCAATTTAGTATTGGAAATTGCATGGAGGAGTTACACAAACCCTTACCTGAGGCAAACACTTAAGTCATTCCACTCACTATCACTCCATTAGGTAAAAGGCAAGTAACAGAATTTCTGGTAGAGAAACAATGAAGTGGACATCAGACAAAGCCATCTCAAAGTCTAATGACTTATTAACCATTATGTGGAATGCATTTACCTTTAAAAAAAATTAATTCAATTTTAAGTGTTGATGAGATTACAAGAGTCAAAATGCACTTTAGACAAATTGTATTTTAAGGAGGTATTTGAAAGGGCAGAGAGTGAAGACATCATTACATTGAGAATGCAACAGGAAAGGGTCTATGGTATTTGCATACAGTATATGAAGAAGAGGAGGATTTATTCATACATGAGGAAGGATGAGAAAAGAGATGAACAAAGAAATGTTTTTATGAAAAAAGTTGTCGTGTTTTAAGCCCAGAAGGCAACTGAGCACCACATGGCTGCTCGCTCACTACTCCCCAACGGTGGGATGGGAAGGAGAAAATATAACAGAAAGCTTGGGGATTGAGACAAAGACAAGGAGGGATGACTCACCAATTGTGGTCACGGGCTAAAGACAGACTCAGTTTGGAAAAAACAAACAAACAAACATCAATTTAATTTGAACACCACCACTAATTTACCAATCAAATCGGAGAAGCACAGTGAGAAATACAACCACATCTTAAAAACCCCTTCCTTCTACCCCTCTCTTCTTCCCAGGTTCAGCTTTGCTCCCTATTTCTCTCCCTTCTCCCTGCCTCAGCAGTGCAGGGGGCAGGGGATGGGGCGTGCAGTCAGTTCATCACCCGTTCTTTCTGGCACTCCTTCCTCCTCAGCGGAAGGACTGCTCACACTCTTCCCCTGCTCCAGCGTTTCTCATGGAAAACAGTCCTCCATGAACTTTCTCCAACATGAGTCCTTCCCACAGGCTGCAGCTCTTCACAAACTGCTCCATCATGGATCCCTTCCACGTGCTGCAACCCTACTAGCAACAGACTGCTCCAGTGCGGGCTTCCCTCAGAGTCCTGGCCTTCTTCGGATGCAGCCACCTGCTCCTGTGTGCGGCCTTCCACAGGCTGCAGGTAAGTGTCTGTGGGCCTCCATGGGCTGCAGGGCCCAGCCTGCCCTCTCACCACGGGTTGCAGGGGAATCTCTGCTCTGGTGCACCTACCCCTCCTCCTCCTTTCTTCAACTATATTTGCATAGGTATTTCCCTCACTCCTCCTCCTGGGTTCCCCTTCTTAAATACATTATCACAGAGGCACAACCACCATTGCTAATCGGCTTGGCCTTTGCCAGAGGTGGGTCCGACTTGGAGCAGGGGAGGCTTCTCACAGGAGCTCCCCCCTGTAGCCCCTCTCCACTACCGAAACCTCACCACACACAAACCAAATACTACAGGAAACATCAATTTTGGCAAAAGAGGACCTAATATTATACGTATTTAACCATACTGATATTATAAATATGACAGACCAAAACTCAGACAGCATGGAAGGCTGGAGAGAAGGTTCATTAGATGAAATAGTCATAGTTTGGGCAAGGACATTGAGAAGAGGACAGAAAAGCAGCACAAGTCTGCCATTCAAGCTCATCAAGAAGTTGACAGAAAGGAAAGATCACAGGCCCTGAGAATTTTGCATATTTAAACACACTTCTGATGCTTTTCTTACCTATATAGTCCTTGCAAAAGTTGAATTAACTCTTGGACTAAAAGATCTAACTCTTCTCTCACTGGTTTTCTAACATGTAATAATGTAAAATTCTTAACAATTGTAATTAACATATTGCAATTACACACCATCATCAGGAGAGGAAAACATACATATAAAGGAAGGAAATACTGTCATTTCAGATTTTCCATCTATATCCAAAAGCTTTATTCATATAATTTTGAATAAAGGGTATTAAAGTAACACAGAGGAACCAATATTGGAAAATGAACTTCATGGACAATGTTTTCAGCTTAATTGTATCAGGAAAGAGACATTCAATGGTCAGTTTATGAGAGCGGAGTTGAGGATAAATCTTAAGATTTACCAACATAAACAAAATTAGAAGCATAGCAAAACTAGTTTCCTGGAAATTCATACATCAAATCAATAGAACATTTCAATTTACTTATATGAATCTAACCTCACATGATCATGATAAATGGATGACAGTATTTTTTAAACTTAATGTAGTAGGTCATAAAGATTAATACCCACATTCTTCCTTGCATAAATTAACTATCCCAAATTGATAGGCTGAAACTGATTCTCTGTTCTTAGGAGTTATAACATATCTATGATCAATGGTATCATAATTTATAATGTTTCATAATTGCAATGACATTTTTTATACAATTCATTAACTCTTGCTTTCCTTTACAAGGAACAGACCATTATTTAAACTGTCTATTTGCAGTCAGACCTCTTTTTCACTTGTAAAGACCTGATTTCATCTCTTTTTTGTCTTCTGTAGTGCTAATTTTCCTTTGAACACAGGATCACATACAAACAAATAGAAAGAATAAAACACAACTGAAACAACAAAACAATATCCAATTTCATGAGGATAGGTGAATCTGAAAAGGAGAGACCAATACACATCGAAAAATAAGAACAGCATTATTAGCAGTACAATAAATGTCATATTAGCACTTTAAAAAACAAAACACCCAACCAAACAAAAAACAACAAAAAACTCCCCAACCTTTCAAATGCTCACAATTCACCCTTTTTGATCTGCCACAGAATTCTTCTTCCCACAGTGCTACATCAAAGAAGTACATGTATCACAACAGGAGAGACACGATTTTCCTGTACGCATGCGTTTTGTTTCAGCAACCTCACAAGTGGCTTGCAAAAAAGTCACAAGGAGATATTTTCACAGGGACCTCAGTTCCTTCCCATCCTCTCAGCTATAGGTCCCTTATTTAGATTATTTTAAGGACAGAAACATAACATCCTGGATCCAAGAAACATAGGGACTAATCCACTTGCTACTGAGCTTTGCACAAAATTTTTGCAGTGACATTCATGGAAGTAACCTGGCACCTTAAAATCGTGCATAGCAGAAATGCAGCTAAAAGTTCTGAATTGACCCTCCAAACCATCAGTAATGCAGAATAACTCACATTAATAACATCATTTTATAGAATGACTTGCCATCCAATGCTCAGGTGACACTGTGTGAAAGGAGATATATAATATAAACCACAAAATAGATATTCCCAAATCTTAACAGTTTGGGGAAGTACATTTTGTATCTGGATCTGACCTATCAATCAGAGAGGCAATTTAAAATAAATTTTTAAGTAGGCGGTTCTGTTGTATGACTTAGAATTCTGAATGACCAGAATTACTAGGAAAGGTGTGTTTACTGTATTTACCAAAAAAGCATACTATATTTTTGAATAAGATTTTAACACTACAGGACTAATCACTTCCCTTGCCAACCTGGGAGATGCAGACACAGATGCAAACTCAGCCATTCAACTCAGATATGAATATTTGACACTTTGAGACAGCACAGTATCAATTTTGAATGAAGTATGTTATTTAAAAATCATTTTTCCCCCCCAATATGCCCATGTTGACATGTGTTGTAGGTTACTATTTTCTGCAGAAAACACAGATCCATTATAAATCTATTCTAGTATTCCTTTCATCTCAAACATGACACAATTATCTTTCCTAATTGCCAAGTAATTTCCAAAGAAGTTAGATACCATCTTCTATTACATATTTAAATTTTATATTTAGACAGAACAATATATGAATGTTTTAGTCCCTCAGAACACGGTAATGGTGCTAATACACTGAGGAGTAGACCGAGAGTGGCTTGCACTGTTCCTTTAATAATTACTTCTTTGTACATGAGCTAATAAATAAAATAAAATCTTCCAAAAGCAAGCAGGTGACACTGCCATAGGGAAACATCTACTCAGCAGATCACTTAAGAACAAGCATGACACTTGAAGTTAAGCAAATTAAATTAACATGTGCCAAAAAGTTATACCAAAGCTTACAGAAGATGCTCTACACATGGTTTAGAGCAAATATATGAATGTTTAATTTCTTGGACCTCATGATATGTAGGCCTACACATTACTGTTACTTAAGTTACAGTTTCTGCTTTTACTTACTCTGAAATATTGTCCAATTATTCAGCTGTGCTCAACCAAAGAATATAAAATACATCAAAAAGCCAGGAGTCTACTCTGAAAAGAGTAGCTGCCAATGACAGATTTCTTTCCCCCCAATTGGAATGTCTAACTATATTCTTCAAGACAAGGCAATTTTAAAAAAATATCTGAAATGTGCCACTTAAATGAATCACAGTTGTGTAGTTAAAAAGAAACATTTAGCTCAATGAATCTGAAAGAATTTTAAAACTAATGAGATTTCATATTAGGTTAAAGAGATTCATGGATTTAATTCATTAGCAATTGAGTCATTTCTTCCTTTTTTAACAGCTCCAGCAATACCTGCAGAAATTTCAGTTTCAGTCTAACAGGAAAGATTTCCAACCTCCCAGGCCCTATAAGCAGTAGAAAGGTTCATAATTGGCTTCTATTAAAGGCTAACTTACACAGGGGAAAAAAATAATCCTCTGGTAATGTTTTCCTGTACTAAGATGCTAAGATACACATAGGAGAGTAGCTCAGTGAATAACCAACTTGTGCTATTTGCAGTAAATTCTTCTACATTCAGACCTAAATCACTTGCTAGGTATACCAACTGACCGCTCTAAAGCAAGGAGAACTTTCATGCTGTAAGGAAAAGTCTGTATCCAGCATCGGCAGACCCAGAAATGGCCTGCTTACAGTTTTTGCACTGTAAGATCCACAACCTAATCACAAGAAAAAAAAACACCACTCAGTTATGGGGACTCCTGTCCAGCAGCTTCTGGTTACCACAGTAAAGGTGATATTTTTGAAGATATACAAGTAAGCTTTAGAGCAATGAATATCCAAGCTAAGTCCCCTTTTAGACAAGAGTCCACCCTCATGTTTAATGAGCAAAGCATAATTTGGGAAAATTAACTTAGTTCTGACTTCACTGACATCTGCAGAACTATTCATGTTCTATACTGCTGCATAAACCAAATAGCCCTAACAAATGGTGTTAAGCCCAATGGACATGTCCAGAGAAAAATGGGTAAGTGCAGTGGCCCACTGGCCATTGGGAAACACAGAAGTTAAACCACATTTAATGAAGATGAGGCAAATTTTTTCATTCCTGTCCATGTTACGCTAACTTAAGAGAAGTCAAAAATGTAGAATTGGGATCTTTAAACCGAAACAAGTAAAACTGTTTTCTATCTTCTGCTTAAATGTTGAAGACACTCACTGCTTCAGCAAATACAGTTTACCACTATCAAAGATCTCTTCAGTGCACAGATTTAGAAGTACATTTTGTTTGACAAATATTTGTAACTCAAAATTCTGGAAATGCTACAGTGCATTCCACAGTAATTGGAACACAGGATATCATGAGAATCTCCTGGTTTATGTATATGCACGCTGATAAGTACTTCCTTTTCCAGAAGGAGACTTCTCACAGCTGAAGAGAGGATTTTGAAACTTAGAGCTAAATGAACCTGTAAGGATGGATAAATGTACCACTGTAACATACCCATACTGCTTCATGCACCTAGTTTGCTCAAGTAACTTCCACACAGCTCTACATTGTGCAGAGTAGAAATATCTACTGTGCAGGGACATTTTAAACAGAAGCAACAGCTTCACAAAACCTTACACAATCTAATCTTTCATTGGTTTCTTGTTCAAATGTTATCAAAAGTTTTCAAAGAATATAAAAGAATATTAAGATTCTGAAAATTATCATACCTGATACAGCAAGAAAATCATCAATACTTGTTATATCATCTACAGCTTCAGTAAGAATATGGATGTGATTCTCCCATGTACTCCGATACATCTCCATGTTGTTTTTCACAACTTGACTTTTTGGTCTGGCAGCAAGAGCTAAAGCAGCATTAATAACCTGTATCAAAAATAAACACAAAGCCCAACATCTAAATAATAGCTTCAGAAAGAAAATTTTACATTTTACTTAAAATTGCAGAGCAGCATTTCTGTTCTCTAAGCAAAAGCGTTGCTCAGCTTTTGTTACTGTTCTCAGCAGGAATATCAGTCAAATGTTGCTTAGGCTAACTTCCATTTTAGTTTTATAAATTAAGCAGCTAATGGAATAGGATAGTAAGAATCCCAACATTTTATTTTTAGTTGAAGAATTCAAACTATTCCAGTTTGCAAGATATTAATACAAGGCAGTTTTTACACACTCTTAAGGCCTGCACATACTGGTACAGCATACATCACTTCAGTTTTGAGTTTAAACTCTGTAACAACTGTTATCACAGAGCTTATTATGGAGTATCTTCACTGAAAGAGATATTATCAGCCTCTGTCATGTAAAAGTAGAAGGTTTTACCAGGATAACGGATATCTCTTTTAGGATCAGTGACATGGGACATAACACATACTACATCTATACAAAAGCAGCAGACTGGTATTTCTAAATCAGTTAGGCCTAAAAATAGTAACTATGTTCACATGAAGAGGGTAGATTCCATTTCTCCCAGGAAACACTAACTGAAGATGGAAATATTGGATCCTGAAGTGATTAATTCTATAGATACCTCTTCAATCAGTTAATTAGTTAGAGGGTTTTTTTCCTAATATGGCTTTTTGTTGATGTTATAGCTATAAACATTATTTAAATTAAACTAATACATATCCCAGATAGAAGCTGAACATTAACCTTACAGTAACCTTCTTTTTCCCCTTCCCAATAGTGCTTATTTATCAAAGGAAGAATGGTTTTAAGAAGACAAAACACCACGTAAAGCAAAAAATGGGAAGAATAAAAACAATATATCACACTAATCCTCAGTGCTGACAGTATACATTCATGAAACATTCTTGTATGTCATGTCACTGTAATCAAATCATTGTATCAAAGAATAAGAACTAGGAAATTCCTCATCCTAAACCCATCTGATGTGTCTTTGCAGTAATATCAATCCTCTTGACCCTGTTCTGGATCATAAGCTAAATTTGTAATCAGTTATGTTTGGTTGGTAATTTTACATATCACATGAACTTACACAGCTGGTGAAATCTAAATAATGCCAAACTTACTAATATTTGCGCTCTCATAATGAAGGAACATACGTAAGAATACTACTGGGATTGAGTCTTTTTACTAATGATTTTGACAAAGAAGAATAGACCACGTGCTTATTACTTTACCAGGTAGTTGGAGAAGGAGGAGAATATGCAACTAAAATGAAGAAAAGGGTAAGATTTCTTCACCAACTCCACAAGTGATCTAAAAAAAGAGAGTTCTGTCCCATAAGTACAAATATAAATGCATCCTATTCTCCAGCAAGAAAAAAAAATATCCCAGTAGGCAAAACAAATTTAGAATTGGAACCAAGTGGATAGGTAGCAGCAAAAATGCATCTGCATTTACAGTGCATCAGTCAATAAATGCAAGTCCACCATGCTGAGTAGTTGCAAAAAATAAGGTACTGTCAGGGAAACCAAAAGTCTGAGAAAAACAGAGAAATACCTGAAAAAAACATGAGGCAAGTGTTTTGCTTTACTTTTGCACTATCCAATTTTTTAAATAACCTGTCCACTTTGCATCACCATACTTCTAGAAAGACATAGTTTCTCTCCCATGTTAGACAGAACAGCATCAATATCATCATCATAGATCTAAAAAGCATAAAACTGAGAAAAGACTGAAAAAACTTAAGTCAGTCTAAAGAAAGAGAGAGCCTGAAGAGAAACAGAGAGTGGCTGTAGAGATGAAATGAATAAACTACTCTATGTGCATCATCAAAAGAAGAATCTTTAAATTGCAGAAGGGAAAAATACAAAAAAGAACACAACAGAAAAATGCAAATCAACCAAATAAACACTAACTGAACTTTTTGTAGGCAAAAAGCTCTCCATTTACCTTAAATTCTCTAACATATGAAAGGAGTAATTTGCTTAAGATTAAAATATCAAGCACACTAATTGCTGAACTGAGGAAGACTACATTATTAACATGTCATTTGGTTGCATAAAATAGCACCAACATGCAATATAAACCCAACATACCAGAATGTTTTACTACATAAATAAAACAGGACTAGAATTATCATAAAGGTGTTACTTAACTTAAATAATGACATAATACATATATTTAAACACTGTTTAATTGTTGTCTAAGTGTAACTAATCAGGAGCTCCACTGCCTCAGAATTATTGAATTAGTGGTGATCTACACCGCAAAACCTTCCTATTTTGACAAAACATCTGCAAAGTTATGCAGAAAACCACAAAATACACTGAATAAATCTGAAGTTGTCATTATCCCCACTTCCAAATTACTAATACCCAAATTATTTAATCCATTAGACTTTCAGCTTTTTGACAATGAAATCTGCCTTCATATACACAGCACAGCACCATGCTGCTACCTTAAAGAACATACTATCAAACTACTCATATTTGGAAAATATTTTAAAATTTTAGTAAAGAACCAAAGTAAAGAATCAAGTTAATTCTGATTAAAGGCAAAAAGTACATGCTATAGGAAAAAAGTGCTGAACAGTTGAACAATTACAGTTTGAAAGTCCTGAGTCTGATCAGTCTTTTTATTAAAGCTGCACAGCTTGATGTTCTGAAAATATGATAATAACAATAATAACAATAATAAAATCACTTGATCTGCACCTCAGATAATATGGAATACTGTTACAAGTGAGTAACAGAACACTGCTCTAGCCAGGCCCAGTAAGGACTTAGAACTGACTACTTTTTCCTTTTCTGATTATAATTTGGCTTGTGTTAAACACAACTTTCCCCAGTTTTCAGACGTCCTTTCAGTATAGCCCAATCGTTATGTATTATAGAATTTGATTTTATCCATACTCCAGATCTACAAAATCTGCAGCAAAAGCATTTATCAGCTGTATCATCTGACAGCAGATCTGTCTTGATGGTGATGTGATCCTACCCCTAAAAGCAGGCACACCATTTATGTCTCTTATGTGAAAAATACAATCCCAGTTCCCCACTCTCACTTACTGGTTTTTTTAAATGCAATTGCCAGGAAACATATATGGTTAAAATAGTGTATGTGCAGAAGGTGCCTTATATTTTAGTTTGTAAATAACCTTCCATCCAAAAAAATGTGGGAGAGAATTGTAGAAGCTCTCCCAAATAAATGTTGAATGAAGCTTGGAGCACTGCTAAGATCACTCATCATTTCTGACATCTGAAAAGTAGTAATAGCACAGCAATGCTGACGTAGATGAAAATGTTGATCATTGAAACCTCATCCGAATGTAGACATTAAAAATGAGTCGCCAGGGACTTTGAAACCCTATTCAAAGACACCAACAAAGGTGCCTATCTCCTAGGCATAAGCAAACTACCGCAATAAACCCTCTGCCTACATTCCCACATGCACTATTCATTTACAGAACTACTTTGGAAACATAGGGTCTCTTCTCCAGACATTTATTTATGCTTGGCTAGCCAATTGCTTCTGGCTTCTCAAATAAGTCAACAGACCACTCAAGCTGCTGAAGGTTTAAATTTCCATTTACGTACGTTGCTTCTACTGAAAGCTCTGCAAGTACAGATTTTTTTTTTTTTTTGCAAAGAGTTAAAGGAGGGAATTTAAGAGCTTATTAGGGTTCATTTTTATAAAGATAAGTGTTCAGCATTTCCCTATTATAGAACTACCTTTGGCACTAAACACACACTTTGAAAAAATACTTCAAAGTAGGCAATAACACACTATGCTAAAGCCAGTCTCAACTGACTTCCAGTTTCACCAGTAATACAAACTTCCTTTGTTTATTAAAACAAATGCTTAAAATTCAAAAGATGCAACTGTAAGCAGTTTATGAACTAGGCTTCAAATCATCTTTCCAACGTTGTTACTATGTTTCTCAGCATCCGTGGTGATGGAGTCCATTGCTTAAGGTTTCTACTGGATTGGAGGTGCTTCAGCAATAGGATAAACCAAACGTTTTTATTTGCTAAGACAACTCTTCTTCTAAGCTGTAAGGAACTGCATACTGTGGCTATTCCATCTGATTTGGTAAAACTAATAAAATATCCCACACATGCTAAAGTAGGAAAGTGCCTGCATTAATACCCTTTCCTTTTCCTTTATCCCCTGTAAAATAGACTGAGCTTTCAGTTCCTAAACACTAGACTAGAGGCACAAGGCCTTCTCATAAATGCCCAATTTTAACTCCCAGACACGGAAAATGAGGAATAAAACATGGTGACTCAAGACTTGCACACAGACCACGTTTTTAAAACAATTCTGCATTTGATACTTCAGGAGTACCACTTCTGGTGACAGTATGTATCACATCCTTCAGCTCCTCACAGAAACTTCTGTGCAACAAATGCAACCCCACCAATCTTCAGCTCAGTGCCCAAACAGCTTTGGTTGAGAGACAAAATTCGGTGTAATAAGTGTACTTCCATATAATTTTTAAAATAATATTAGCAGTTTAATCATTTTAGGAACTTATAATTTTAGGAATTAGTAGAAAACTCTGTTTCCTTTGTCCTGAGACAAGACTCTTTTTTTTTCCAAAGGTACAAGCTACACCAATAAGCATTTGCACTTACGTAACTCATCCTGCTCTACCTTAAGCTTTGTTTTCATCAGCCAGAACACAATACATCACGAAAAAAAGAAGAAAAATTTCAGTAAACACACAGAACAGGAATTTATAAAGCAAGCAGCATTCTTAATGTTGGGTGCTTATAGCTATTTGAAAATTATACCCAGAAAATGTACAATGTAACAACAGGACAATGTCTGCGTGCAGAAGCAAATGGGAGAGAATTTAAAAGCCGAGGAGGAGAAGCAGAAGAGAAGAATAAAAACAACATTCCCTATAAAATATATGCCAAGTTATCTTCCACTTTCTAAAAAAGGAAGAAACAGTTCAAATTGCAAATCGGTCCTGAAAAAAAGCCATAAAAAGATTTTGCAAGATACCTTAATAGACCAGTATATGCTGGTGTATTAACAACGAAAACACAACCTTCACCATTTTGGTCGGCCTGTTACTAGCAATCCTTTTTGTCACAGATTTGTTGTAAGAAAGACTGTGATACAAAGGACTAGTAGTACTGGTAGCATATAGAAACTGCAGTATACAAGTGAAGGGATATATGACGATTTTCAAATTCATAAAAGGTAGCTCTAAGTAGGAGAAATAAAACTGCAATCTCTACCACCAGGAATAGGTCAGGAAGTACTGGACAGAACTGTTGCAAGAGAGAAGGCTGTGTTGGGTTTTTATTGTTTGTTTTTTTTCTTAAATATAATGCCTAACTGAAGGGAGTTAATATGCACAAAACCAGACTGCCTGGAGAGACTAAACTCTCCATCACTGGAGGTACTTAAGAGTAAGGTAGATAAAACATCTGCCAGGAATATTTTTAATCTCTAAACCATGGAAGAGTTGATCCTGTATAGGTGGAAGAGAGAGGAAGGGAAAGTGGACTACACAAGACATCAATATGACATCAAAATAGAACTAAAATGAAATGGTTTCCTGACTTGATAACAAACATTTCTTATAGTACAGAAGAAGAGCAGAAGTTATAATACCGCCAGGAAGAAAAGGCATCAAGGCTGGCATCAAACAGGCATCATCTACATACTGTGCGACATTTTTAAAAGAGTTGGGATGATTAATTTGTAACTACTATTTTTTCAATACTAACTGTAAACATTTGAAAATGTTATAAAGTAGATAAATACTTGACATTACTAGTTAAGCCTCAAAATTTAGTACTTTTTGGAAAGCTTGTTTCAAGAAACCAGCACATATTTCTATACAGTTCACAACATTTTTTTTTAAGATGCAAAACACACCCAGTAAACAATTCACTGCCAATCCCTGTACATGCTAGGGGTTATACAATAAAGATTTTGAGCTTCTGCCAGGTGGAGATCCAGCCCAAATTTTGTTTCTAGGATGTGGACTGCATAGATCTGCTGCAGGCAGGAAGAAATACTACTCAGCTAACACAGGAGTAGATCTGTTCTGCCTTTGTTGCTCTGATCTCACAACAGTTTCCTAAACCATACTGTGAGATGGGAAAACTTGCCAACAGCTTTCAGAAAGAGTGTAACTGGGGTGCTTTCTCTCACACTGCTGGTGAGAAACATACACAGGAGTCCTCACAAAGCCAGGCTCTGCAGCACACAGACTCCTGCATGACTTGCAAGTATTAGGTCCCATCCTCCAGACACAGAGCAGTCTACAACATGAGCTAGCAATAAAGCATTGAGAGCTCTGGCTGTACAACTATATTAGTGTCTGCTGCCCAAAGGGTCCAGGAGATGGGCTACAAAGATGGAGGAAAGTGTGGCCAAGTACCAGCACCCAATTAAATACCCTCTGAGCTTGTTAAACCCAAAATAGGATCTGTGTATCTGATCCCATTTGGATATTCTGCAGTTGCATATGAGAAATAATCTTTGGTTTCTTTATTTCAACATCAATACCAAAGATACAAGAACTTTCCACACAGTGTAATACATAAAAGTCCATTTCTGTTTGCCTTTACAGCAGCTACCCCAGTATTCTTAAGGGTAAAAAGTTTGCAGGAGTTGAAACATCACTGTTTTCCTTCCTATCACATTTGATCCAATTTCACGGGATCAGTTTTCTGAACTAGGGCTCAAAATTTCACCTCTGTAATTCTTAGGTTACATTGGTCTTGTTTCCCCTCACCACACTAACTGAACAGGTTACATTTTAAGATGTGTCCATCAAGACTGCAATATTACACAAGTAATTTCTAACATTTCTGGTCAAGCCTCCAGAAAGGTATTACCTGAAAGTCAAACCCCATTTCTGGTTGAATACAATAAAGTCTTTCTTCCTGTATTTTCTTGTTTTGGTAAATTTACCCAAAAATAACAATGAGACTAAGTAAAAAGCTGTTTCAGTATCAGAAGAATCATAAAATTTTTATCTTGCCAAATGCAATAAAGAGGTAAACTGCTTGGGAAGATCACCAAAACTGTTACAGAATGTAGTAAACTTTTCTAAATGGGTGAATTTAGAAATCTGGATGACTCCATATATCTCTGGAAATAAAGTCCTGAAACCTTCACTAAATGCAAAAACTACAGCACAGGCAGGCATCCTCATCTAACAGTACAGATATTGCTCTGACACACAGACTGATAGACTCTAAGGCTACACATGATCTGCAAATCATCTAGTCTGACCACCTAAATAACACAAACTATAGAACTTACTAAGGTTTCCCTCGGGAATTTTACAGCTAGAGGTTAAATCAGTTATATTCTACATACAGGCAGCTAATCCTGAATTAAATACTCCAGTGATAATGTTCCTTATGGTTCCCAAGGTAAATTGTTCTAACGCTCAATATCCTATTAAGAAAAGACTTAATTCCACTTTGAATAAATGTGACTTCCACAAGTGTGACAATACTTACATTCCATAAAACAATTCAGACTGATATTAATGAAATTTAAATGCTGTCATAGCTAAGCTGCAGAGCAGGGTATAGACCATGTGTCTTTATTTTGCCTGGCTATCATGTCAAGGTGACAGACCCATGGGTTAAGTAAGGTTGCTAAAGCCTGGCTAAGCACAGGTATACTATTAGCTTTGTTCTATCTGGAACTGCCATGCTAGCCAAGATTCATTAAATTAGGAGCAGCAACCATGAAAAGCTCCTTGGTATAGACTTATAAGTAGTTCCAAATCTGTAGCCATTAGAGCCTTTGTTGGACATTTCCAGTATGACTGAAAAAGGGGGCATTCAGCATTCTGGTGTTCATGTTGTAGAAGCCTATCCGCCTCAGATCCAATAGGAACAAAAACAGCAAGCAAGAGGCAACTGCCACTTTTGCTCACCCAAAAAGTGCAATACAATGTTGTTTATTAAGATCAGTCTCATGTTCTTTTTTTTGAATCATATTATCTTTTTTTTTTCTTTTTACTTGTTTTTAGACAAATCGAACTTGGCAAGAAGCTTTATCTGGTTTTTGTTAAGAAATGATATGATGTATGTATTTAAAATCCTTTGAAATACTTGATCATCACTAATATTTTGATGATCAGAACAAAATATAACTAGAAATTCAAAAAAAATATGAAACCACCAGTGGCATCCACATACTAAAAAAAAACAAAACCCACAACATGTATGATTTAGACTGGAGTATTATCAGTATGGGCTAAGAAACTTGAAGGGATATATTATCACCCAAGTAAAATGGAGTTTTAAAGCCTTTTTTTCCCGTAAAAAGAAGAAAAATCAAAAAACAAAAACCACGTACTTCACACCAAGGTGCTCCCATTCTTACCAACAAGAGACCAAGCTGAAAAGTTTTAGCCAATTTCTAAGGCTTCATGTAGCTTAGCTTTTCTACCTCAATCCAATTATAATTTGTGGTGTAAATTTATCATTTTCTGAATTGACCTCAAGAAACAATGAGAACCAAACCAATCTGAAGTCACTGTTTCATCACTGTTTCCTGGTTTAAAACAGGGTTACAATTTGTTCCTGGCCAATTAAATATAGCCTTAGTCTAGTTTATTACAGCATATTTAGGCTGTTCTAATTCCATCATTACCTATCATTAGTTTTTCTCCAAATGTTGCATTTCTGCACTACAAATCTCACAGTTCAGGTAAACATTACCAGAAAGTTGCTATTCCTCCTGCTCTACTGCTTGGGCATATTGCCAGAAGCTAAATTAATAGTTTTCAAATATTTCCTTGCACTTCTGAGCACAAGTTAGCTGAGGACAGCATTTATTATTACTACTTGTACTGCAGTAACATACATATGTCCTCATCAAGTAAAGGATAAACCATACTCTACACACTCAATTAAACGAAAGCCAGTCTCAAGAAGTTAACAGAACAATAACAGAAGATTACACAGGTTGAGGGAAGCTTGAGGATAGAGCAAAATTATGACAATAATAAGATAATTCTGCATACCTTCTGCTAACTAGCTTCTGAACAGATAAGCTAAAATGAGATTCAAAGTATACACAGTAGATGTAGCTTTCAAGGAGATACACCAGTGCATAATGGGTTAAAATAAAGAAAAAAAAAACACAAACCAACAAAAAAAAAATTACAAGAACAACAACAAAAAACCCCAAACAAACAAAAAACACCAACACACACACACATCCCTCCCCCAAAAAAACAACAACCCAACACACCCGGACAGCATTCATGCGGTAGCTTTAGACTATGGGACATTTACTCCTTTATCTTAGCAATAACAAATTGGAGGCCAACAGACATCTATTCTGTCACACAAGGGAGGGAAGCAGTGTTCAGTGAGATGGTGCCTTAAGGTAAGGATGAGTCACCCAGTTTAAGGTCAGGCAAAAGGAGACAACGGAAGAGTAAGAAGTGCATAGCAGGGCTGGAGTAACATTACAAGAGAATACTTTTATCAGTGTTTTAATTAAATAAAACAAGGAAAGAAGCTTGTTGCCTTCTCTAGTCTCACCAAATTAGCAAGCACAACAGTCTGTAAAGTTGGTGTTTCTGAAGAAGTGCTCACTTTCATGGAAGATGTAAAAGGCCATGAAGTTCTCCTAATTTGCGTGCAGAGCTAATGTCCCTAAATCTGATACATGATTGAGAACCCTGGCCCCAAACATTAAACTAACTCATATTTCCTAGTATTAAAACTGTGCATCTATCATATATATGTTAATATAATCTCTTATGGGAGAGAATTATTCTGTGTCTTAATATTATAGGATAATTAAATGTAGTTGAAAACTGATATATTTAACTGCCACCCTGCTGCCTGAAAAAAAGAAAAGTCCATACCTGCTCCAGAGCAAAAGCTCCCAGAAATTTCATGTTCTGCCTGGGGTAAAAAGTTTTGAGCTGAATGTAGGCTGGAATTCCTTTGGAGCCAAAAGTAAAGAAGTGATCTCCGATCAGTTCTTCCTGTGTATAGGATAACGCACTCTACATTCATGTAAATAACCAGAAACTGAATTCAAATCATCTGATTTGATCACAGAGATTTGTTATTGGAAGATGGAACTTTGTAGTTCCATTTATTTATAGCTAAAGAAAGTATAATGGATGGTCATATTCAAGGTGAATAGTGTATCAAACGTGGCATTTGATTCTGTCACTTCTAGAGATCAGAATGCATATCTTTGTTCAAAATCAAAGCTATTCCGTGCATCTTCTATTAATCCCAATTCATTTATGTAATGTGAAAAGTTTCTAAGCATACCTCACAAGATTCATCGAGGTATGGTGCATGAATAACACAATGAAATAACACAGAAAACTATTTTTTGAGCTTTTAGAAGGTGGGTTTTTCCCAAGCTATTACTAATCATCTAACTAATTTTACTAATCTCCTAAACTTACTAACTAATCATCTCATTCTACTTCACAAAAGGAATTGCACTGCTTGGGACAGTATCAGTAAGGAATAAAACGCATGTACAACCATTTTTGATCTAAGAGAAGCTAAGATTTTTCTTCTTCCTTTCAAAAACTATCAACTGAATGTCTAAAAACTAGTCTTGCAGCCAGGATGGAATAACTTTTTGTCATGATACAGTCTGGAAACCAACTGGCTGGGGGGCAGCTCTGCTGGAAAAGGACCTGACATCCTGCTGGACAACACTTTGGAATGCATGTCAGCAGCAGGCCCCAGCAACAATGAAAGCTAACAGCATAGTGGGCTGAAAGGGCAGAAGTGTAGCTAGTAGAATGAGAAAGGTGACACTTAGTAAATCACATCTAGAAAACTGCATCCAGGTGTCCAGTTCTGTACCCTCTGATAGAAGACAGACATCAATGAAGTAGAACAAATTTAGCAAAAGGCCACCAAGATGGTTAGGGTCTGGAGAATTGAGCTTGTTCAGCCTGAGGAAAAGGTGGCTTCTGAGGGACCTAACAGCAGCCCCTCAACACATACGAGGAGATTACAAAAATGACAGAGACAGGCTCTGCACAGCCATGGAAGGCGGGAGGACATTCTGACAGTGGCTAGAAATTGAAGGAGGTTCTGGCGAGAGAGAGCACAGATGCACGCAAGAGCACTTTTCACACCAAGGTCAGTCAAGCCCTGGAACAGGTTGCCCAAAGAGTCTGTGCAGTGTCCATCCTTGGAGATTTTCAAGACCTGTCCAGAGAAGTTTAGAGAAAACCAGTCTGAAATTCAGCATTGAACTTGCTTTGAGCAGAAGTCTGGGCTATAGACATCCTAAGGTTCCTTCCAACCTGAATTGTTATATAATTCTGTTCTGTAATGCAGTTACAGAATTATATGATACACAGAGTCATAGAACAGTTTGGGTTGGAAGGGACATTAAAGATCATCTAGTCCAACCCCCCTGCCATGGGCAGGGACACCTTCCACTAGACCAGGTTGCTCAAAGCCCCGTCCAACCTGGCCTTGAACACTGCCAGGGAGGGGGCAGCCACAGCTTCTCTGGGCAACCTGTGCCAGTGTCTCACCACCTTCACAGGAAAAAATTTCTTCCTTATATCTAATCTAAATCTGCCCTCTTTCAGTTTGAAACTGTTACCCCTCATCCTATCCCTACACCCCTGATCAAGAGTCCCTCCCCAGCTTTCCTGTAGCCCCTTTAAGTACTGAAAGGCCACTATAAGGTCTCCCCGGAGCCTTGTCTTCTCCAGGCTGAACAACTACTTAGTTGCTAACATCGTTACTAATATTGTTACTCCTTCTGGGGCAAGTTACTAACACTGACTCCTCCTGGGGCAAGAGCAACTGACTTCTCAGGGATACCCTAAAACAGTCAATAGAAATGTAAACAGATAGCTACCAATAGATATAGCATGATGTAGCAACATCATGAAATAGTTGTGAGAGACTGAAATGTCAAACGATTGTCTCAAAGCTTGCTTGTGTGTTTGCTTTGAGTTACGGGGTGGTGTCAGTAATGCCTCAACCATTCATCAAGGACCAGCTGTGGCCTTTGTAATTAATCTAAGGAATATCACCCAAGGAAGCAGGAGTGTATCAAAGGATACACCCCCCACTCCCTTGCAGTTGTATTGATAAAATCCTTAGATAAGCCTCAGAGAGGTGGACTGAGTGAAACCAGGTGTTTCTCATCAAGCACAAGGACCACTGATCACCGGCCATTGTATAAACCTGATATGCGCCTTCGCCATTGCACTGATAAGAGGTGAGCGTTTCTGTCCCTGAAGCCAGATGGTTGCTCAAGAAGCATGAAGTCAGCAAAAACCTGTGGGAACAGAAAAAAACTAAAGGTGGGCAGATATGCTAATCAGCTGATACAATGAACTTAAAAGGTGGCCGAGAACTTTGCTTGGTGTGCACCCACGACCGAAGAACTGAAGACTGAGGACCAACTGAGTCCCCATCCCTGGAGATGTTTAAGAGTAGGGTCGACATAGCGCTGAGGGATCTCGTGTAGTTGGGAACTGTTAACGTTGGGTTGATGGTTGGCCTGGATGATCTTCAAGGTCTTTTCCAACCTAGACAATTCTGTGATTCTGTGAACAGGACGCTGCTGGATCCATGGTGGTGACTATTCTTGCAACTCTATCCTGCATGATTGTTTGATTTCTGTCTTTTCCTTCCATTTTGTCCTATTGCTACCCCTCTTCACTTTTAATAATAAAAATTGGTTTGGGTGAACAGCATTTGACCTTGTTTGTGTCTTAACCTCGCTCTTGGGATCGTATCGTAACCTCCCCCGACATTGGATCAGGACAATAGTATTTCCTGACACAAGGGCTGCTACTAAAGATACCACAGAAACATGTTGGCAGTCTGCTATTTTTTTCTTTTAACAGAAGATTGTGCAGAACTTTATTTCTGTCAAGCTGTGCCTTGTTTTTCTCTTAAACAACGCAGTGGGGGAGCTTAAATATCCAGACATCCCCAAGCTCTGTAAGAAGGCATCTGTATTTACTGCTAACCCAAAAAACAACCTTGCAAGCAAAAAAACCCCACTATAATGATAAAAAGTCTCAGGGATATATGACACTGTTGCTTTGTCATCTGCCATAAAAAGTCATTAAAATAACAAATATATGAAAAACCCCTAACAATTTTAAAGCTTTGAAAGCTGAGTATCTTGTATACGTAGTATTTAATCATAAAATGTATTTCAGTTGATATAATTAAATAAAATTGAGATCATGTTGATAATGCAGCTCTAGTCAATACACAAATTCTACCCAAGGGGTAAGTACCTTCCAAGAGTAAATAGATTGCTTGCTATATTTTTTAAATAAAATTAACTTTTAAATTCACTGACCAATTAAAGGTGAAATCCACACCCTCTGAAATACCTAAAAGGAGATGCAAAGTTAGGGAAGATCATATAATCATTATATCAAAAGTGACATATCAGTGACAACGCAAGATTGTACTTCCACAAGAAACTTCCCTCCTCTTCTGAAAACAGGAAAAGTTCCACCCACAGCACACCACGCCCTCTCACAACACCCTGAAAAACTTCTATCTCAGCAGCATTATCAAGTATCGATAGTCCTGAGAGTTAGATGTACAGGTGGTGTGGTGGGATAAACACATGACTGTAAGTTTTACATTATGTTCAGAAAAGACCAAGACACCTATTGCTTCAGACAGAGACTCAAAAATTCCAGCAAGAAATAATGATGCAATAATAAGAACACAGCAACCCCTAAAATACTAAATGAAATGGTTAAAATTTCAAAGTCCTATTTGCAATCACTCTCTATTTGGGCAGAACTAGTATTTAAATAACTTACTGTATAATTCTGTTTCTTCCTCCTTTCCAATCATTTAAAGCAGGAAGAAGGGATTGCACTGGAGATCTATTGTTTGATAGTGACATAGTTGACTATGTTTGGTAATACGTTTAGAAGTTAAATACGAATTTACTTATTCTGAGATTATTAGGTAGCTTTAAACTTTGAGAAAAGGTCACTTTGTTCAAGTTGGTATATATTAACACACTGTTCAAATACCAACCATTAAGGGCAGATTTAATTTCTACATTGTTATTACAAGCTACTGGCCAAGAATCTTGCAGATAAATTCTGAGCACACAGGTAAAGCAACTCCTCAAGAACAAATAGAATTGTGGGGTAGGGGGTAAACCGACAATACTATGAACATTATTGATCTGATACTCCAGGCTAGAAATTAAAAACAATCCTGCATAGCTTTTATCTCCTGATATCTGGGCAGTAGTTGCTAGTGCTACACAGGAATATGCTTTTATTACATTGGGATAAAGATTTCGTACTTTATTAAACAATTTGTGTAACTTCACTCAAGCATACTTCCCAACATAGGCTAGCACTGCTGAGAGGCATGGTGCACTCTTGAGGAAGAAAACAAAACCAAACACAAACAAACAAAAAAACCCAACCCAACCCAACCAAACCAAACACACACACCACAGTCCTCTCAAGCTCCCCCTTACGCCCATACACAACTATGTCTTGGTTTTACCTAGCGACTACCTGCACATTTCTGAATGTATTTGGAAACCTTCTACAGGAAAGGCACACAAAATTATCTTTTACAGTCCAGGGACTAAGCAGAGAACCTAATAAAAATATTCTGAGAGAAGAATAAAAAAAAGCTTAAAAAACCAGACATTCTTATTATTTTAGTCTAGTGAAAAAGAACTGAAAATGCAGTAAAGTATTCAGTATTCACATTTGGGTGGATAGTTTATTTTGGGGGGACAGAGGGCAAAATAGACTGAACACTTAAAGCCTGATTTTTAAATCCATCTGACAGCACCTCACTTCCAGAACTAATTCACTTGACCTGACAAGCGAAGCAGACAGCAGATCACAAAATACATTGGTGGTTTTTTGCAGGTCAGATTGCAGGTGCTTGATTTGCATGAAATTCGTAATTGCAGCTGTTAAGCACTTTCACTTTTTCTATTTTACAATACTGAAACTGAAGTAACAAGAATAAACAAACATTTCTGTTTCTTCCTTATCGAATACAGTGTCTGTAAATGATGCAGGGAATGTTTTGGCTATGATATTCAAAGGTATGTGGGGTGGATCACACTAATCCCCTAGTTTATTTCAAAAATCAAAAGTGCATTTTTCCACTCAACCAAAAACACTGTTCCTCAAACTATATTTTTTTGTATTAGATATAAACCCAGTATCCAGTATCTCACTTAAGCAAATCATAACATTGGTCAATTGCTTCAAATAATTTTTGCTACAGTTTTGATTTTCTAACTAAACAATTAACTTTGTGTCCATGGTTTGTGTATGTGGGGGATGATTAGATTCTTCTCAGAAAGCACAGAATACTTCACAGAATTTTATCAAGCCTTGAGCAATGTATTCTCAAATGCAAATTTTAATTTCAAGAGAAGCAAATTCTTGAAATGGAAGGCTAAAATAATCCTCAAGACTTACTGATACATGAAAGAGGAAATAAAAAAATATTCAAAACAGAGTTCTGTTTATAATGTTGCACTTGTTATTCTACACTCAAAACCATAGCGGACGTCGTATCTTCCAACAGTGCTCCATCCAGAACTGGAGCTCCACTATCTGCAGTTCAGTATAAACATATTGAATTGAGACCAAAGCCTCTTGATACAGCAATGCTTTTCAGAGATGTAAGCTGCTTCTGCACTTTCTTAGGCTATGTAAATGCTCTATCACAGTATACCAACTCTATTGGTATAAAAATTATCAGCACTGGTAATAGCTGAGTTTGCTGGTCAGACTGGGATAAGCCAGCAGCACAAGTTATACTCATATAGCTACAGTACAGCTTTCCAGAATATCCAGGCATACAGGAACCAAATCAAGTCTCAGGACTTGATCTTGAAAGGTGCTCAGCATTAAAAACCCCTGTGTCTGAATACAATTATCAATGAAGTTAGCTGTATATTGAAATTACAATATAAAAATGAAGCTTATGTAATTAACCTTCTGTTTATTGGATTTCACATCCAAGTAAATCTTTAGTCCAATTTATAGTGTACTGCATATAAAATAGAAAGGTCCTTATGGACTGTTCATTCACATAGCAATCTTTACAGAGTTAAAACTCAGCTGCAACGGAACTAGAACAACTGCAGTGTAACTACACTACAATTACAGTCTTTGAATATTTGGTAAAGTGAATCTAAATCTCATCAATTCATCCTGTAAAGGTATACAGGGGGAAAACTACGCTTGAGAAACAACAATGAAAACACTGAAACAGTTGAAAGACACAGTAAGATCTGGGAGCTAACAGATCAAGAAAGCATCATGAGCATTTTCAAATGCATCATGACAAATCAGGTATTTTTTATATATTCAGGAACAAAGGAGAACTCTAAAATAAGAAGATTATTTCCAGTAATATCTTTTATATGAATGAAATTAGCCCATAATAATCAGCATCATATGATTTCATCACAGAAGTGTAGTAAGAGTTCAGTTACATTCCTGTGGAATACTGTACTTTAAAATGGAATATCATACCTTAAAGAGAACAACTGTTTGCTTGGGGACATATAAGAGCATAAAACTATCACTAACACCTTGAAGATTTTACAAGTTCCTCCAAAACAAATGCTATGTCACACCACCAGATGTGTTACGCTGAAATAGCTGCAAAGTGAAGCCAATGTAACAAAACACTTTCTTTGTCCCCTTGGCAAACGACTGTAGTCCCAAAGATCCTTGCTGCTTCATTTTGAGACATTTGTGTTGGTGAGGTTGTTTTTTTCCCGAGTGTAATATCTCCCACCAAGAGAGTTTCAAATCACTTTTTTCCAGAATTCTTTCAAGCAAACCCTCTGCAGCCAAACAGAAAAAAAGTCCTAAAACCCAAAAGAATTAAGAAAATGGTGCAAAGTGAAAACTGTGTATTGTCAGTATCTTAGCAGGTATGCATGACATTAAGGTAGGTAAGTATTGCCACATTTCCTCACAGTTTTCATTTTCTGTCCTGAATTTCACATACAGTCTGTACACCGTATGAGCTGAAAGAAGTGCAAAAACCAGCACAAAACCCTTGTTACCTTTCAGACAGTGAGGATAGTACAGGGCAGGTAATGAGAATATTCTTCAAATAAAGAAAATATTTTCTCCCCCCCCCCCCCCCCCCCCAAAGGAATCTTTATTCCTCTGTTATTATTAACAATCATTTCTGAAGTCCAAGTGCAGAGACTCATAATCACGAAATTAGGTCCCTACACATCATTCACATTATCATCCTGTAAAAGAGGAACCCAACACTACCTAAATTGTATGTTACCCACCATCAAATGACTACTTTTTTCCCCTGTTGTTGGTACTGTTTTTCTAATGTCTTAGTCCATTTTCCACATGCAGAAACCCCAGCAGAATATCGACTTAAAACAGCATCAAGAAAGAGGCAAGCTGTTGCCTCCAATAGAAAAATGTACCATTAAGGAAATGAGAAATGGGGTGATTTTTGAAGCGTCACTATTTATACATTCCATGATTAGGTATGGGTAGAATGAATGTCAGAAGAATGCAGTGTGCTATCCAGAAAAAAATTCCTTATGAGAACATCTTTCCCAGAAAACTATGTATGTATGGGGGTAATAGTTCTGCCAAAATTATACAGATCAGGCATCAACAGCAACAGAGTCTGCAATCTTCAAGAATTTCAGTGATGCTACAGTATAACACAAAGTCAGTGTGACTGCAGATATTTATTTAAAATTCATTTTGCATTTTCCCAGAAAACGTGGAAAGGAGGCAGAAGTGGTATAATGAGAAACACACATGCCTTATCTCTATTTTATGCATAAACGTAAACATGAGTTTACATCTAACTAGCACATCACATCACACAGAAATTAGAAAGAAAACTTTGCTTGAAATTATCCTGTCTAAAATAGTAGTGACAGCTTTAGGATGGCAAATGAAACTTTTTCTAACTCAAAATAGCAAATTAGACTGTGTCAATATCAACAATAATGCACAATCATCTAAGAGATGCAGGAATCAAAAAACCTGGTGCTGTATTTGCTACTTGCACTATTACTTCCAAAGCTGCTCTTACTGATACATTTCCTAATGACTTTTAATTTGGAATTTAGTAAAGCAGATAGTCAAATTTGCCAGATGTATTTTGCATTTATTATTCTGCAAATATAACTCAGAAAATCCACTTGCAGATCACATTACCTCTCTTTGCCTTCTTTAATGACATTTTAGCATTTTAGTTTCCAGGAAGAAATCATGAAAACACAAGAAGGGTAGTCATCTGCTGCCTTGAATTTAATGCTACTTCTACACAAACCATTTAAAAGCTCAATTTAAAAACTTGGAAGCTCGTCAGAGGCGTGAATCAGCCAAAACTTGCAAGATTCACCTCTTCACACTTCTCCAGGTCAGACACTTCCCTCAGAGACTTGCTAGAATCTCCCCACATCACTGAAGTCTGACCCTGCGTCAGTGACAGAGAGAGAAGGTGGGTGTGCAGGGAAAAAAAAAGAAAAAGAAATTCTTGTGCCTTTGCTATCCAAGCTTGTGCAGAAGACACTAGAAATTGCCAAAAAGCTTGTTCCTTAGCTTCAGCTCATAGGACGTATATGCACGTACAAGAACGTGGACCGTGCGGCCCCCACCCTGTCAATGCTACAGCTACACTCAACTTATGTCTACCTCATCCATTCCCTTGGTGCTTGCCAGACTCAGTGCCAGACTCTGTTCCCCACCATCTATGTCACCAGCTGTCTCCAGGGTGCTGAAGCACCCATGAGGACCCCCATCACACTTTCAGTATTCCAGTTGAAAATTATCTCAAAATTAGGTAAAAAGCTCATGATTGTGATATGTCAAATGCCACAGAACAAAGTTATGTCAGATGGAAACATGCATCAATGATTATAGCTTCTTCCTTCACCAAGAGGAACGTGTTCCCCTTGTCAATCTATGCTATCTATACCTCTCTATTACTGCATGCTATAGCTCTTTATATTCTCTGCTCTTTATTGCTGTCCATCCCCTCTCTTCCAAAAACCATGCAAAACTACATCTCTCAACAGCGGTATTATTCTGCTGTCTTGTACTACTCTAAGCTTTCCTACTGTTTGACCACCCTCCTCCCCAGACTCAGTAGGGTGTTTTTTTTATTACAAGTCTCCAGTAATGATGTTTTATTGCCTTGCTTTCCTTCCCTGGCATTCTGCTGCAGGACTGTCACCAACAAAATGTGGCATTTCCAGAAAACTTATAAATTCAGAAAAAAGGATGACATTAAAGGGATAAAAAAGAAATATCTTTCCAGGAAGACTACTTTCAAGTTTTAAAGGCACAGGGAAAAATAAATTGTTTATAAAACATTCATAGCACTTTTGTGCAGTATGCATCTACAGCAAATGCCCTCCAGCAACTTTAAGAAACTTGATCATTCTCGTCTTATGTCCATTAGCTGCAGGTGGGGCAAGCAGAAGAGAGGATAAAACAGAACAGCTTCTGTATTACTACAGAAGTTGAGGCTACTTAGGGTTGGTATTTTTATTTAATATTACAAACCAAGAATTTGTTGAGGATTCTATCCTAACACAACAGATGCTGGAAGATGAAAGTTAAGACTGAAAACCTCAAGGCATTTTGTAGTTAATTATTCTCTCTCCAAGTACGATCATAAAACAGCCAAGCAGTCACAGCCAACATGAGACTTTCAGGGGAATTTAAGAGTCATAGTATTATTTTTTTCCCCCTTCAAACTGTTTCTTGGAGAAGTTCAAGCCAAAGCAAACATCTAGCTAAGTCTATTTGTGTAAGAGCATAAAGTGTTAGGTCTTCCAATACATTTTGGTGGCCCACAGCTTTAGGATTCCATAGTATTCCAACCAGGTAAAATGTCACATGCTTTATCAACTTTTTGAAACAACAAACCTCAATTTCCACAAACAGAAAAAGGTAGCATCCTACAACTACTGATGTCGGTAAATGATGCTAGAGGATATGAGAAAGGTTTTATTCTTTGTATCATTTTCAGTCCTTATCAGATAGCCAGACTGGAAACTGGAGCACAGCTGGTTTTGTACATGTTTCTTTTCTGCAGATTGCCCATCACATTAAGACTGCAGTGTTCTGATAATACAAAGGCTCATCCATCCAAATAGGATCATACAGTATTATAATACTTGAGGACTAGACTAACAACTTTTTCCATGCAATCAATGTCTCCCTAGTAACTGGTAACAACAGCTATCTGCTAATAGCGAAAACAAACATTAACTTCTAACACCAAAGCTATGCCACCATCAGCCCAACCTGTCAATATTCTGCACTGCCACCAAAAGCAGTGGCCTGCTCCTCTTTCAGACTCCTTTTCCCTCATTCCTCTCCTTGAGACAGCAAGAAGTGTTCATACATCCACACAGCAATCTACATCAGTCAACTGATGTGAATGAAAACTAACCTGCTTATACCTGCTTCCCAGGTTAATTCTCAGCTGCATCAGTTTCCTGACCCAGATCACTGAATTGCTGTTGTTAGTCACAAGGGAAGGAGGCACAAATAACAGCTTGAGAGTAGGGAGGGAGATCGAGTCTTTAGCAGCACTGATGATATATGCCAGATTAAACTGGTTGTGGAACAAAGGTTCCAGGAGAGAAGGAATTAAACATAGTAATGTTCGAGCAGACTACCATACCTATCAAGGTTAATGACAAATTCTTCATTAACCTCAGCAGCATTGTGTGTGGACTTTGCTAACGTGGTGAAAACCTATGTAAAAAATGTATCACTTCATCAAAATATCTTTCCTTTAGTTTTAGAAATATTATTAAGGCATGATATGTACTTTTAATTAATCTCCCAATTGAAAGGCTGGAGATGGTACTTAAGAAGATGTCTGATACTGTTAGAGATACTAACATCTCTTTTCTCTCTTGTAAAGCAGATGGTAGAGAACTCACTAACTTACCATGTTCTCTCCATTACTTCTGCCCTTACACAAGACTGCTGTATTTGAAGAAAAATGTATTAAGACAGATAAAAGGAGATGCCGCACAGAAGGTTCAACCAAGAAGATGAAACAAATGTGGTTATTAAAGTGATATTAGTGAAGAGTTTTTATAAGGCTAATAAAAAACTTCTTCAGTGTCCCCCACCATTTAATGTACCAGAGCAAATAACAAAATGGATGATTGATTTTCTCTCATGAAAAAGTAAATATATAGGAAATGTAAATTGCTAGCTTCAAAAATCCACAGCATCATAAAATACATAATTAAACTCCAATACCTGAAAAATGCAACGCACCAAAAGATGCTGCCCACTTATTAGCTATCAAGTCTCATTTTTGTCATTGAGAATTTTCAGGTTTGTTCAATACAGTACCTAGTTTCTAGAAAATAACACAGAAGCAAATAATATCCATCTATCTATATCAACCTAAAAGGGCTACACAATTTAAGTGTAAATCAAAACATAGCTCAAATAAAAGACTAAATTCCCCTGCTCATTTTTATAAGAAAAAAACACACTGATAAAATGCGCAACTTTGAGAAAAAGATTTTATAGGACATTCACACTTAAAGCTTGAGCAAAACTTATAGGAAACATAACAAAGTTATGATCATAGTTTTTAGGACAGAATGCAGAGAACATGCAAGTTGGGCTCAGAAATTAGAGCTTCTCAGTTGAATACTCATATACGTGGGGCACACTGCTGTAACTGCTAGGCTGCTGAAGGCTTCCATGCTACTTTGCACCAAATTGTAAGTGTAATTGACATACTTTGGAAGATTATCCTTAAAAACAGGCACCTGACTTAATACTGTCTGCTAGAGAGATAGGAAAGGAAGCATCACTACAGCAGTGCTGAAATTACCAAAATTCAAAGAAAGGAAGGTGCGGGGGCTGGTTTCTTGCAAGGAGTCTTGGCGTTTTTTGCCATTCTCCTCATTGCAGGTACATATGTCAATAGAGAAGCAGCTCTGTAATACCAAAATACAGCAGTCAGTTCCAGACAGTCATGTTGTCACTGAAAAAACAGATTAATTATGCTGGACAAGCCAAATACAAAATATTAAAGACAGCTGTCAGGTCAGTGTTTGAATGGCCTGAAAATATGTGTATAAATATATTTCCACTGATCAGCTCAGCATCTTGCTTACCCTAATACCTCTCCATGTTATTTGAACTACTGCACTGATTTATTTACAGACGCAGACAGCCAAAATTCCAGCTTCTATCTTTAGTGGTATATCACATACCAAGCAATATTAAGAATAACTAACAGCATATTGAGTTCCAAGTAGCAAGAAAAGATGGCACTGAGAATTAGAACTGTACCTTCCACAAATGTGCCAGTTGTTATGCTCTTTTCCTTAGTATTTTTTTAAGTATTGTAGGAGAGGAAAGAACAGCAAATATAAAAATAAAAACCAACTGTAACAATGAACCCAAGATAGCATACACTAAGTGTGTTAGACATCAGTGCTCAGGTAACACAGGCCAATACATACCACACGTTGTCTGTTCCAGTCTACGACCAGCAGGGTTGTAGAACAGCAGCAGCTGGTTTTAGAGAGTTATCAGCAGGACTTCTGACTGTCTAAACTCCATTTTGGGAGTCAACCATTTTATTAAGAATTTACTAACAGTAGATTTTGCAGTGTGATTTTACTGAATACTGTTAAATAACATAATCCAAATAATTACTTAAAAGGTGACAGATACACCTGCCTAGAAATAAACATTTTGATTTGGATTGTGAAAGTGCTGAAAACTGCACTGAGATAGGATGCTTACCAGATGCTTTTGCATATATTAAACATCTTTAGTCAAAGAGTTCTTTCGGTGGGAAAGGTGAGAGTCCCCATTTAAAAAGTAGTAATTCTGTGTTTTATGTAATTTCTGCATTGAATTCTATATTGAAAGAAAAATTACATCATAGAAAAGTGAACCCAGAAAAACCAGACACCCAAAACAGGTCCTAACGCACTGCAAGCCAAACTAATAATCAGCCTGATTTAGAGCAGAATACTAATGGGGGGGCTGTTTTCAGGAAAGAAGCAAAAAGAAATATGATCAGAACATTCATCATCTGCCTCTGAGAGTTTTTAGAGTGAGGGAAGACGAGTCTATACATATATTTTTATGCTGTGAAATTTAAACAGAAGTGCCGAGACATCCTCCAGGAGTGGGCACACACCAAAACACCTTGTGTCCTTTCCAACCTGTCACAAAGACTGATAGGGGTCTCTCTCTCAAATCCCCCATGAAGTTGTGCAGGAGTGCATGAGTGAAATCACGAAATTTGAGATCCCCTATAAATAGCATTGAGAACAACAGAAGTATTAATCTAACTTTCTTAGACTCTCATCAGTGAATCTAGGAGTCTAAATAGAGATGGATTCTTCTAACAGAATTTGGATGAAGAAGAGCAAATTGTGGGCCCCAATGAAGTCAGTCCATGTGTCCCTACTAACTGAAGCTGGAGTGAAACAGCAAAGAGTTTTCTCTAAGAGGCAGTTTACTTTCATAAGCATGGAATATAAGAGACATACTTTTTAAAAATCAGATCTTTCAATATGGATATTTTATAACAATATAATTATCTCATTTTAAAAGTTATCAGAAATCTGGTGTGAAGTATTCTCAGAAGGTTTTTGCAAGATCTCAAAACTAAGTCTGCTGTCATGTGTCATCACTACAAGTTGCTAGAATCTAACCTCAACTGTTCTGCATTTCTCACTCTGTTTCATATACTTACAGAATTATTAATTTAGTTAGATCTTAATTAGCTTTTTGGTGTTTGTTACAGCTTCTTCCTCACAGCTGAACTAGAACTGCTGCAGGAACAGGACTAACAAACTTATGCCTCTGTTTCCAAGTATGCCAACTTAACTTCTTGCATAGTATTTTGCTTAGGCATAAGAGGAACTGTAAGTGTAGATATACAAAGTAAACAAGAGTGGGAGGGCACTGGAAGTATGGGCACTAAATGAACTACAGAAGACATTTCTACTGAAGGAGAAATAGGATAAGGGAGAAACCAAACACAGATATCCATTTGGTGACTATTACAAACTCAGTAAACCAATATGAATAACTAAGAGTAAAGCCTGTAACACAAAGCTTACTGATAATAAACATTTTATTCTCTGTCAGTAAAAAGTTCTGAAGAAGCACTGCAGGGCAGAAATGCTATCACAGGTACCAAACCCCACCTACAATTGGACACTCCACTGTAGAACAATTTTTATATTAGAGGCATCAAGGTATCATACACATCAAGAGAACTAACACATCAACTACAACTACAAAACAAATAAATCAAAACCATATCAAATCTCAAATAATTTTTCCCAAACTGAGACACTCCACATACACCAGTAGTGAAACTGAAAGTCAAGACATGTTAAAACCATGTAATTTGTTTTTTAAATAACATCTTCCCATTCATGCTTTTCCTCAATAATTAGTCATCAAGACAAAACACTAGCTTCTACTGATTTTACACCAGCATGTGAGAGAATACAGAAATGAATGTTCCATGGTTCTCAGAATAAACATGCCCTTAGATAGAGTGCCAAGGACTAAGAGGAAGCCGGCTTCCATCTAAGTAACAATAAATATTTCACTAGACAAATTCTACCATATTAGGATACTAGTCTTGGTCAGCCTTCCCATATAATGGGCACAGCATGATTTGTAGTTTTATTGGACAGCCTAGTCTGATCTGCAAGTTGTTCTTTCTCAAAGCAAGCCGTAAAGGTGCCCTTAGAATCATATCCTGCCACTGGAGCCAACCATATGGATCCACTTGGATGCCACAGAGCCATAAGGGCTTACAGTGGCTGTGTAGCTGATGCTCTGTCATTAAAGGTCCACTCACCTCCTCTACTTCCAAATGGTTCCTTCAGAAGGCAAAAAATAGTTCATATTGTGAACACTTACAGGCAGCAGAAAACTGGGGCAGAAGAGGAGGAATATATGAACTCCCAAGATCAAGCCTGGTACTAGCTAGCTGCAACTGGTATGTGCTGGTTTTAAATTCTGTTAACATCTCAACTAAACAAAGCTGATGTATCCTGAGTCATCCAATTAATAAAGAGACACAAAACACAGCCACCAATTAGGAGGCAGATCACACTTCCTGCTTTTGCACACACACTTATGTTGGGAAAAATCAAGGGTTTAGGGGCCCAAAAATAGGTTGATGAAGATCCTGGCTGGAGAAACAGTCATGGAAATGAGGAAAGATCCCAGAGGTCAGGAAAATACTTGGAGACAAATGCTGGGAAACATCCAGGGACCTTGGACAGTAAGGCCCGTGACAGGTGACTGCAAGCAGATGTACATGACAAAACCATCATAACTTTCTGCCCAACCTTCCTGGACCAGCAGCAATCTCCCCACTGGGAAGAAAAGTCAAGACCTAGTGAAAGTAACACTGTGGGGAATACAAATGAGTGAGCATGTGGTATTATCAAACAGGGTAAAAACTGATTTCCCTGGTTCTTAAATAAACCCTAGTATCCAGATCTACTATGTGTTGTAAGTCTGTCTTGCTTGCGACAAAATTTTTGACCTATCACAAGGTGCTCTCTCTTCATCGTGTGGTTTCAGTAAATGATGTGTAATGGGCACTGCTTTTTAGACAGTAACTCCAATAGCTTGAATACAAAGATAAGACTCAGGCAGTCAGCATTCTCAGAGCCAGTATCACTATGTGAGCACGTACACTTTACATCAGAAGTGACCGCGAATTTAACTGACTCACCATGCATTTCATATCCATTCAATCAATGTCTTCCCCGTAATACATTTTGCATCAACAATAGCTAGCTATAAAGAAGGACATTTATGTCCTTGCAAACTTCCTCCAGCAGCTTAGGAACTAGTTCTGAAATACGCTGTAATATCTGCTTTAGATTCTGATATATTTCTGGTTAGGTGCAAGTTAAGAAAAGAAATCAGGTGACAGCTTCCTATACATTTAAAATAACTCAAGATGCACACTCTCTTTTTTTAAGGTTATCTTCCCTCATCTCCATTTTTATTTTTTAAACACAAAGAGCAACTCAACCTCTAATGGATTTCCTGTTACATAGACATCCTTCTCACCTAATAGCTTTATAACTAGATGGCTTCTATCTCTCTCAATATGTAAGACAAAAACAGAACTCACTAAAAATACTAAGATCTGACGCTCTGGTTATACCAGTGTATACCTTCTCTTTTTTAAAATATATGATTAAAATATTGCATGGGATTGAATGATTTTTTAAAAAAAAATTATCACTAACAATGATTAAGCTAAACCATGAGCATTCATGTGTTTTTTCTGCGTTTTACTTCCTTGCATGATGTACCAGAACAGATGTGGCTCACTGCAGAACTAATCACACTGTGCCATTTTGGTAACTAGTAGCAAGCTCTAGCAAAATCTCATCTTCAAAAGGAAGTGAGCCTAAATTCACTTTTTCAGGTATGGTTCTTCCAAACAAGCTCAAGCCTTCCGCTCCTTAAAACTATCCTGGGATCTTTGTGCTAATAAAAAGGCTCTAGCCAGAGCCCTTTGACATGCTGAAGCTCTTCCCAGCTGCCGCCTTGAGACTAGCCACTTCTGATCTCCACTTTAAAACATCTGTTCCAGCTTTAGGCTCAAGGTCTTTCTTCCCCTCAAAAATATTAGCTCAAGATCTGTTTGCACTAATGTTCTTGGGACTCCCTGGCTTCCATTCCCTCAGGGAGGAAAATGTCCTTAAATCTCATTATGAGCATCCCATCACCTCCACTATGTCTGTTTCTGACAGACATGAGTTTCAGAGAGAACAAGCACACCGTCACCTACCTCAGCTACTGTTCAATCTTGCTACTCTGCTCTCCCCCATCACCATATTGCTTACCCCAGGTTAAGTCACATATCTAAGGCCTTCAACTCCATCCAAGATCTGATCAATGGCTTCCTTCTCACCTCCTCCCTTTTTCAGAGCCTGTTTGGAGAAGGCGTCCTTATTCCTCAAGCTTATCACTCAGCAGAGCTCCCCAACCCCACAAAACCGAAGACCTGCCTTAAGGAAGGTAAAGAAAGAGGACCCAGTACACAGAAACCAGGTCAAATAACAGGCTAGATCCTCCTTATACACAAAACCAGTTTTTTCTAGGTCTTTTCTCCCTTGTTCCTCCTCTTGTTGGCTGGTGTGCCAGGACATACTTGTTGAACTACCTGAAAGCCAATCAGCGTAAAAATGTAAGAACCTATCAAGAATTTAGACAGAGAAGCCAGATCCTTGTCTGCTAATCTCCAGTTTCCTACATTCAGGATATTCTTCCGTCTCTACATTGACAGGTTTACCCTCTATCAGCTACCTTTGGCTATTCCATAAGACTAACTATTAGAAGAACCAGAGGACTTCTTCAAACATGCCAGTGAACTGAAGCATCAGGGTAACAAATTCAAGATCTGTATTAGCAAAACAGCTCTGCAGATTTATATCCTTACTGTTCAAAACCAGAAATTAGTTTGCTTTTGTAACCCATGAAGGTTTCTTTTCCTTTTCTTTCTCATGCATTTGATGAGGTCATGATTTTGTTTGCACACCAGGAAAGTAACATGGACTCCCACATAGAACAACTGACATTGTAGATTTTACCTACCTGACAACACTCAAGAAAATTTTCGCAATCAAAAGCTAGTAACATGAACAGAAATAACTCTTCCTTCATCAAAACATATGTTAGCAGGTCCTTATTTCTTTATTCTATTCATTATTATTGATCTAACATTAAATATTATTAAAATTAATTTCTCATGAAGCATTCATGAAATTTCAGGAACTACAGGCATTATGTGTTTTGTATTGGCTCTAACATACATGCCTAGCTTATTTTATTTATTGAACAGTCAAAATATTTGCTAATAATCTCACTTGAGAACAAAAAAATATGGTCAGAGTTCAGAATCAACCCTCTACATTTTAACTAAAGTACAGTATAATTAATATAATATAAGCATGTCTATGAATTCTAACAATCAAAAGGCTTTCCTCCAGAGTTTGCCAATTCCCTATCTGCCTTCTCCCCAGTGCTACATGGGAAGTTTTGCTGTCAAATCTGCAGAACTCCCAAGACTCTGCAGGCGTTGTTTTCATTCCTGGTTTTTTTCGGTGGTGTGTTTGGGGGGTTTGAGGTGTAGGGTTTGGGTTTTTTTTCTGTTTTAATTCAACCATTTCAGATTTCAATCCAAACCATGTGGTTCCCTTCAAGAAACATTTTCAGAGCATGTAAAATCCCATTTTTTTTTACTCTAAAGATTTAAGAACATTGGGGAGTTCTACATGCAAATTTCCCCGTTCCAAACTCTAATTGATATGTCCTGCAGGGATCTTAAGAGATAATTATTTTCGCTGTGGAGGATTTTTAAATGATATGGCATAATCTGATTTACTGAAAAATGCAGGAGACTTATTCTGCTATTTCTTACTTAGGTAAAATGCCAACTGCTTTCGCAAGGAATGGTCCTTATCTAAGAAAGCAGCAAATCTTGCACAACGAACACACCATTAATAGTAATATAATCTTATCATGTGCATACCACATTCCCTGTTTAGAGAGATCTGTAATCAACTAGTTCACCCCTGGTTTACCTTGAGGTTAAAAAAAGGGGGAAAAAAACCCAAACAAGAAACTTCCATTTTACTACAGGAAATTAAAACCCTAGCAACTTAAATGGCTGTGGAGAAAATCAATATTTTAGTCAAAATTAGATTTTAGGAGTTTCTGTTATCAGATGCAATACTGAAAGCGTAGGTTTTCAATTAAAAAGCTACAGCTGGGTGAATAATAATGTATTATAAAGGTGCACTTGTACCCCTGGAGAAACAAAGAAGCTGGAAGAAACTATTCATGAATTCTTCTTACAACCCAGCAATCTTCTTACAAAACCAGTAACACATTAAATTAAATGGAGTGGGATGTGAAACACAGAAATGTAAAAGTTATAAAAATAGACATTGAAACTGAATGATTCAAGAGAAAACACTGATCTGTGATATTTTCAGAATATCATGTTTCCTTGATAGAAGCTTCTTTTTTCCCAAGTCTTGCGTTTACTCAACAGGCATAAAATGGACTTCTCAAGCTTGTAATTGGACATATTATTAATATTTGCTCTTCACTTTCTATTTCAACTACATTTAGCATTCAAACACACAAAAGGGTAAGAATATTTAGGCCACTGTGTAAACTACAGTGTTCTTCAAAGAACTAATGATCCTGAAATTATGCAGCCTCAAGGCTGAAACACTTAGATCAGATTCACACAAATCAGTAAAATCTTTGCTCTAAACAGATGTAACTGCAGAAGCTTTTATATCTCTGTAATTCTGAACGCAACAAATACAGAGTGAATACACTTTTTATAAGATAATAAGCACCAAAAATGTATCTGTAGCTGTGCTGTTTTCCATTCATTTGCTTAAGACAAAAGCTCAAGCTTTTGAATTGGTGACAATCAGAATTCATACTTTAACATTCACATACACAAAAAACAAATCAAGTGGTAATCATATTTCAAGTTAAAGGTCAAAATATGTATTGTTTTCTAAGAGTAATACTCCCAGTTTGCCTATCACGTTACACTGTTCATTCAATCAGGTTTAATTTCAGAAACAGAGCAGCATGTTTCTTCAATTGCAATTTTTATAGCTTTTTAAAATTTCAAATCAATACAGATTATTAACAATTTTTGTGTTAACCACTAAGAAAAAATAAACAAATTAACTGAGTATTTGTCCTTGATTTATCATTTGGTGTCCATTTACTACACTAAGCTGTGTGAATAGAATGTGAATTTAGATTGAAGGAGCATGACTAAACATCTATGTTGTGTGACAAAAATACAGTGTATGCTCAGTGCGCTGTCATGAGAATTAATTGAAGAAGTCATACCTGTGGGCACAAAGTCTCTATGTGATTAGCTGCCATTTGGACAATTTTCATTCCATCTTCATTTGTTGACAATGAACAAGCAAGATTAGCAACCTTAAATAAACAAACAAACAGTTTTGTAAGCAAGTATTCCTCCCCAGACTCTCAAACTTGCCAAAAAACATCTCTGCTAGAAAGCTTTTGTTATTTGGGGAAATTAATTTACCAAAGAACATATTTGAACAAGGAAACACAAGGGGAAAAAAAAAAAAAAAAAAAAGGAGTTATGGAAAGGGGTGACAGTAACAACAAATCTCATGACCTCTCCCCCATTTAGGTTCTGCACCTAATAGCTGTAGAGTGGTGTTTAGATAACATCAGGAAATTTCAAAGATCCTAAGGCTTCAGCCAGACTGCTTGTGATCATGCTTTTTAATTTTTCAGGGCCCTTCAAACCATGTCCAGCTTTTTAATTTTTTTAAAACTTACTTTTAAAACCTTAAAGATCAAATAACATTTGCCTTGGTTTGTTGTAATGAAACACAGAACGATTTATGCCCTGAGCTATGCACAGATCATTATTTTAATTAGTGGTATGATTTTCTACTGAAATAGTCATATCAGTGCAACTTATGCTGAAAATGTATAAGAAACTTGAAATCTGTGAAAGAACCAGTCTATCTTCTGTTTTATTTTATTATACACCATGGAGATAGAGCTTCCTTGAAAGGAAAAAAGCTCTTCCACAATGCTCCACAGTTCTACAAGTTTGAAGAGATGAAGGAAAAAGAGCACTTGCTTCAGCTCACTGCAACTCAACAGGTTGCAACAGACAGGCTTGACAGAGTCAAAAGAGGGGTTGGGATACTGGGATCCAGTAGATCTTTTCATCCTCATGAAGTCATATGATGTCCTTACATAAACTACTACACACTTCTTAGACTTCATAGCCTTCGCTGAAGTAGCTGTAATACATATATGTCACTCCAGTGTTAATGTAGATCAAGACCTGTCTGAGAAATAGACCTCCGTAGTGCTGCAAATACCAACACAGATAGAAACATAGATGTACAAATTTGTGATTATTCAAAACTCATGCAACGAGTTCTACAGTCAAGCTGCTGCAAAATAACCACAAATCTTCATTTATCAATGTTTTAGACACTATTTCTAAGAAAGAACAATAATTCAGTGATGATCTATTACCAAAGGCTTTTATTATTCTTACTTAATTGATATAAATAGTTACAAGAAATTAGTTCGTTCATAGACAAATCAATTACTTTTCCTACCCAAAATTCAGAAGAGACTAAGACAGACACTTTCTAAAGAGGATGAAGGCTAGAATGCATGGCCTTTCATGTACACCCGTACCTAAACAGAAATAGTTTATGAGCCTATCCCTGGTATTCCAATACAACTCACTGGTTCCCCACCTGTGTGATGTGTTATCTTGTCCACATAAAAAATAAAGGTTAAGACCAAAGAAATCCAATTTTCATAGACGCACTCAAGCTGTATTCTCTTTTATTTGAAGTAAACTGCCACAGGTCTTTTTAACATAATATTTGAGAAAAATTGTTTTTGATCCTACGCTTCCCCTCCTGACTCTTCAGCTGTAAGTTACCTACAGATGTTTGGGTATCATCTAAATACAGCTCTGAAAGACGTGATTCCCTCCCCTCAAAAAAAAAAATCAGTTATTTTCTTTGGATTGAAGGTCAGGGTTTTCAATATTGGTTACAACAACTATTCACATTGGTTTGAATATTTTCTTTGCAGCAGTCACTGAGCTGCTTGTATATCCCAAATGTAACACTGCATTCTTTCACACTGCATTAATATACCACCATATATAAACAGCAGCACTCTACGAGGCTCAGTGCAAATATTATTGACCTGTTTCTTAAAGAGTTCCTCAATGCCTAAAACAGTAACATTTCAATCGTTAAAAAAAAATAAATATATAATATAAGCCATTCTGCAAGGATGAAATACTCTCTCAGCAGCTTCTTCTCTTTGCCATAAGGTTCCTCAGGTTTTCTAATTCCATTTCACAGTTCCCAGAAAAACTTTACTTTTAATTTCTTGGGATCCACTGCAAAAATGTGCAGTAAGTAGCTCCTCTTTATCAGTAAAAACAGTTTTAAGATCGAGTTCTCTGCTGTAAGCAATAAATATTTTGTCCCTGTCTTGATGTGCAAGGCAGATACAGAGACAGCCTAAAACAATTTTTTATCCTGTTTCCCAGTTGCACCAGCTGAAACATCTTGGTACAAATCCAGTCCTTGATATAAATTGTGTCATAAAATTACAGAATAATAATTTAGATTGGAAGGTTTCCAGAGGTCATGTAGTTCAACCTCCTGCTCAGAAGATGAGAATGAACTCTAAACAGATTTGTGCCAATGGGTCTATGCAGCAGATAAGCATCTGGGGACAAATTATGTATATGTTACTAGATCATGTTGAAGATTAGAAGGGTGAAAAAGCGTGGCTCTTCTCTGACAAAACATGCTCAGGTTGGGAAGGATCTCTTAATCCACAGTATTCTCTTTTATTTGAAGTCAACAGCCATGGGGGTTTTTTACATACATTGACAAAAAACTACTTCTGATCTTAACTTCCCCCCCTGATTCTTCAGCTCTAAGCATTCCTTGGTAATGGCTGAATTCATAATAGGAGTCTCAAAGCACAAGCAGCAAAGTAAGGATATAAGCATTAGGAATTTATGTTAAACCACCTAATGCCAGACAGAAGTCTGTATTATTTACATTAGACATCTTTTAAAAAACAATAAAATTAAAGAAAGCAGTATTTGGCTACTTTAGAATAAATACATTTACGGTGTTACATTTCTGTTGGGTATTTGGAATTCATACTACAGAGCTACACCAACAGTGCATTTAGTCCTCTGCCTTTCATTTTGATTGACATTAGCAAATCTTTTGTTTCCATTAGGAAATGGGTAGAATTTTCTTCTCTTGGCATTTAAACGTGTTCTGGTTTCGGCTGGGATAGAGTTAATTTTCTTTGTAGTAGCTGGTACAGTGCTGTGGTTTGGATTTAGTGTGAGAATAATGTTGATAAGACACCGATGTTTTAGTTGTTGCTAAGCAGCGCGTATCCTACGTTAAGGATTTTTCAGTTTTCCATGCTCTGCCAGCAAGGAGGTGCACAAGAAGCTGGGAGGGAGCACGGCCAGGACAGCCGACCCCAACTAGCCAAAGGGATATGCCATACCATAAGATGTCATGCTCAGTATATAAACTGGGAGGAGCTGGCCAGGAGGGGCAGATTGCTGCCTGGGGACTGTCTGGGTATCAGTCAGGGAGTGGTGAGCAATTGCATTGTGCATCACTTGGGGTTTTTTTCCCCCTTCAGTTTTATTTCTCTCTCTTTTTGCTACATCCCCTTTCATTACAATTATTATTATTGTTATTATATTTTATTTCCATTATAAAGCTGTCCTTACCTCAACCCACAAGCTTTACTCTTTTATACTGATTCTCCTCACCATCCCACTGGGCGGGGAAGAGTAAGTGAGCATCTGCGTGGTACTTAGTTGCTGGCTGGGATTAAACCACAACAAAGTGGCACCACTTTTCTACATGTAGTTTATATATAAGTAAAAGGGTTCTCTGTCAGTCCCAGCAGGTGATTAGACTAACAACTGTTTCACCCAAAAGACAATCCAGATTCCAATAAGTCATTAACATGGTCTCAGCCATCAGTACACTCACTGTTAGTATTTTTCTCACCAGCTCCTGAAGAGAGCTCCTTAAAACAAATTCAAAACACAATAATCCAAATAAATCAAATGGAAAGTGTCAAAGGGTGGGTGGGTGTGTAATTTTTCCAAGCATAGGGCAGGGCATCTGAGAACCTGAAGTCTCTTTCAAAGCTCTATTGTTGCTACTAAGGATGACAAGCTGTTTCATCAATACTAAATGCTTTTAATTCGTAAGAAAATCAAGCACTAGCTCAGAGAAGACCTATCACCTTACTTTCCTGAAAGTATCATGCACATCTTGGAAGGTTTCTCAAACAGCAGAACTCCTTTATTACGCTACAGTCTCTCCCCTAAGCAATATAAGCTACACAAATACATCACATCTCTTTTGTATTCTCTAAGAGAGTCAGTAGCTTCCCTTAAAGGGACTTCAAGCCCAAGTACACCACAACTTCAAAAACAAATAAAATTGCAAAATGAAGAGCCAATGATTCCTCTCAGAAAATCACTGTCTTTCTGAAGAGCAAAGTTTGTCAGGACAAAGACAAAGTTTTCTTGGAGACTGGTTTGATTGAAATCAGCTCCAACAGAACTTAAAAAAAAAAAAAAAAGCCATCAGAAATTTTTCAACTGTTTTTTTCCTTTTTTTTTTTTTTTTTTTTTTACCATGTGAAAAAGCATATTAGTTCACCTTGTACTATTCCAAGAGAACTTGCATTTCCTCTTCTTGGTGAAGACTTCCTATTCTTCATAGTAAATACTTCCTGTCAAGAAATCCTTTTCACTGAGGAAAGATATTCCACAGCTCTGCCTACCCTAAAGTTAACAAGGTCCTTCACCACCCTGCAGGGTAAGCCCAAAGTCTGTTGTATGCAGTTTTCTAGCATAGTGTGAAGAACTTTCTGGCAACCTAATCCCTCCCACCAATAACCCTACAGAAATTCTTAAGACCATGCTGGGAGCACATATAGCCTTCGACGACAAATGTTCTGCTGATATTTAAGTGTTTGGAATATATTCTTAAGCAAAACCAAGGAAAAACAATGGTATGTCCAAAATAAAATCTGACATGTTTCAAATTTCAAGAAAATTTAACTTGTGTGTCATAAGATTTCAAATACAGTATTTACTAAAAAGTTTAAAATAATGATCCTGTCATTTTGCCAGTCTTTTCTTTTGCCTTAAAATGCATGTAATAAAGATCAGAACAAAAACATATTGGTGTTCCTCAAAACCAAGTACAAGTATTTCTTATACATACCTCTTGAGAACACTAACCAGATACACTATCACTTTAATTCATATATGAATTTACCAAGTCACTGACATGATGTAGGGGGTTAAAAAGGCCTAAAAGGCATAAACCAAGTTTTGCTGAAAATTTCACAAAAGGCAAAGCCTGAAAGACCTTCTGATCAGCTAAGCTTTATCTTTGTAACGAAGCCAAATAGATGGGCACCAAATAGAAACAAAATAATTGGGGGGAGTGGGTGCGGGGTGTGTGTGTGTAAACAGGAAGGGGAATGGGAAGCAACACCACAAACAGACACAAATACAATAAAGCAATCCACTGAGGTACAAATTAATCATGAGTAATCACAGTTCAGAAGATATTTCATTTGTAGGAGAGCAACTGAATACTGAACTGGCGAATAACATTTGAATCTCAGCATTACAGCAGTCAACGTGGCTTTTAATATAAATTAGATACTCCACATAAATTGAATTTAACTGTTAGTCTACTCTCCTCCAACTATAAATGAAAAAAGGTACTTACATATTCTTTGCTTCTAATTTTTTGGTATACTGAACTATCTTTTGTAAGTTTATTAGGTGTTCTTAGCTTCTACCACTAGTTTTATTCATGAAGCCTTAAAAAGTCTTTTGAGAAAAATGACTGTTCATACAAAAAAATGCCATGGAAAAGCTAGGAAGGTCAGCAATAAATAATGACTCTATACTTTTTTAAGGAAAAGGCTACATTGATCTATGTATGTCTTCCAGTCGTTGCTGCATTTTTATATGCATTTATGATTACTATGTGCATTTTTATGAGCTTAATAAAACTTACATAGACTAGAATATTTGTTTAGAGTAAAAAAAATGTATTCCTGTGGACTGAAAACTTACCTCCAGTGGGCAATAAAGTAATATCACAGTGTTGCTTGTTTTCCAACCCATTTTCTACTGTAAAACTTAATTTCTTTCCAGATCAACTCAAATATTAATACTATTTATAAGCTACTGCAAGAGTTTATCTGTTATGCTTTCATTGTTTATAAAATGCTTTAGGATACTTCAGGTCAAAAGTTACACTGTTACTTTAATTTTTATTAGTTTTTACTTTTGTGAGAATAAAGCTAGAAACTATACAAAAAATACATTTAACATATATTACATTGCTTTCCCTGTCTCTTTTAGCTTTTCACCTTCCACACTTCCAGAAAGATTCTTGAATCTGCTAATTTAACTACTGTGGGGCACTACATATCTTAAGCTTCTTCACGGATCTTTTGGCTCCTTTTGCACTTCTTTTAATGTTGCATGTCTCTATCGCTTCCATTTTCTGCAGAACTGAATTACACAGTACTCCATTAATGCCATAATCACTACTGATTTGATAAAATTAGCTCTACCTTGTATACCGGAGGCTTATCACTGCCCCTGTTCAACTGTAACCAACTTACTTGTTAACATGAAGACACTCCTCAGAGTATTATGTAACTTTAAATGTTTCCTGTAATGTTATTTGTCAAGCATGCTAAAGATTCTATTTTCATAATTAATTAATAAAGGGTATTTGAATACCAATGGATTAGAGTGTTCCTTTTTTTTTAAAACCAACATAAATCTAGAACAACCCACTGTAACTGGTTTATTTCAAGTTCCATGTGCTCAGACAAGTCTCATCTCATACAAGCTCATTTAGGAGACTGTTTTGATAAACTGGGCCTCAACCAAAATAAAAATGGAAAATAAATTAAACAAACACAATACTCTGAGGCAAAGATTGTACATGTGTAAGGGATAATTCTGCACAGTAACATTTCAGAAATAATTTCCTTTTCAATAAAGGTGTCAGGCTTGATGCAGAGCCCCATTAAGCTTTCTCTCACTGCTTTGGGTCACAGTAAAGACAGTTGAAGAACTAAGTTAAGGATTCTCTCTCTAGACGTCAGTGTGCAGAGCCCTGGTTACAATCAAAGAAAAGATACTGTATTTGGATTACATTTGGGCTCTGGCAACCCAAGTTAGCTGAAGAGTCCACTAAATAGAAACTGTCTACAGTCATGACCTGAGTCTCACTGACAGTTTCTCAAAAAATGTACCGTCTCCACCAGCACCAGACTTAATCTACTGGAATAACCACAAAGTGGCCTTTGATATCTGAAGGAAGGTCCTTCCATGGGCCCAAACGTAACAGCAGGTGAAAGATCTAAATGTAAACTACTTATGAAACCTCTCCCTTAGCACCATTTGCTGAAATGTTAGCAACAGAGGGCTTTCCAGCAGTACCACATGAGCACAGAAATATAAAGAAAACTACCTGAAAAGAACAGGACAAGCAAAGACCTAAAAGACCAACCATTTTACTGCCTTGTCCCTACTTCTTCCTTCATGCAGACAGAAAAAAAAGTCAGTATAAAGGCAAAAATTTATTTTAGCAGTAGACAGAGGTGTTGTATGTTATATTAAACCAGAAAAAAGCATGTATTTCAAAATGATAAAAGTGACTATCCAGTTCTATAACCATGTAACCAATAACCAACCTTCTGATTTTCTTTATCCCAGCCTGACCACAAATATTGCAAATAAGATAGCAGTTAACCATGGAGCAAGAGGCCATCAGTCATGCACAGAATTAATCAATTCCTTAAAATATCTAAGAGGAGGAGTGATCAAAACTCACTGCCAGAATATTCCTTGAGGGAACTGGGCACCACACACACAGAAGTGCTTCTGAAGAGATTATTGAGCTGGGCTCGACTGTCTGACATTGACCTGACTGACACTATCACCAGCGAAAGCCAGTAAAGATCAGGGTGGGTTAACCAGTTCTCAAAACAAATACAACATCTCAAATCTAAATATCCCATATATTTTCCAGTTTTTAAATAAAATACCATCTTATGAGGCAATATTTTGCCTGGTCTGCCCCCATGAACTAATCTTCTTCTATGTTCTTAGGTGTTTCAGTGTTTCAGAATTTCCAAATATCTCTTTCCTTCTGCATGAACACTTCTTTTTTCCCCTTCTTCCCTGCATGAAACCCTCTATCTCCTGCACCTAAATAATAAAGAGGCAAATACAATACACAAACTGTCATTAGAATACTCACATTTCAGGCCCTTTTCCTCTATAAAAGAAAGGTAAGATTCAAACATATGCATGAACACACCCTCATTTATTTTCTTATTACTCATTATTCAAAAAGTCTATGAAACAGTATCCATTACCCTTGTTTTAAGGATTTTTCTGTTAGACTAAATAACATATAGTTTTATCATACAAATACCCGAGTGTACTCAGGTGACCTTTGTTTCCCCCGGCAACAAAATCTTACATTCTTCCTATTGTCAAAATCAAAATCTTCACCTTTTTGCCTCTGACTGGTTAACTGAGATCAAAATCGATCCCAGGAGATGCAGCACATTTCCTCTTAAGACGCATAAACCCTCTATTATTTAAATCAGTGTGAGATAAGAAAATGTGTGCTAACAAAATGAAACCACACAGATCTCACTTAGCACTTAATAAATATTAGTGGAGCAGGAGAGGAAACAGACTTCTTTCCAGCAGTATAATCACTTAGTTACAATACCAGTGTAAATGTTTTCAATTCCTTGAAGGACACCTGACAAATAAAACATTAAATGATTGTTTTTGAATGAGAAACAAAAACACAGTTCATATAACAGTTCTTAAAGGAGTTCAAAATAGAAGCAGTATTCTACAAAAAATTAGACAATTGTGCTTTCACAACAACAGTTACGTTTTAAGCATATTGTTCTGATGTAACACCTGTATTGATTATACATGCTACAGATCTACGTTTTTAAAAATAATACTAAGCATAAATTAAATAATTTGACAATACATGAAAAACAGAATTCACCTCTGGAAGGTTACAAAGAACAGCCACTCAGAAATGTAATAAATACTGTATCACAAATACTTCCAAAAAAATCATGCATAATCAGGGAGGGGCAGGGGGGAACCCACCAAAAAATCCATAAATAAGAAAGAAAATGAAAGCCCTGTGTGAAAAAACATACCTTCAGAATTTAATCCGTCTCGGGATCAGTCCTTCACAGAACTTTTGCCTCCACAGAAAGTATGGTGATTCATTTTACATCTAACATTAATATTGACTACCTGCTTTGGCAATATAGAAAGTACATTGCAGTACAGGTTTTTGGAATATGTATTTTTTGCACTAAGAAGCTAAGTTAATCTATATTCCAGTTCATTCCCAACTATCATTAACTACTGGTACAGAACTATAGATGTGTGTGGTGCTTGAGCACTTACAATCAAATCTAGGATGAGAATAATAGGAGAGTCAACAATAACACATTGAGGGTTAGCTACAGCTGAATGAAGTTTGACAAGCAGAATGTTAACGCACATTACATTAATGCACGTAAATGACACGTTGGCAACAAAAAAACACTTTCTTCTCCATAGTTGAAAGGAAACAACACAGGGAGATACAAGCATATACTCACTCAATAATACAAATTAAATTTACCATATTACTAGAAAAAATGTAGCTTACATCAGCCATACAAACTTTGATATTAATTTTAACACATCCACCATTAATAGTACCTACTTTATTTTCTGCAGGACACAGTATTGTGTTACAAATTGCATGTGACAAATTCAAAACCAATGAAACTTTCTCCTCTAAAAGTTACTACAGACTTCAGCATGTCCAATTTCTCTTAAAAAAAGTAATCTCTTTTTGAGACAACAAACAAAATTTCATGCTGATGGGTTGCCCTTTTGTTCACAGGGCTAAGAGCAAAAAGACCACCTTAGATCCTTAACTCTGAAATCCGTGCAGCAACTTTGTATTTCCCTGCAAACTACTAACAGAAGTTCAATGATACCAGCAATTACCAAAGGGGTACTAAAACATACCAATGCATAGATTCTAATTTCACTTTCCTTGTGAAAAATCCCAAATACTATCACTGACTTTGGTTAAGATTTGCATCAAAAGGTGTCACTGACTTTCCAGAAACACACTGTTTTTCTCCCTAGATATTTAATTGAACCAAATCAGTACTGCAAAATAAAGGCACAAAATCATTCAACCATATATACCAGCATACATGGTTAGTAAACTGGGAGAACACAGGATCAATGAATGCAGTATTTGCTCTCTTATTAATGGCACAAACTGGTTAGTACTATACTGAAAATCCAAATTAAAACATAGAATGCATATATAACAAAAATGGGAAATAGTATAAAGCTGCATATCTTTTCATAGTGCGTGACAGGAAGGATTAACCTGAAACTTTAGGCATCCAACTTTTCAAGATTCAGCTTGTGGCAACATCTGAATTCTAGCTCTTTGACAGCCTTCCCAAAGCAAGTACGAGGTCCATCTCCCAATTTAAGATGAAATTTACTGAAAAAAGCGGATCAGGGCCTAAGGCACCTTATGTGATGCACAACCACCAGCTCCTCCTACCTCACACAAATAAACATATCAGATGCACTTAAAGAATTCTTTTCAAATACTGAAAAAGTCCCATTTCAAACTTGTCATGAGTTAAGTCTCTCTTTCAGTATTCTTGGAATCTTTCTCCAACCCAATTGTCTCGCTCCAACATTTGGGACAGGACAGCACCAATTCAGTGCAAATGATATGCAACCTTCACAGCACATTTGCATATAGAAAAAAAACAACTTTATTTTCAGAAAAAATTTTGGGGTTTACACTTTACATATTGAAGTGAATCAAAACTTTAAATTGAAATTGAAGGCTGTAAACATGCTTAGGAAGCTTTTTCTGAAATGCTCAAGCCAACTATTTGCAGTGGCTATAAGGTAATCCATTATTCACTCTTAATGAAGTACATACATGTATGTATACTAGGTAAATTGTCTGTAAGGCAAAATAAATGTTATACTGCTCCAGTGGTAAAAATGTAATCTGTGTCACAGGCACATAGTATATTCTTACACATTACATTATGCCGTTACTGCATTACAATATATTCTTATACATTCACTATAGGCTACATTTCAAATATCTCATAAAAATATAATTAATCCTCTCGTTCCTTTTTACCCTTCCTTTATCCCTTAAATTAATATCTCAGTAATTTTTCTCAGGTTTATTAGTTTTTCTTCTCCTTTTTGTGAATGGCGCCATAAGCTGCCTATCTGCAGCTATTGTGAAAGCCATCTGCGGACAGCACATTCCAGCTGCAGTGGAGTTGAAGATAGTCTCCTAGCTACTGTAATTGATATGGAGTAAATGTTGCACTAGCATAAAATGTTTCTGTGTCAGTAGAAGTCTTTATTTCACATTAATTGAGTTTAAAGGTTCATAAAACATTTTATAAGAAATTCTTGACTCATTTTTGCAATGTAATCTCTGGTCTAGGAAAGGTAAAATTGATCACAAAGGAAAACATTTAAAACTGTTTATAAGCTTTGCAACCAAAACTTAAACATAAAATCATCCAGATTTCCAAACTGCAGATTGCAATGCAGTCTGAGGCATCACATGGTCTCACCCTTAAGCATGTGGATAGAATTCAATGTGTGGGATTGTGATCCTACTAAATTCGCTGACAAAACTCCTGGGGAAACTCTATCTTGTTTACAGTACACTGGCCTTGAAAAAGGGCAAATTAATTCACTGTTAATCACTGTAAAGCGATGCACAGATAAGAAGCAATCCTAACACACAGTAGACATCTGTCCAACAACAAAGTAAGAGATGTGGGGGTTGCTACTATGTTTCAAAGGAAACAAATCTCTGTGCAAGGAAGTCTAGAATTATAATCTATAAATTATTTGTAATTAAAGGGCTGACAGTGTACATGTTAGTTAAGCTAACACTCAGAATAGTGATCTGAAATTCCCATCACAAAAGTACATGGGATATGGCTACGTCTGTCTGTCTGTCCCTTTACTGGACTGGTTGTGTAAGGGAGCTGATAGTGACTGACAGTCATTACGAGAAAACAAGCCTAGATACTTTAATTCTGTCCTACTGAGTCTAGCAAGGAGGTTCCCTGTGTCTAGAAAGACCAGACTGGGTTTTTTAGAAGAAGAAAGTTTTAGAAATTTGTCATGAACCTAGTATTTGGAATACTAGGCTAACAGGTATTAAAAAACAATTTAATATGATGATGTTAAGATGTGAGCAATGTGGTCTCCTTGGAAGTAGCTATGTTGACATTATTGCATATTGCTTGAGTTTGTTTTTCAGTTTCTTTTAAAGAGCTTCTGCAGAGGATTAATTACACCAAAGGGAAATACCGAACAGTATGTGCCTTTTGACTCAGCCAAGCTGTCAAAAACAATACTACCCAATTTCCCCGTTAAGCAAAGATCATTTCCCTTCCTTGCGATCAGAAATTCTAGTCCATGACTTCCCACAGTATGTTTTCCTGATGATGTGATTGCCTTTTATTCTAAAAGGACAGTTCTTTTAATTTTATTTATGCTGTTAAGTCTGTATTTTGAAAGGATTTGTCCTACTTTTTATTGCCTCAAATACAAGATATTACCTAGCTTCTCTAAGTATTGTGCACAAACTACATTTTAGAACAAGAACATTTCTCAGTTACTTCAATGTATTCAAGAATTCACATTATTAGGTACAGTCTTGTAAAAAGCATCACCCTGGCAGTGGGGGAAAAAAATACTTGTTCAAAAGCCATTTGGCAGTGGTAAAATACCCAGAAAGATTCCTAGAGAAGTGATTAAATTGAGCAAACAAACATGTTGCCCGATCCTCTAGAAAATACTCTTAAAATCATAGAATGCTTTGGGTTGGAAGGGATGATCTAGTTCTAACCCCCCTGCCATGGGCAGGGGCACCTTCCACTAGCCCAGGTTGCTCAAAGCCCCGTCCAACCTGGCCTTGAACACTGCCAGGGAGGGGGCAGCCACAGCTGCTCTGGGAAACCTGTGCCAGTGCCTCACCACCCTCACAGGAAAGAATTTCTTCCTCATATCTAATCTAAACCTACCCTCTTTCAGTTTAAAACTGTTACCCCTTGTCCTATCACTACAGGCCCTAGTAAAAAAAAAAAAAAAACAACCAAACAATTAAAAAATTGATCTCCATCTTTTTTATAAGCCCCTTTTAAGTACCAAAAGGCTGCAATAAGGTCTCCAGTCTAAACAAGCCCAACTCTCTTCTCCAGGCTAAATAACTCCAACTTTCTCACCCTGTTGTCATAATAGAGAGGTGCTCCATCCCTTTGATCATTTTTGTGGCCCTCCTCTGGACCCACTCCAACAAGTCCATGTCTGTCTTGTTTTGGGGGTCCCAGAGCTGGACACAGCACTGCAGGAGGGGGGTTTCATGAAAGCAGAGTAGAGGGGGAGAATCCCCTCCCTCACCCTGCTGGCCACACTTTGCTTGATGCAGCCCAGGATACAGTTGGCTTTCTGGGCTGCGAGCGCACATTGCTGGCTCACAGTCAGTTTTCCATCCACTACTACCCCCAAGTCCTCCTCCGCAGGGCTGCTCTCAATCCACTCCTTGCCCAGCCTGGATTTGTGCTTGGGATTGCCCCGACCCATGTTCAGGACCTTGCACTTGGCCTTGTTGAAATCCATGAGGTTTGCACAGGCCCATCTCTCCAGGTCCCTCTGGATGGCATCCCCTCCCTAAAGCATATCAACCAGCTTGGTGTCATCCACAGACTTGCCAAGGGTGCATGCAATCCCACTGTCAATGTCATTAATAAAGATATTGAACAGTACCGGTCCCAGTACAGACCCCTGAAGGTCACCACTTGTTACTGATCTCCATTTGGACATTAAGCCATTGACTCTAATTCTTTGGATGCAGCCATCCAGCCAATTCCTTATCCATCAAACAGTCCATTCATCAAACTCTTATTTCTCCAATTTAGCAACAAGAATGTTAAATGTGACCATGTCAAAGGCCTTATAGAAGCCAGAACAGACAACATCTGCTGCTCTTCCCTTATTCACCAATACAGTCAGTCCACCGTAGAAGGCCACCAGATTAGTCAGGCATGATTTGCCCTTTGTGAAGCCATGCTTGCTGTCTCTAATCACCTTCCTGTCATCCATATGCCCCTTGAGTTCTCTTAGCCTGTGGAATAACAACTTGCAATAAACCCTCATGTTTTAGGCTAGAAATCTGGTTACCAAAAGAGGTGAAATTAATGCAAACCTGTTCTGTATGCATACATGCATATATATACACCCATGCCGTACATATAGATACGTTTCTCTGAACTCAAGAACTTGGAGATCCCATTGGCCAATTTGACCCAACGGAGCCAGATCATTTGACAGAAGGGTAACAGCCTCTGGCAGTTTGCATAGAGGGTCACATAGAACAAAGAATATTCAGCACCTCCACTGACAGGAATAAACCTCCTCTTCACCAGATATCATAGCATCCACGTTCCAAAGAAAAAAACAACAACAAACCAACAAACCCTAACAAGTACACACATTCACAGACATATTTGAGATACTAAGAAGCACAAGCTTTAGTAAACTGATGTTAATATTTTGAAGACATGCCTTTTTTATAACCTTCAGAATTATTCTGTTATAGTGGACTGACTCATTACAGATCAGTACTTTAAAACTATGACACTGTTGGGAACGTAAGATGGAATCACAATTATCACAAATTATAATATTCTGAGGAACTTCTAAATCTGGTTTCTGCAGTAATACAAGAAAAACGTCACTGCCACTGCACTTGTGTCAGCTGTCTACACTATGAGCAAAAATGTTAACCGGGTGTATTATGATGAGGAGTCCATGTTGAACCAAGACAATTTCTCTTTTGGAACTCACATAACTTTTAGTACACCGTGCCTCACTGTACTAGGTGGCTGACATTTCTAGCTGTTGAAATACGCCCCTCAGACATAGAAAGTCTGATAAATCTTTGGGTTGTTTATCTTTTGTTCCCTTGCTTCACACTTATGCAATAAAGGCTGTGATTAAGAGGATTAATGAAAATGTCACCATTTATCACCTGAAGTTCAATCAGTAATAGGAAAGTTGGGCCTTATTTGATTAATTACATAAAGGTGCAGAAATTCTCACATTATGAATTCAAGACTTGCTGCAAGATGCTGGAACTCTGTGAGGCCCAAAATAGCAAGATTCAATGTCTTAAAGTTTACACACTTAGAAGTACATGCTTGACTTTAAGCTAATTTTTTGAATTAATTTTCTTAACTCACTATTTTGACCACATTAGCCCTCCATTAAGCATTCGTCTACCAGCTCCAATACATCAAGAACAAGTTACCTTTAAAGGCCTCCTTCCATCTGTCTGCCACCTCTAAATTACTCTTTCCAGGCTTCTTCTATTAGAATTTAAAGCTTTTTTCAATTTAAAGCATTTGTGCGTTGTTCCTGTGCTGTCTTTCATTTTAGAAATAATTCCACACACCCCCCACAAATGCCATTACCATCTTTAGGCTTCCCTTTTGTGTGCTATCTGCAACAACCAAACAGAGCAACCCCTGACAACAGAGGGTTTGTAGGCTGTAGCCAGTAAGGCTGTCTATACTGTTTATTGACAGCTGTGACATCATCTTGACAAGCAGGTCAGTTTGCTGAAGGACTCTCGGAGCCTTCAGCACAAAAATGAATTCTAGTTGAAATGGGAAAGCAAGGGTTTAGACCTAACTCTTAGGCTTACTGACATTAAATTTGTGTTTCAGACATTAAAAGTTTAATTTTTAAAATGTAGAAAAAAATTATCTGTAAGTAAAATGAGGGAGTGTGCTTTTGGTTTTGTAGTTGGATTGCTATTGCTTGCTACAGACCTATCTAATCACAGATTTACTAAAATTAGCAAAGTCAGCAGTTGAATTGCTAAAATGGATCCCACTAAGATCTTTAGATTTAACTGAACTGCAGCAATGAAGAACCTACAAGAAAGGAACCTCCACTGCCCAGATCTCATGGATGTGCCATTAATTAAACCTTGCCTGAACAGGCAGGCTGCACACTGGTCTCTCTTGAAAGTGAATAAGTTAGACAAAAACAGGGGAGTGCTGAATGGGAATTCTGAATCACACAAACTGAGGGTGCATAGAAATTAGCAAACTGAAGGCGGTTTTCCTCTCAAAAACAAAGCATTGTGTTAAGCAAAATAAGAGTTAAAAAAATGTATATGATAAGAGAGAAGGGATAATTTATCAAGGATAGACTGATTCTAGAAATTAGTATAGTAAAGTAATGAAAATGCACTCCCCATTCATAAATACTGATCGTGTTTAAAAGTGCTCATCTTATTTACAAAAGATGTCCTCCTAGTCTGCCGACAGGTACATTTTATTCCCAAAATGCTGACCAATATTCTGCATGCGTACCTCTAGATGCTAACTGCTTCATGTTTAATACTTAGATATATGCTCTTTCAAGCAGAAAACTACACTTAAATTCTGTGTCCACAGGTCACATTGTACAACAACATCCTGCATTGTAGTGACAGCTGCTGTGAGTGTTCATGTACGATGACTAATAGAAGATAAACTGTTACGCAAAAATAGAGATGATGACATGCTCTTCAGCTTAGCTGTTATTTTGACACAGATGTAATTATATGATGATATCACTGAAAGTGTATTATGGGTTAAAGAAGAATAGTAACAACAAAAATGCCAGCAAAAAAATTATAAACCCTAGACTCAGGTCTTATATCTGGGGACGAAATTCCTTAGCATTGAACTGTTTGAAACTAAAAACTTCTACGGATTCATGTTTCTTGTCTTCTGATTATGCTCCTAAGAAGAATGCTAAAAGATTCTGCTCTCTTCTGATATCCTGAAAGTTAATAAAGATGTTCCAGTAATCTGTCAGTTTGACCTCTACACATGCAGTTGTTATGGAGTTTTGCCACTGACAGAAGTAGTTTTGTTTTTCAATAGCTCAGTAAAATCAATACTAAAGAACTAGTAATGGAGCATTAAAATGTTATTTGTATTTAGTGTTCACCAGTCTGTGATGAAAACCCATAGAAATGGGTCCAGTGCTGAGAATACTCAATTCCCTATTCTCTTTGACAGTGGTAGAAAGAAATCAAAATCTTCCAGTTGACAGTACTTTGTATATGCAGTACTTTAATACGTAAAGCAAAACGTTAATGGACTGTTAAATTCCATTTAAGATTAAGTTGCTATCTGCCAGGAAACTATGCGTATGTTACTTTGGATGGCAAATCTAGGGGGTTTTGTCAGTTTTCAGAATTCAAATAGTTTTCTTCCCATGAGCCTTAGCTCTGAGTAAAAGAAATGTGAAGGAATTTAGTCCTTATATACTGGATGTTCAGAGGTTAAAATAATAGCTGTCACAGGCTGCTCGAAGGTTGGTTGTTGTAACTAGACTCAGGAAAGCACAGGAGTGAGACGATTTTGTTTTAGGGTTTTTTTGCCTGCATCTTTCAGAGCTATGGTGACTTGCTGTCAGAACCCAATTTTCTGGGTCAGTATATTTAAAATTTGACACAAACAGATGTAGCAAATTACATACAAAAATCAGACAAAGTGGCAAATAAGAGCTATCATCTTTTATATATATGTCAATAAAATAGGTTGAAGTAGTGAGAATTTTCCCATTGTACTTGGAGAGAAATATTTACTGTTTGTATAGGAAACAAAAAGCAACTTATCATGATTAAGTTGCAGATTCCATGTTGAAAATTACTTTTGGCAGAGCTGTTTTCCACAAGAGGCAAATGTAGAAAACTTTAGTTCAAGAGCCAGTGGCCCTGTCTTTTGCTTGAGAGAAAGGATTTTCTTGTAGCATGCTTATTAAGTTATTGTCAATATAGATTCATTTTGATTACCAAGTACTTACTATTATTTCTACTTTGCTGGGTTTTGCAAACATTTTGATTAATATGTTTAACCCTGAAAACTTTTCATCTGTATGTAAGTTTTTCCATATTGTTTGTTGAAATGGCATTATAATTGTACTAGCATTAAATGAAAAATAATTTTTATATCTACATATATCTCAAGCCTTAATTTCTTTATAGAAATTGCACCAATTAAAGGCTTTCTAAATAGGCGTTAATTCAGATAACCCCTTACATGAACGTTCTTAACTGAGTTTAATGGTGACTGATTTTGAGTTAGCTAAATTCATTTATCTCTGTTTTATTCCAGGCTCCATCACTGATACACATGACAGATTAATTCTCCCTTTCTGCCTCCTTCTACAGTTTATCTGTCTCATCTGTTTTCCCAAATCTAGGGACCTGGATATTTCTTGGAGTCTCCAGAGTGCTATTGAAACACAAATGAAATAAATTTTACCTTTGAAGAACTTAATTTCTGTGAAGGATGAGCAATTCCATGAGTTTGGCTCCCATTAGTTCAAACACATTTTCTGGGTCCAGCTCTTAGGTAAATAGGAAAGGCTCTAAAACCACAAACTAACAAAAAAATTTATACTTAAAGTTAAAATTATAAAGGTGTCAATCCCAGACTGTAATCATTCCACACACAATAGTTTGATCGTGTTAGAATGTCAAAAAGTTATTAACTCTGAAATAAAAGTGATTTAAATGAATTTCCCTTATCCTTATTGTTGTGCTGTGCTATCCAGAGACAGAGACAACCGCCCCAGATAAGGGGCCAGGAGCCCTATATTAAGCAAGGCGTGCCTGGACTCAAATTGTATGGTGTGAAGCAAAGTTGTCCCAACACATTCAGGACATCAGTCTCATCTTTTTAAAAGCTAGTTTTAGAAATAGCTGAAGTAACAAGAGTCAGCAAGTTATTTTATCCAAGATCTTAATATTTTTTTTTCATAAAGATTCTGTCAGTATTTGTATAGTTTGTTCCTATGCATCTTGTATCTTTTTCAACTAGAAAGTGACAAACCAATTTATTTCTCTATATATATTTTCATAACTCAAGATCTTTTCTCCTTTACGTGTTTTAATTTCATTTAAAAAGAATGATTTCTTAAGAAGAATTCACCTTCAATAGATGTGCTGGATTTCCTGCACTGGAAATCTTTATATCAACTGGCAGACTTGCTTTTTAACAACACTCTATGTCCCGCATGCCTTTGCAGTTTAGTATCAATACATTACCATACCGATGTACTTAAATATACGTGCTGTCTGTTACTGTCTGCTGTTCCTAACAGATTCAGCCTTAGAAATCCTAATTCCTAGAAGCCAGCATTGTCATATTGGAATACAGTCACAACTGAAAGACACAAGGGCATGAATTAGGCAATAGGCTTCAAGTTTATGCATCAGACTAGTAGATCTGAAGTCAGTGTTATTAGACCAAACTACACAGAATATGATATATTCATGTACTGAGAGAAGAGATGAAGAACACAAAGTTCACTTCATCATCGCCTCCACTTCTATTAAATCTCTCAGCCTCTGCTTGGTACAGCTGACCTTTAAACACTGCAGTGGGAGATTTGCATCTGAGCCAAAAGAAAAGATAATCAGAGAATTCTTCCCTTCTCCCATCAAATTCCTTTTTTAATCTCAAGTTCACCCAGCCTATCACTCCTCCTCTCAAAAAGCATTTCATCTCTTTGATAGATCAGCTCAGGAGAACAGCCTGTCAGCTTTCACAAACAAGAAATTTCTAGTTACAGAGGAACTGCTTTTTAGCTTGTGTAGATGTGACGTTTCAGTCTTCCTTTTTACCTATCTTTTGTTCACTCTTGTGTACTTGGTCTCTCAATAACAGAATTTGGTTTGGTCTTTGGTAGAAGTGAACTACAGACCAAACACTATATTCACTAAAACCAGGCATGTCTTACAAGGGACTTACAACCAAGTCCCCTAAGGCTTTTCATTATTATTTTGCCATAATTTTCATTATTTTAAATAATGTTTCTATTCAGAGCTAATTTTGAAATTTCCTAGAAGACTGCTCAAAAAAATGTTTCCACATAATCAAATATTTCAATTGGATTTGCAATTTAATTGTAACATTTTAAATGAAAAAGCATTTCAAAGCAAAACCCAAATGTGTGAAATCTCAAAACAGTTAATCTTCATTTTTTGAAATATTTTTAATCAAAATTAGAATTATAGAATGATTTGGGTTGGAAGGGACCTTAAAGATCATCTAGTCCAGCCCCCCTGCCATGAGCAGGGACACCTTCTACTAGACCAGGTTGCTCAAAGCCCCGTCCAACCTGGCCTTGAACACTGCCAGGGAGGGGGCAGCCACAGCTGCTCTGGGCAATCTGTGCCAGTGTGTCACCACCCTCACAGGAAAGAATTTCTTCCTCATGTCTAATCTAAACCTACCCTCTTTCAGTTTAAAACTGTTACCCCTTGTCCTATCCCTACACCCCCTGATCAAGAGTCCCTCCCCACCTTTCCTGTAGCCCCTTTAAGTACTGGGAGGCCGCTCTAAGGTCTCCCCAGAGCCTTCTCTTCTCCAGCTGAACACCCCCAACTCTCTCAGCCTGTCCTCACAGGGGAGGTGCTCCAGCCCCCCCGAGCATCTTTGTGGCCTCCTCTGGACCCACTCGAGCAGGTCTGTGTCCTTCTGATGTTGGTGCCCCCAGAGCTGGACACAGCACTGCAGGGGGGGTCTCACGAGAGGGGAACAGAGTGGGAGAATCCCCTTCCTCGACCTGCTGGCCACACTGCTCTTGATGCAGCCCAGGACACGGCTGGCTTTCTGGGCTGCGAGTGCACATTGTTGGCTCACAGTCAGTTTTCCATCCACTAACACCCCCAAATCCTCCTCCTCAGGGCGGCTCTCAATCCACTCCTCGCCCAGCCTGGATTTGTGCTTGGGATTGCCCCGACCCATGTGCAGGACCTTGCACTTGGCCTTGTTGAACTCCATGAGGTTTGCACAGACGCACCTCTCCAGCCTGTCCAGGTCCCTCTGGATGGCACATCCCTTCCCTCCAGCATGTGACTGCACCACACAGCTCGGTGTCGTCAGTGAACTTGCTGAGGGTGCACTCGATCCCACTGTCCTTGTCGCTGACAAAGACTTTAAATGGCACGGGTCCCAATACCGAGCTCCAATGTTAAAATTGTGGCATTACAGTAAGGAATTCCAAATAATAACAAGTACTTTCTAAAAGAAATGTATCTTTTGGGAATTTATTTTAGCCAAGGCTCACAAACAAAAACATATAGTCAGAATTTTAACCGAAATCTGGTTGCTTTTTCCATTCTGCAATATACTCTAGTTTTTCAATGTCACAAAATTAATATTCAGACTTACAAATATTTGATGCAGTATACGAACAATATAAGGCACTATAGTCTAGAGTAACCTCCATCTGAAGAAAGTTTAATGTGACCTTTGGTACTCATGAAAATACTTCAGCTGCTGAGTGTCCTTTTCATATGTGGGAAGTGTTCAATATAATAGCCAAAGTGCGCATTTTAATGTTTTTTTCTTTTTACTGTGTAACTAGGACTATTTCACTTCACTAAGACTTCACTATCTGAAGATACTATTCACGTTTACCACTAAGAGATTCTGGTTTGTACAATTATTGTGCAGCTATAATAGCACAAAGATGTTAACCAAGGTAGCTCAAATATTTTGCCACTGTTTGAGCTTTTCAAATACTAGCACTGTCCACAAAGCACCAGCTAATATTCCTGGTAAGTGGGGCTAACATCCCAAGTGTATGCGTTTTTTAACAGAAGCTAGGACCTCTAGGTTAAGAGCAGGGAGTAGTTAATAAACTCAGGAGAGAGAAAACATAAGGAAACAAGGAAGAAGATATTACCTGTAGTTGCTACTACCTTTGGAAACATCATTGCCCCAGATCTGGTGAAGTGTTCTGTCTTTCCGTTTCACTGATGTTTTGTACTTTATTGAATTTATATACGTACTTCTGAACTGCATTATATTGTTATGTCTTAAATCAATTTTTAACAGAGAGACTGTAACTTCCAAACACTAATTCAGAAGAGAGGTATTTGTAAGAGATATTAATTCTCAAGCTGATTTACAAAGGTCACTGGCCTATGAGGATACTGTTTGTTTCTTAAATTACAATATGAGCAGTGAGGCAGTGCAGTGGGCAATTTAGCTTAGCTCAATTAACATTTCATATCCAAAGAGGAAAAATAAGTATGTTCCTTCTCAGGACTTATTGTTTCTATATGAGAAGTTTTAATTTTCAGATTAAAATAGAAACCACAGAAAATCTCTCTTGATATTTCAAGTAGTACTTCTAATTTCCATATCAAATTCATCGTTGGAGAAACCTTTGTGAGAAGACGAACAAATTTGTTTTTGTAATGTCCAACTTGGTCTACTGTATTGATATACAAAACAATATCATAACCTACTATTCAAACATCCTTGGATCTTTCAAAAACAGATGCAAAAAATGGACTGAAAAAAGAGGATACACCTGATTAAAAATTGCTAAACAGGGCATAAGAAAATGCAACATAATATATGTCTCAAAACAGATCACCACTCATCTCTCAAGGTACAATTCATCTCAGCTCATTTCAGCTATCTAGAAATTAGACATTCAGACTAAACTAGTCTTTTAGTCAAAGGAGAGACAGGCACTTAATATAAGCAAGATAAATCTTCCTTGGGAAATCTTTATCTTGAGTTAAGAGTAAACGGGGTAAATAAGATAAATCTTCCTTGGGAAATCTTTATCTTGGGTTAAGAGTAAACATGGTAAATAAGGTTTTAAATTGAAAAAAGACCAACACAATCAAATCTCAGAATAGCTACCTGACTTTTTCAACTTTAAAAAAAGAAAAAACAACTGAAACAACAAGTAAAGTGATACTGGGGGAGGGGGGCTATTGTTAGTACATGCTTTAATTTGAGCAGACAAGTAAATGCTTAAACTGGAAATAACACAAATATCAATGGCTTGTTTTACTTAAAAATGGACTTACATCGTAATCCTGTAAAATCAAAAGCATTGCATTATCTATCACTGTTGGACTTGCTGGCTGCAGTACTAAAATCAATTTTTATGTGACTAGAGATCTGACTAACCAAATACGCAAGTCTTTGTGGACCAGATGCAGAAATTTATTTTGCAAATTTCTGCAGTCCAGTGACATACCATGGAAGGAAAATTAAACACCGATGGTTTTATCAATATGGCAACAACAGCATCATTTACAACTGACAGAGTCATAGAATAACAGTGTATATTAACATTTACAAAGGACATATTAGAGTAGGTAATAAAACTATGCTGATTCAAACTATGGCTCACTGATTATTTTGCAAATGCAATATCATCTCTTTATTACAGAATGTTTTCCTGTCTCCATTTTTAAATTGACATTATCAAATTAATCATTGGTGCAACTCTAACACCATCACCCCAGCTCAACAGCGTTGCTTTGAAGCCTCATAGGTGTGTAGAACATGTTCAGCTGAAACAATGCATCTGACAGGGTAGAGCTGAGACCCTGCTTTTTAAAGAGACTTACTGAAGTTGAATTCATGACTGGATTCAGGAAAAGCTACATTTTTTTAAAAAAATACTGTTTCCTTAGTTTGGAGAGAATTAAACTTCAGCAGACGGTACATACAGCTGATTTCACAGCACATATCTTCAAGTGCAAAAAGTTACCCTTATATGATGAAAAGGAAATAGTCATAAAACTTTCTTATGCCATAAATATCTTTTAGGAGAGCAACGTTAAAATCAAGGAGAAATGGACAGGCCTGTTTCCATACAAGGAAGCAATGAAAATGCCTTCACTGAGGTTGCCAAGAAAAAGGTAGACAATTAATTGTGCTGTATATGCAGTACTGAGATCCAGGCATGTAGATCCTAAGGGTTCTCCAAAAATCAGGGTGGCTGAGTAACCAGTAATTCTCAGCTGATACAGATAGATTAACATCACTTTTTTCAACCTCAAGAACAAATCAGCAGGAAACTGGGAGAAAGCCACAAGCTGGAAATTTCCTTGTCCTTGTGGTCACAGGGTCTGCATTAACCTTTCATTAATATTTGTTATGCATCTTTTACCAAGTTATTCAGAATAGTAAATAAAAGAACTAATGAATATTTGCAAAAGGACCTCATGGTACTAGATGACTAGATGATAACACAGAAGATGAAATTCAATCTAAAGAAATGCAAAGTGGATCAATTTTGGGAAAAAAAATAATCCAGCATTACATATCTATGACAGACCTCAGCAGACTAGTACTAATCAGGAATAGATTTTGGGATTATCATATAAACCTGTGAAAGTTGCGGTTTAGTCTTCAGCAGTCATCTGAGAAGAAACACTGTTAGGGATTAAATAGATGTGGAATGAAGTACCTTGAATAGCATGCACAGTTCTGTGCTATCACCTCATGAGATGGAAGGTACTGGAAAAGGTACAGGGAAGGTAGCAAGGTGATCCTTTTATGGCTTCCAAACAAGAAAAATTTAAAAAGACCAGAAATACTCAACTTGGAAAACAGACAATTCAAGGAGGATATGACAGAGGTCTGTGAGTGGCATGGAGAAGGAATACAGGGACTGGTGCTCATTTTCTCTTCTGATACAAGAATTCAGGGACATTAAATGAAATGATCATATGGGGGTTTCACGGATACTTCTCTACACAATGCATAGTCAAGCTGTGAAATTCTTTACTATGGGATGTTATGGATGTCAAAGGTTTACAATGGGCTCAGATCCACACCTAGGGTGTTTTATATTCAGAAAAAAAGGACAGTGGGAATGTAACTGGGTTTTTTCTTAGCTTTTGTTCTCCAAGACAAAAACTAGGGATTGCATCTGAGCTGGTTTTCATGTCTCAATGCTTGCAAGCAGCTTTCCTATGTCCTATGTTCCATAAAGGTTATTCACAGCTGACAAAAGAAAAAAAGCCTTTTTTTCTTCTGATAAATAAGGTATTTTGTATTTAACAATATGGGCAGTCTTGCCTGCATCACTGGCCTTTGCTGTATCATTTGGTGCCCACAATCCATCCAACTCCTTGGATGTCACAACTACATGTAGATAGTAAAACTGCCTTCATAGCTATATTATAATTGTCTGATGTCTCATCTACCCCACCCACTAGCCTTCTCTAGTACAGTTACTGTCGTATGACATTTTTTGCAACAATTTTTTCTTAGTTGTTTAGCTTTCGAAATATTTTACCTTCAATTATTGTCTCTATTAGTATTGCATAGCCAGGTATGTGCCACTCACGATCTTGCATTTCAATATTTGACTTAAGTTATTCTCAGTTGCAGAGATCAAGCCCAGTTTTGCAATAGCATACATGACTAGCTTTCCAGATTTATATTTCATAACCTGAAAGTTGTAAGGGATTTGTTTGTTGGCTTTTATAACCGTGAAGGAAATAAATAACAAGGAATGACTGTGAGGGCTATCCTGCAAACACACAAATTATAACTGTCATTTAAGAACCTTCTAATAAAATACAAAGATGTTTGACAACTTTTTCATAAACTCTGGAAATGTTGTACAGGGTTGGATATTGAATTAACCTGTCATCTCAGCTCAAAGTCTTACAGATGGCAGACAACAGCATGTTAGGAAACATATCCCTAGCAAAAGACTGGGCAGCTATCCCAAAGGGTCCAGGTGATATTTATACATTAGAAGTTTCACCAAGAAAAAGTAAATTCTTTGGCAAGTAAATGGATAATAGTAGTGGCAAGGATTCAAAGCCAACTCATCTCTTTCTATCAGTCCTGTCCTTCTTTCAGAATCAGGCTCCTTGATTTTGGTAGCACTTTTAACTATACCTGATTTCTACGGAATATCCATCAAGCATGGCACCATGTTCAGCTGGAAACCAAGCTCCATACATATTTGCCACCTCTCAGTTTCTGAAGTACGCGTGTATTTCTGAAGCACGCACGCTTGTGAAAACTAAGATTAGTAAGATCTATCTATAGGTTATATTCCTTGACAAATTAAAGCAACAGTGCAGTGCTCTACTACTGTCAATTTAAATATATATATATTCTCATCTTAACAGGTTTTAAGCCACTAAAAACCAAAATATTCTTTCAATTTACACCTCTAATGTATTTAAATACTATTCCATTTTTATCAGTTGAATTGGTATTACACTTTCCACAAAACAGATGCAATAATTCTTTTTCTTTGATGATGCTTTTAGAAATGACTTTTTCTTAAAAATCAAATAAACCTGTTTATATGTACAAAGCCCCTTTGTTGTCACTTGCTTAGCTGTTAATATTTTTTCATTTTTGTTTTGTTTTACATCTGATAGGCTAGCAGTTGATGGATGCAGTACAACTACTATCTAATTAATTTGCTGGACAGTCTAGCAGTACAGTTTATCAAAAAGCCATCAATCAAGCTCTCAGTTAAGAGATACTGATAAGTGCATTGAACCAATATAAGCAACTTTTAAATAAGATACTTCAGTTCTAGTAGATATCCAGAAGACAACTTCAGTTTTCTTGTATGTTAATTTTCAATAGCAGCATATGATGTAAGCACCAGTAAAGCAACAATTTGGAACAACTAATTCAACAATAGGAGATGGCACTGTGTGTAGTCTCTCTGAAAGCCAGTTACTTAAAACATTTTAAAAGTATGTGTTCTTCACTGTAGGCAGCATATTAAGTCATGGCATAAATATAAATATGTCCACACACACTGTATATTTACACATACAGTAAGATCAGTCTACCATGTAATAGAACCCCTTTTATACAAGAGTCATGAGACTCATTCTTTTATCCCCTCACATGATTTGTTTATTATTTACTAATTTGCTTGTAAAATAAATATGTCTGATGTCCTCAGAATAATCTGGATAAATGACTCTCCACTAGTATTTGCATTCTTGAACTATACACATACTTTCCCTCTTAGACTGCTCTGCTTAACAGCATTTAAGTAATAAGTTTAGGTAAAACCACAAGGTTCTGAAGTTCACCATTCAGTGAGGTGAACGACGGCAATCTCTGTAAGTTTTTGAGGCATCACTGTCTAGTCTGATTATGAATTTGCAGAGTGGGCACTGCGGAATGGACTAGTAAGTAATGTCTACGCTGAAAAAGGACATTGGACTTCCCCCACACCCCTCTCTTCTAGGTAGTAACTGTGCTGGAATTGTGAAACTTTGCTATAGTTTTTCCTGCATCACTAAGGATAGCTGTCTTCTGGTCAGTCTTATGTTCACAGGCAGCTGCTACATGTCCTTCTAGATTTTGTAGGCAGTGCATCTGTGCAGCCATCAGCCCCTTTAATCACAAACCTAACCTGATGACCAGCCATTCCTTGCATCTGGGAAACAAATTCAAACCTATGAAAGGAAATGAATACTGGATTTTTAGGTTCACATCTGAACTGAACAATGATTTGGGTATTTTAGCTCACCTGGACTCAACTTCAAATTCATTAAAGTTATCTGATCTTCAGAGATCACCTGTCCTTTCTAAAAATCAAGCCACTTCAGCCTGGTTTAGCTTCTGTATTAAAAAAATCTGAAAAACTTTTAAAAATTTGGGTTTGTGTTTTAGCTTTCACTTGATTTTGCAGTCAAAATGAGACACTCCTGTAAATTGGAGAATAGTAACTAGTCTTATTCGGTAACTACGTGACCATGAAGAGAAACATAAATGCATTTCCCTACTTTAGCTGTTTACCTATTTGTCTTTCATTCTCTGTAGATTACCCAAAGATTAACGAATTCATTCTGAGCCAAATAGTTTTCCTAAGTAAATTTTCAGCCACACAGTGAATTCATTGATTTTTCCCATTTTTGCATTACTGCACACAAAAACACTAAAAGCTTAAAAAACCTCACCAAAAATAGCAACACATTCCTTACAGGCACTTGAGATAATATTCCTGCAAAATCCATTATTTCAGTATTCCAGCAGTGCTTCAAGCTCCAGTTTGAATGCGTTTAAGTCAGTGGACATTTAGTCACATTTGCAGTGCTGATTGTCCAACAAACTAAAATCTCACCCCCATTCTATTTGGAAATTTCTAAGTGACGAAGAAGAATAGTTTATAAATAATACAGAAGTATATCCTTTAGAAATGAATACTGAGTATACAATGTATGCGAGTGAATTTATTCAGCATATACACCAACATGCTTTCAGTGTGCTAGAGGGTTCATGGCTCTAAACTGTGTGTCAGAGCACCATTTCGTCTTCAGCATATCACTGCACAGGCTATAAACTTTCAAAGCGAGAAAGCTGGCAAACAATTAACACTAATATGGTGTCTCACGTAGTTTGGGTAGTAGTATTCTGAACACTTTGAGCTAATACGCCTTAGAATCACCCATTTGGTCCCCATGGAGCCACCCCATAGAATATAATTTTGGAGAGGTTTACACTAATTTCTCAGATTAGAATTCACCACCACCTAAATTCTATGCAATGAGATACTATATAAATGCCAAGACCACAAAACCCACTATCTTACTGCATACCATTATATAAAAAATGGAGTATGTTTACTATTACCCTAGGCCATTTATGTATTCTTTCCTGAAATGCCAGGCTTAATTGTTTTATGATATCTGCTAGCAAAGGAAATGTGCAGTGGCAAGTCACTTATACCATATATTCAAAAAAGAGCATCTCTGTCAAACATACCTCCACAAGCCTGCTGGTATGTTCCCGAAATATAGCAGCATATTCCTTTATTTCTTTATCTCTTCCATTTTTAGCAGCTTCAATGAGAACTAGAAGTGGAACAGTGGTATCTAAGAAGGAGTCTGAGATGTGATCTATAATGGCTTTACGGAGCTGCAAAAGAAAGCATTACGTTAATATCTGCTAATTGGACTATTTATTAAAATCTACTGTAATTATTGTCCATTAGTATTTTATAACATAAACACATACACAGTCTATTCTTCCATTACTTGCAGGATTCTGTGCCTGAAACCTACAGCAGGTGCAATTTATCTATTACACAGAAAACTCTATTTAATTTTAGAGACAATTTTAATACACCACTACTTAAATATGCATGTTTGTATGTGTGTGTGTGAGTACAGATACATAAAATACTTAAACATGTACTAGTTCTGTTGAAATCAAGGGAGCCAAACAAATATTCATGTTCTTCAATGAATAGACTACTTAACTGATTTCACACATGAAAAGTTACGGTTAGACCAGTCCTAGTCTCTCTTGAAGTTCAGATGCCAAGGGAGAATGCTATTTCATTTTACAAAAAAAAAAAAAATTAATTTAATTATGTTTGTACTCACAAAATAGTCTACATCATGTTTTCATAATTGTAAATTTACCCAAATATTTTCTACCTTGTTGTAAAACCTAACAATACAGTTTAGATAGCAAAATGGTAGACTTCATGGTAATTATATCAATGAGATTTCTGATTATGCCACCTGATAACAGATTAATAGAGCAAGAAGAACTATAAATGAGTCTGAAGTTCAATTTTCTCTATTTAAATTAATTGTTCTTGACCTTCTTAAATTATTAAAGAAGTGTAATATTCTGCTACAAATTACCTCTCTTATATTGGGTTTCATGTAAGCTTATAACTGATCATTGGGACATTACTTCATTTTCCATGTTATAAACCTACACATGGCAATTGTTCATTTTAATCATAGAACACTACAAGAAATTGTAACAATGCATGTAATGCAACTAAATTATCAAGTTCATTGACTTTTCTACTGCAAAAGAAAAAAATTTCCAATGTATATAAAAGATATTGATTGGAACAGAATAGAACACAAAAGGCTTTTAAGGTCTTACATGCTGACAGGCTTGTTGCCAAAGGACGTGTTTTCACTTAGCATTTTGCTCCAATGTATCTATGTGAAAATTTGGTAAAAGTAAAGACTCCTACAACTAGAAAAATGCAAAAACCCACAATCTTTTTGATGCTGCTGTCCTTACAGGTAGGACAGTGAACATGCACAGCAGAAATAATAGTAGAGAAAGCTGTTTATTATCAAGACAAAATTTGGATATGAATTCCACCACTAGGCTTTTGGATAGCCTCACCATCTAAAAGACAGCTTTCACTGATTCACCAGGCACATGTGGACAGACAAATCTTCCAAAAAAATACAGGTAAGTTTACCTTTGGAATTTTTTTTTGTCTTCTAACTTCCTGTAGATTATTGCATTAGGATATACTATCTGGATACTTTGTATGTTCTCAAAAGCAATTTACAAAGACAAAGGCTATGGGATTCCAATACAGAATTGGATTTTGACTATCATGTTCACATTCTCAGTTTTATTCAGGCTGGAATTTAAAAAAACTAAAGAGATAATAAAAAGCTTCTCTACCAGGAATAAAATACATTGAATCTCGGGTCCTGCCAAGTTACTTGTTAAAATTTCTGTGTTGGAAAAGTCCAGCTGAAGAAAACAGACATACTTGCCTCCCTAAAATGAAGTATGTGAATGTGACTTTGAGGAATCACAGTTTAAACATTAAGATTTCAATTTACAATAAGCAACAAAAAGCTGTGGAACCATATCCATGGCCCATGATTTATTATCTCCAGGAGAAATATTTTTGGGTTCTGTATAGTCCAGGTTGTAGGAGTTTCACAGCCTTAATGTATTATTTGAGGACCAGTGACTGCAATGACCTTAGTCACATTTGTGGTGAGCTTGAGGCATCCAATTTTCAAACCAGAAGCCTAATTTTCTGTCTCATCATATAATTCTTTGATGTAGGTTTTTACTGGTTTCTTTGGTTTAATTAACCTTTCACATATAAATTATCATTATTATTTTGTTTAAAAAATCCTCTATCCTGCAATTCAACAGTGAAACACATCTTTTTCTAAAAAAAAAAAAAAAAAAAAAATGCCTTGTCTTTGCTGAATACAAACACATTTGAAATTATGCTCCTGTTTCACCTATGTGAAGGAATACATGAAGCTGAGATTTTTAAAAGATGGCTTGTGTAGCATTAAAGAATGAAGAAATACAGTGTAGAACAAAGAAAGGAAAAAGACAAAGAGGAATATCTGAAGCAGTATCTATTTCTCTTCATTCTAATCATAACAATCATTTTTTCTATTACTCAGTCAGTCTGTTCTGACTCTGGTCACCTCTAGAGCAAAATGCTAAAAGCTAAGTAGACATATAGGGAGACATATAAACAGACAAAAGAGCAGCACCAGTAACGTTATCAGGCAATACTAGATAATTAAGATTTTCATCATATTTTTAAGTGAAAGAGACACCATCAGAAAGGGAAAGCAGAGGGAGGATGATGTCTGACAAATCGTTTTATTTTTAAGTTGCAAGGTTTTATTCTTACCCTGCGAGCAGACTGTTACAGAAGTGGAAGCATGGAGAGTTTTTGTTTTGATATCAAAGTGCATTAAAAAATAACATAGAAACATGTTGTTTACAAGACATGGTGCATAAGGTTGTGAAAAACAAACAGTGGAGGGTAGAGTAGAAAATTGCAGAAGCTGTTTACAACACTATTAAACATCAGTATCCTGATGAGTACAAAAACCTGTGTTTGCCTCTATTTGCCTATTGCCTCACAAGGCTGCAACTGGCAAAAGTCCTGGAAGAACTGAAGATTAATTATTGAGGGATCTCTTTTTCCTGTTTCAAAAGGATGCCAAGAAGGCAATCTCCTTTGTGTTCAGAAAAAAGCTATCCATGGTGAAGAAGCAACATAGAAATATAAGAATATCATTGGGAATAACATTTATTAAAAACAAACAAAACTGCTGAACAACCGTAGGAGAAACATTTGTGCAGTCGTTTCCCAGCGTACTGTGAATGAACTGGGAGGTAAGAACTGAGCATGGTAATTTCTCAGAATTAGAAATTAGAATGAATAGGCAATTCCTTCCTAAATATTCATACAGCTCTACTAGGCAGGGAAGCAGTGATCTAGGTAAAACTGCACACACAAAAACTACATGCACATCTCTGGCACAATACAAGTAAAAATCAAAATAGAATAGTTTAAAATCCCCACAAGCACTGGCCATGCTCCTGAGATGAATACAAATTATTTCACTTGGAAAGCCAGAGGTTTTTACAACTTTCAGAATACACTGGTTTTGGGACAGTTCCTTTTGCCTTCAAGTTTTGTCAGATACAAGCCTTCCTTCACTTTACTTACTGTGGTTTACAAAGATGCTCCATAGGGGCTCACTCATGGCATAACCCACAATCAGGTGGTGACTGTGCCAGCATTTGTATGATGGTTTTGTTTATTGTGCACTACATTGAAGAGGTTTAAACAAATACAACTTCATAAGGTTTCATATTCAACCCCAATTTTGCAGAGGCAATCCCAGTAATTGACTGAAAGCAGAGTATATTGTGCACCCCATAGCCCCGAATCCACTACGAGTGCCTAATGTAATGCCAGCTATGGCACACAGTATTGTTCAAAAAAAAATTTTAAGTATTATAAAAGCTGTAAGAGTAGACCTAATACCAATTTTCATGTTTCAAGTAAAAGTCCTGGGATACAGAATAATGAATGTTCATAAGTGAAAGCAAGTAAGACTCCGCTGCAATATCTGCACAGAACTCACAATTCCATATTTCCCAGATCAGGAATCAGACATGCAGTTAGCACTCTTCCTAAAACAACTTTTATGCAATTCACATGTATGAACATAGAATTGGAGGAAGTAAATTAAATATTTCTTATAAATACCTTCCAGTGGAAAATGTCAAGCCATAGAGTTACTCTGGTTAAAGAAAACTACTTGTTCTAGACTGACTATAAATTGGGCATGATTACATTCAGCCTGAACATTTTACAAAGGCTTATAGAAACACACACATTGACTTAGTTAACAAATTTTAAACACTGTAACAGAGTCAGTAAACTGTTACAAGCTAGAGTTAATTAACTCATGAAAGTGTAGGACACAATAGGAGTTCCTAAACACACTGAGCTTGTGATACAAGTTGTCAGATGTCTGAACTGAACATATTTTTGATGGAATGTGAGCAGAAATTGGCTAGTTAGTTGTAAACACTATATTTATATTATATTCATCTCATCTTTCAAGGCTTCTCCTGGCTGATTATGAGAGACAGGAAGGAATTTATTTGTCATCGTGAAGCATAGGCTGGCATGTAAGACTGTACACAAAGTTGGGAGGGATATTCTTCCACCAGGGAGTTGACAAATAGCCACAGCTAGAGACAGGCTGAAAGCAGTGTGTGCTCGTGTTCTGCATAGCCATAAATTTTCATATGGTTGGTTGGGGCAGGCTGGCTGAAAGAACGACTGGCTTTCTAGCTCTCTCTTCTAAACTGGCATGTTATATACTTTAAACATAATCTGCAATTTTTCTAAAGATGTTCCTTGCAGAGAAAGGATGTAAACAGCTGATGTCTACTGCTCACCTTCTGCAGTACACTGAAGTGGATTTTAGTCCATGTCTTACATTAGTTTTAGGATACTGGGACACAAAATGGGTGGGTGGACTGTGGACCACATATTCCAAGGACCCTTCTCTGTTGTATGAGTTCTCACAACTGTAAAGAACTAGACACAGTGGCCCAGTAGTCCCTTCAAGGTTCCAACAACTCATATTAATTCAAGCTTATTTAAAATAAAACAAATCTTGATTTCCAAAGTACATTACCGATATATTTCTATAGCAAATACATATTGAGACATGTACACATGCAGGGTTTTGTCTATGTACATACATATATTCAGCAGTATCATTTGGCAGATTTTTTTTGTTCAATGTTTTGAAAATTTGTATGTATATATACTGTGGAATAGTGTAACTATCTTCAGTATTTTTTTAATATAGAAGGAATCTTTATTTTCAAAATGCAGTGCTACAAAAACTGAAAATAGCAATTTGGAAAAGTGTCCTTCAAGCCTCCTTTTTCTACCTTTTCAGTTCCCCAGGTTGCTTACCTGTCTGCGGAGGTCTCTTGTCTTCTTGCACATACTATCTATTGCAACATTCAAGGCATTACTTCTCTCTTTCTTGTCAGTCTGTAATAAATATGACAGAAAACACAACAGTGGTTATTTGTGATCTCTTAGCAAACATGTTCTTTGTGTCCTCAGTTCATCAGAGCATTTGGTAAATCATACATGCTTAAGGATTTTTTTGAATTTTAATATGTTTCAGGAGCCAGTACCACAATATTCACAGAATGCCAATTTCTGATGTTAAGCATAATCTGCTTAAAATAATCTGCTGAAACAAAACATATGATTTATTAGTATACAGGAACAAAATTAAACACTTTCTATCTTCTGAATTGCTGTAATACTCTTTTTATAGTCCAGGGTTACTTATGGAACAACATTAATATAATTATTGGTGCCAATCCATTATCACCATATTCACATGAAAAATTATGTTACCTCTCTACAAGCAATTTATAAATTCAGATGCCCACAATGCAGTTCGGTAGTGCTTTAGTCTGCAGCATTCATTATTTTACTCCTGTAAAACAGAATGGCTGAGTTTAAAAATGTCCAAGATGTTGCAATGCAAACACTGTCAATAAAAATGGACAATTTCTTCATTTAACAGCACATTCATTCTCAGCATCAACAGAAGATTGAGCTCTTGAGATGTTGGAGAGGCCTTAAGAAAATCAGTTGTATACTTTACAAACACTCTTAACTTTTTGTTTCTATCTATAAGCAAAGTGCTTATATCATTATTAGCTATTTGAAGTATAGTTAACACTTTTATCGTACTGCCCAGCAGTTTTTCTATAAAATATTACCGTAGTAGTTCTGTATCTACTAGCTGTTTCAAATAATCTTTTTTTCATGTTAGTACATAAGCTATATGAAAATCCAAGATGTCTGATGAACTTTGTTTCTCTAAAGCAGTCATTCGTTACTCACTACCTTTGACTGCCCTGGTCCAAAGGGAAAAAACCCACAAACAGTGAAAGTGTCTTTACTCAAGTCTTAAGTCAGTACACATTACATTTCCAGGGAAAGGACCAGATTCTCATACATGTTAAAAAAAAAAAGGCATTGTATACTGACCATAATATATGGGCTTCAGTTATAGTACACTAGGAAGTCTATGTTATGAACATGACTGTCTCTTTTTGTAAATCATACTAAAATAAATACTACTAAAAATAAATGTAGTATTATCTTGGTAGGCACCTAGGTATCTAACCTTGTTATATACAATATATCATACTTCAGTCAGTTATTTCCTTGCTAAAAAAAAATTAATAATCTGTGAACAGAGCAATATGCTTAATATTAAATCAAAGACTAGAGATGATCAGGAGAGAACTTTTATATTAAAAGTGAATCTGTAAAGCAATAGATACCTTGAAATAATTAGTACATTCTCTGTCAACTGAAATGAACAATCACTTTAAAAAATTGAGCTTATATATTCAGGGTGACTTCGAACTTTTCCTACTACTTTCCATTTCTGAAATTGCTTACAGTCTTCGCAGGGAACAGATGATCAAACACAGGTCTGAACTTCACCTTGAAACCTTCAAGGAATCCCTAAAGGTAGATACTAACCTTCTATTTCATAGTAATGTGACCATTTCTCATACCAATGCTTGCATAGGAACTGAAGTAAATAATGACTCTTCTAGTATGTTTTGCAAGCTATTGTCAGCCTTGACAACAAAATTGATCCTTTCTAAACTGCTAAGTAAACAGGACCAGTAAAAGCATTGTGGATACAATTCAGTTTATGCCTATGCATTTTCAGATGACAAAGATGCAGTTCCACACTGGCACATCCTTTAAAAGCCTTATATTTAGGAACCTATTTTTCAAAGACGACAGAATCCACGTAAAATATTGGGATTTTTTTAAAGTTCTCCAGTAAGCTGTAACATATAATATTAATAATACAACTGGCTCTAAGCAAACCTAGATCTTTGAGGCAGCTAATATGAAATAATCTCACTCGGGGAGTGGAATAAAAATATTGAACAGTGAACAAGGCAAAAAATACTTTATTTGCAAATTCTTAACATAATTGTCAATAGTCAATGTCAAGAAAGCAAACCTAACTATAATTGAAGTTATTTTTCACCTTGTGTTTTCCCCAAGAACTAAATACACTGTAAAATGTAGCTTCAGATGGCAGAATGTGGACAGGTCCAGAATGTGGGTAACCTCAGAGCTGCAGACTCTCTTCCTTAAAGAAATTTAAAACTCAAAAAACTACATTACTGTTTGGATAAATCCTTCTTGTAAATATTTAAGTATTTCAAAATTGTATATATTCTGTTAAAGTCAGTTCACCTGACTACAAAGTCTACGGTGGGAGTAGTCTTAAACATCGAAGGTCTCGTGCTGTGTTGTTCAGCCTCTGTAAGCTATTGTCCGTTGGTCCCAAGTACCTTCGAATGCTGAGTTACTCCTTTAAGTTAAGTTTATATTCCTCTGCAGACTCCCATATCAAATATGTTTGTGACAGTAACAGCTCAAGATCCTCACTAGATGATTAGACTTTTTAATAACTGAAAAATACTAATTTAATATTTTAAAAGTGTATATTAAAACGATGGCATAGTGAAACTAAACATGATCTGCACATCTCTACACTGTTTCACTCCCTATCTTCACACATATAGCTAACATGTCTGTATTTGCAATACTCTGCATCTGCTTGTCAATTAACATTCTTCTCATGACTGCTGTACTTAAAAACAAACAAGTCTATCCTGAAATAGTTCATTCTTGTACAGGGTGACTGGATTAAGAAAAGGGCTAGGAAAATTATGCACATTATTCTAGGCTCTGGATTTCAAAAATCATGCAGTTGAGCTCACTCCTTTCTCTCTGTTTTCCTGCACTCAGCTACAGTTTTATTCTGTAAAACATATGTAATAATGGCTATATGTCTCCCTTGTGAAGATACTACAAGCAATATCCATCTCCTATTTCAATGCATTTTTAACATATGAAACATTTCACAAGCATTAAGTCACACCATTATTAATACTCCGCTAAGTGAAAACAAGTATTTTTAATTAACACTGCATAGCCTGAAGATAGATGCTGAGTATCACCAATAATACAGGCCTATTTCACACACTGGCAAACCACATTAGTTGAATGACTCAAAACCACATGTGCAGAAAACCTTTTCTGTCAGATTTTCATTTAAAACAGTGCATATCTAAGGGCAGATTCTCAGCTGAAACAAATCACCATATCTCCACTGGTTTTAATGGAGTTCATTTTTATCAGCAGGGGATCATGACCTTCATAGAATCATAGAATCACAGAATCATTCAGGTTGGAAAAGACCCTTGGATCATCAAGTCCAACCATCAGCCCTACTCTACAAAGTTCTACAGATCCTTCTGCACTCCAAGGTATACAGATGCAAACAAATATGTTTGCATTTGCTACCCAACCTTGCAGGACTTAGGAACATGTCTCCAGTGGAGTCTTTGGTAGGCACACTCCCAAAGTACTACAAATTTTTACCTAATAGTTGCACTGTCTCTCCTATCTGAAAACTAATCAGTAGATTATAAAGACGATTTGGGCAAAACTACTTAAGAGATCATCTAAACTCTCCAAATACTGAGGCTAATAGATAAGGGCTAAATTTATAAAAAATTATATAAAAAGAATATATAACAGGATACAATCAGCCACAGGTATTAAAAGAGTAAATACTATTAGTATTATGTGAATCAAAGAACACCCCACCCCCCTGCTTTAGCTATAATCAGGAGCTCAGTTACAACACAAAATTGAAGTACTCTCATTAGCAGGATTAAAATAAACAAGATCTGGCCAAGTGAAATGGAGTCTGTTTATTTGGGTATGTAGTGGTGATAAAGTATTCACAAGGTTTTACTTAAATCTTCAAGGCTGCACTCCTTGAGGTCCCCTTATAGTCATCAGAGAAAGTAATTACTTTTGCATCACCTCCAAAGGTCCTGAGCCTCTACTCACCATAGAGGGTGGTGAGAGACACCTAGTTTGGTAAGTTGAAGTTTTGTCTTGTGAACAGTCCCCCAAAATACATTCGAAAACCCACAAACTTTTGAAAGTAGATTGTAACAGGCCTTCATGAAGCACCCTGGATATTTTGGACATATCCACCTGAAACTGGTATCAATATTTCAAATATAAAGTCATTGTTTTTCAAAAGTAGCCCTACATGTTCAAGAACACATCTGTAGACTCTAGCTTTTCAACATAGTGGAGTAAAAGGGAGCAATATTAATTTATTACGTCCATGGTGAGATCAGATGTCTTTTGAATTCCATAATACATAACATCTAGAGTCTTAGTTATAAACTTAAAAACTATTTTACTTTAGTCTTAAAGGATTCCTTCAAATATTTGTATGGCAACAAAACAGTCAGGAGATTCTATCCATGCCAGTATGCAGGGCCTCGAGATACAACAGCTGAATTAGAATCTAGACTGCAAACAGCAGAAGTGGTCAGGATCTATCTGTGTTCCCTGTGCAGGAAAAGTGATGTTGGAGTAGTGAATAAAATGCAGAGCTTGAGCCTCACTGAATTTTTAAGAATGGTCCTCCTCAGCCAAGTAAAGGAATAAATATATGCAGGTACTGGGCAGTATAAGGTTGTAAACAGGCTACATCAATATAAGCCTAGTTATATCACACACGTCTGTGTGTGCCATTGACTGCAGAAACTACAAAGCAGTAAGTAATTTATCTTGATAGGCATCCTGGCCTTTTTTCCTTAAACACCACTATAAATAGTTATTTGTAAACACACAAAACAGGCTTAAGATTCAGAGCATTCCTGATATTTGAGGGTACTCAGATATAAGTTCATGTTACATTCCTGGGCTTACATATTGGTTTAAAATAACAGAAGTTTAAACAAAGCAATAATACTTCACTGGAATGCTTAAAACTACATACATGATTTTAAAAAAACTACATACATGATTAAAAAAACCCTTTATAATCTTAATCCATATTGTACTCAAAGGCTCTCCTGAAAATAGATTTCCATACTTAAAGGCCTATAGTAGCTGTACCATGACTCTGTGGTAAACATCTTTTGATTTAGTTCAATGTATCCAAGGACAATTTTATTTTTAAAAAGACTAGCACATTTATTGAAATCAGTTCTCTATGGAAATATTCAAAAAAATGTCAAGCTAAAAGGTAAACACCAATCAATACTATGATTAGTTAATAAATGTCAGAGCTCTAATTAAATGACTGATCATTTCAGGCTATGTGTTGATTGACAGTAATCCTATATTCAATAATTATAGGGTAGTGTACATTCTACCTTAATTAAAAAAAAACAAAACCTCACCCAACCTAAATAAGATACACGAGGTCACGGTCCCTATAGAGATACCAGTCCCTATAGAGTCTGTTGTTATAACTTAGTTTTAAACATTCACCATTTAACACTTTTTGGTATATGGTGCTTATAAATGTTTCCTCTTTTGAATTATAAAATTTTGAATTCTAGACAAAATCATGAGAGCGATGAAAAAAAAAAAAGTTGTATAAAAAGCAATTTCACAATTTTTTATCACTGTTGAAACAATGCTGCTATTGCTTGGGAAAATTCCAGGCATGGATTTGTTGTACAGACACAAAAATAAGAAATTATTTTATTTTTTTTTTTACATACTCAGCTCATAGAAATCCTAATCTTTCAAATCCTGTTGTGTAATTTAACAAAGTAAAGACAATGGCAAGCATCTGTCTCAAAACAAACCCCAAACCATAAGCCTTCATAAGGGAAGATCCAGTTCAATCCTGTTGCAGTCTTCATTTATATTAAAACATATCAACTAATAGAGAAGGGCCAAGAGGTTTGTCAACTTGATTACAGTCATTTGCTTCTGCCAAAATTAGTTAACATAGTGCTTCAGCCATCAATAAGTAAATAAAACTAATTTCACTGTTTACATTCTTTGCTGGGAGAAGGCAAGCGACTTGTCACCTTTTAGGTCACACAGAGAGCGAAGAAATCCAAGAGGAGTGCTTTGCTATGAAACACCTGTGGGAAGTGCCAAGTCTGGGGCAGCCACACCACAAGAATGATAACAGGGCCCCAGAAACATCCTGATGATGGGAACAGCATAATACAGCATGGAAGGCCCAGAACAACAGTGTTTCAATAAACTCTGTCTTTTTCACAGTTCTTGCCAAAGTGAGTCCTCGGGACAGCTATTTCCGTATGGATAACCTCCCTCTCTCTGACATCTCATGAGGAACAAGTAACTAGAACCACATAATCTAAACCTTTCTCCAGCCAGTGGGTCTTACTCTAGTCAATCTGCTTGCCATCAGGCTCCTGGGTGAACCTCCTCCCTGACCCTTGTTCCCTGCACAGCCCCTGCTAGCTGCAGAACCTGCACTGCACCAGAAACTGCTCTGGCATTAGGCCCCCCAGAGACCCTGTTTTTCTTGGGGCAACATAGGCATACTATTACCAGAACATGAAAATCAAGCCTCAAGTGTCTTGTTATCAAACAAGATGCTCTTTGTACCCAAATGCATCTGGCTTCCTTGTTCAATCCAATATAAAGAAAAGATCTCTCAAGTAAGCTTTCTTTCTTACTGCCTTCTTGTCCCAATCCTACAGTTCCCAGCACAGCAGGAACAAAACCTGTTGTAACCAAAAGGCAAAATCAAAGAAACTTAAATGCTCTTAAGAATCTCTTCGTACTTGTACCAACTTGTATATCACTAGGCCTTAGGAATATTTGACCCTTACATGCAGAATTAATGGAAACAATATTTTACCCTCCAAATTTTTAACTTGCTCCTCAAAGTACAACTTCCAAGTAACAAAACAAGATCTCTTGTTGAAGGTCATATGCATAGTTAAATAAACCAAAACTATGATCTTATCCAAAGCTAAAGATGTCAATGGACAAGTTTGTGTCAGATTCGAACACAAAAGGAAGCCAGCTGTTTACAATTCTAGTTTTCAAGTATGTCTCATTCTTTTAACAAACTTTTTAAAAGAGCTCATGTTCTCCATCCTGGAAATAGATAGGAATAGCTTTTTGAGTGCAGATAACCTCATTGAAACAATCAGACTATTTAGATGCATGAACAATTATGTGCACATATTTCCTTTTTTTTTTTTTCCCCCCCAAAAATCTTTAAGGATTCACAGCAATGCCACCTTATTAACTACTGCCTGAGAGATCTCTTAAATGAACATTTTAGAAGTTATTCAAGGAATCCTCTGACAAGACAGTAAAGGCAGAACTTGACATTTCTGACATTTTAAAGAAAAAAAATTCCTTTGAAAAGGCAAAAGCTCCCAACCCTTTTCATACAGCATTTCAAAGCATATTTTTACTGTATATCAAAAGCCTACAAAAGAAAATTAATTTACAAGTATATTTATTACTTTTCTTTGTTAATATAGGAAGCACAAAGAATGATTAACTCATGAGTATTTTAAGTCAAAAATCACTATTTTTACACAGTAACACAGATTCCCTATTCTAATAAACCAAGACTAGTGCACTTTTTTTAAAGACATCTGACTCAAGAAAACCTATTTCTGTGAAAAAATAGTAAGTATTTTTAAAAAGGGGAGGGGGGGGTAAAAGCCAAGGGAAAAGAAAAACAAAAACAACAACAAAAAAAACAACCAAGAGGGGCATGGAAAATCATATGCAACTGAGCAAATAAGGAATCTTTCATGTGGAACTGTTTCTCATTATAGATTTTTTTTTCCTCAACAGCTTCAATATGAGATTGTCATTTTTTTCCTCTTCAAGCCATCACAGACAGCTCCCTATGGATCTAATGCTGTGAGATGTGAAGTACCTCATAAGAAATGAATTACCTCAACCTCTATCAATACCAATTGGAGTACCGAGGGCTCTCCTCACTGTGTGAATTACCCTTTCTCAATCAATATGCAGGAAAAGTCTTGAATTTAAAGCCTCTCAGTATAACTCTCTTTTAGCATTCAATTACATCTAATTCATAATACTGCAAAACAAATTTAACTCTAAATGAGCATGCATGAAACAGCCTTAAAAAAAAGCAACAACAACAATTTTTAGAATGAATAATCCTTTAATTAAAAAAAAAAAAAAAGCAGAAATTTTCAGATCCTAATTAATCCTAAACTGTCAGAAAGAATTATGTTGCTGGAATATGCATAATATTGCATGTTCTAATCTACTCTGTGAAACATTAGTTTCAAGCAACTGAAGTTGGGGTGGGTAGCCAGGGTATCTCAAAGGAGAGAGCAGAACCCGTGGTTTCTGGTAAGAGAATAAGAATCTTAAATTCTCTTGAAAGTGACTATGAGCAAGCCAAAGAAGGGAAGGAGGAATCTATGTTGTTTTCAATTTTGACTGTTTCTTTCTGATATATAAGGCAAATATCTCATTATATCAGTTTTTCTCTTACTTTTTCACACTGGCAATATTAGAAAAATTCAGCATGATTCCAAGCTGATCCTAAAAAAAAAAAAAACCCATACTTAAGGTTAATTTGCTTTTTACTAAGAAGCAATTTTCTAAGTTCCTAGTAGACAAGTTTTTAATTGAATATCCATCTACCATTCACCAAAGTGTTCCAGCAGTTTTATAGAAGGAAAATAGGAAATTAGTTGGAGAAAAACTCATCCTACAGCAGCAGCATAAGACTTTCCTATGATGAACTATCATATAAATTGCTTGGAGATTATATGTTGTTATGAGAAGGAGGAAGGGGATAGAGGGTGAAGAAAATTCAAAATAAAATATAGTAGAGTTTCTGAGACAGTCCTTCTCATCCAGATTGTTTAAAGGTCTTAGCTGTACTCTAAATCAAAATGTGATGGTCTTAAACAGAAGTCATAAACAGGGAAAAATGTCCAGCGCTAAGCTACTTGAATTCTTCCATACCTAGGGATAGACTGAGTTAATACAACTTCTAAAGTGGTATTTCTGCAGCAAAGCAAAGGCACATCCTGCATTTTTCAAGACAACAAAAACAATCTTACTGTGGTTTTAGATGGGGTATTTTAATGCACTATGTACTACATAAATAGATTCCAACAGACTTAAGAGAAGTGTAACAGCATTCAAATATGTCAGCATCATATATATAAAATACATACAAACCTTTTTTTAAATATATAGAGTGATTACAGATATATTTCTGGAAAAAAAAATAACCAACAACTTTTTCAGGTCCTCATAGCCACTCCGTACTATCCAATAGCATCACACTTTCTCCTTATATTCCCATTATATCAAAGAGTAACATGAAGAGATAAGGAAGGTAGAACAGTAGAACTAAGAAGGTAATTTCTTTTTTTCCTTTATGAAGTTTGCTGTGTTGACATATTTATTGTTCTGAGATAATCCCTATGATCCTATTCATGATCAGTTATGGAACAGACATGCCATGATATTTCTTTTACTGGAAAACCAGCATGCTCTTGTATCGCCATGGATGGGTAATGAAGATTGATTTCCCTGATTCCTTTGATCTGAGATTTCAGCTATGCACATGTCCATAAACAAAGGAAATTCCACTTGTAATTATTCTAAAAAGGCATTTAGTTTCACTCACACATAACTCACACTCTACAACATTTCTGCGGAATGATTTGAAGGAAGCTGTTTGAGACAAACATGGGTGGAAACATGACAGATCTTGGTTTACAGACAGAAACTTTATGAAAATAGCTACTTGTCAAAGACTTCAGCTCTAAACCAGGCAAAGTTTGGTCATTTCAGCTAACATGCACATTATGGATTTGGTTTTGTTCATAACCATACTTCAAATAGAAGTTAAAGGATGAAACCCCAAACAGACAAAACCTGTTAATTCCATTTAATTATGTTTTACATGTATTAGTTAATCCCTTTCTAATCCAGAGCAATTAATTTAACACCATACTGTGATGCAATATGTGAATCTAGGAGACTAGAAGTCACTTAATGTGCAATGAATGAAAATCCAGCTTTTAGGGAGAAGACTAAGGCAAGTGGTTTAAAAATTTAGCTCTCAAATTTACAAATACTTCAGCTAAACACTCATCAGCATCCTGTACATATAATGAATCCAGATTGTATGAATTCCTTTATACATGTCTTGTCTATACAGAGGACTACAAGATAAGAGGTAGCAACATAAGAAGTTTTGGGGATTGTCAGAGCAAATAATAGCTGATGCAATCACTTCACCAGGTGAATTCTGTACTATCAGTCACTTCCGAATAAAACATACCATTATTTATAGCAACACAATGAAATTACTCAAAGATGTTATTCTCAGAAGCTCATGACTAAATGTTTTTCATACTCAAATGTTATTTTAAAAAATCACTATTGTTAACTAGAGAAAATCTATTCTACTTCAGATAGTTTCTGCTGTTAGCACTTATGGGGGAAAGAACATGAAAGAGATTGATAAAAGAGCACTTGAATGATCCTTTTACATTGACGACTGCCAGGAAAGAGGACATTGCATAGCCATTTATTTAGCAGATTGATTTGGAGAGTGAGAAACCGGAGCATTACAGTGCCTGTTGGATTATATTCTCAGTACAGGTTTAAAGATCCTGTGTTTCTATGCTACATGAGAGAAAAAAAAGCAACTTGTTAAATGTAGCAGCTAACAAACAGAGCAAGTGAGGCTGTATGTGATGGCATGCAGGGAAGACAACTGAAAATTACAGTCTCCTACAGGGCAGGTAAGATCAAGAAAGTCAGCTATTCAGGGCATATTCCTCTGCAGTTCTATGCAGAAATTCTCTATGTTTTTTCCCCTATTTATTTTTACACAGAAAAAAACCCCAAATGGAACCCCCTGTGGAAAAATTCACTCAGCATGCAACATTTTTAACATTCTAATGAAGTGATCATATTTTATGTTGGAAGTTCTTTTTCTTCAGGACTTTTAGTTTAAACTTTGTAGAGCATTTCTGTTTAAATTAAGATTTCCAAAGTTTCATATTTCATTTTTTTAACCATTTACATTCCTAATTAGCCAAAGAATTAATGTACTATAAATTAACCTACATTCGCATACAATTGTCATCAGATCTATGAAAGATTATAGCAAAAAAGGAAAGGAAATGAAAGTATCTAATTAGAACAGAATCAGTAGAAAAGTAACTGGGAATTATGTTGGGTAAAGCTAGGAGCAGAAGAAAGATTCATTAAAGGTTTGAGAGAGATGTGTGTAAGTTAAAATCCTGTGCTGACGCATCATTAATTGTACAGAGTAAGCTTTTAACTGACAGGCAGCAGTGAAGATCAGGTAAAAGGTAATGAAAAGTCCTTGATATTAGCAGAAAGCTCAAGAAGGGCTATTAATACATAGGTAGAAGAAAAGATACAGGAAGCATTGTGACATGGCTATAGAAGGTAAGAGTCATGCAGACTGATGAAGTTCAAAGGTCAAGAGGAATATACCCTGTAGAGGTATAGCCTATTGATTTTAAGAATAGTGTTCATGCTTTTAGGTAGCCACACATAATGAAGCAATGGATAACATAAATGCTCTGTAAAAGAGAAATCAATGGTTGCAATCTGGTGACAGCATTTTGTAATGACACCAGTTATCTCAGTTGAAGTAGAACCAGGCAAGCTGTCTGAATACCCAGTGACATGAGCTAGTTTCATGGACTATCTCTGCTGACTGTACATATCGTATCAGAAGCAAAAACACCTAACAGATTCAAATTAGGGTTTTAGTGGAGGATAACATATTTTAAAAGTATGCTACTTATGTCTTATCAAGAGATCAGTAAAAATTACAAACCCAGGGTCTAGCAAAGGCTGTGTTGAAGGTAGGCAAGCATTCAGTTTAAGACACTGCACCCACTTGGTATGCCTCTACTGGCACAATACCAGAGATATGGTGGTAAACTGCCACCGTGCAGTAGGAAAAAAGGTGAGAAAAGGAGCTTATAAAAAAAAAAAAAATCGGAAAAATAGAATGAGTTTTTTCATAAACGCAGCAATATCACAGAGCTCAAAGAACATTTTTTTCCTTTAAGATTTATATTCCTTCCTTCACTTCCAATGAAATAAATGAAATACATGGCTGAAATCTAATGAGTAACCTCCTCTTTCTATAAATGTGTGTTACTGAATTATACATGAAATTTAAAGAATGTCAAAAATACACAAAGTCAGGTTAAGTAGGATAACTGTAAATATTGTTCACTAGTTGCAACGTACATGTAAATTCAGATGGATGCATTTATATTAAAGAAATATTCAGGTTGTTTTATAATGACCTGTTACCAGGGTCTTAAAAGATACGTTGTCTGCTTGTGTACTCCAAAAGTAAACCACTATATAAGATTTGAAACTTTTCTTCATAATATCTACAGAGCATTTTCTCTTGGACCCCCCCTTACTGCTCCTCAAGATAGTGTACATAGGTCAGAGTAACTGCCACTAGTTCAGTTAACTCTCAACCACGTGGCTGGCACATAAAGGAGAATAAGAAAAGACAGGTGGAAGTCAAACGTCCACACAGACTGCAAACTTCAAGGAATAGCTTATTGGTAAGGAAGTCGTCTTTATTCTTTGCAAGTCCTTGTATATATTTTAACAACAGGTGCAGTCAGTTACCATTTTCATTTATTAGCTGGCAGATAGTTTTGAAGTTTCTCATGCAATTACTCATGGTAGCACCACCATGCCAAAAGCCATGTTATCTCCCAATTCTTCAAAGATGCTGCAGCATTTAATAAAAGTGGTGATGGAGCTCCAGGTGGCAACAGAGCAGCCATCTAGAGTTGCAATCTCAGCCCAGCCACAGAAGTTTTTGAGGACTCTTACAGTATGCTCTGATGATTGTAGAATGGCACCTTTCAGCAGTTTACATGCAGGCGCAGATACAGCTTGCTATCCACTTAGTTAGTCCTCTTGGAAACAGCTGGACACAAAGATCTCCCAATAGTAAGCATCAGTAACTTGAAAAAACTTCAGAAAGGGACTGTTCATTGACTCTGTGTGGTGTATGAAACATCATTCATGTGGAGAAAACATTCAAGCATGCATTTAAAGATGGTGCTAGTATGCATTCTGCTGATAGGTCATGATAGGTGTGAAGAAGAATCTTAATTCCACCATCTCCCTGCTGCTTCGAGTTTTGTTGCTATTAACTATATATCTATGCATTTGATGATACACAGATATATTGTTCAAACACACACAATACTCACATATACAAATATAAATTCAGATAGCAATATGTCAGACTGTACCTGGTTTACTTTATAAACACTCTTTGGACTGAAAAAACTCACAATACTGCATGCAGATCTGACAGAAATCCAAGCACAGCAAGTGCACAAAACTGAGTGACTAACCTGACAACTTACCATATTTGAGAGCCACCTGTTCAAGCATTGCAAATCAAAGAAAACCAAATTTTCTATTAATTTGAAACATAAATACTCACCGTTACCATGGAAAATACTGTTAATAAATGCCATGGAAAGAGAGTTTAGCATACAGTAAAATTGTGAATGAGATTCTGAGAATTAAGATAATGTTGATACGTATTAGATATATGTATCTTACTTCAGGCTTTCATAATAAAATACTTGCTATTGTGCTATGAACAGTATGGCAGAAAGTAAGCTTTTTTCTATAATCCCTCCCACTCCACTCTTGTTGCACCGAAAATTATCCCTACCTCCCTGTTCTAAAATCACTTTGAAGAGTATATGCCTATTTGCTGGGGGGAAAAAAAAGTGGAATCACTTCAAATATCAGCTGTTTATGGAAGTATAAAACATATTAAAAAACTCAGTGCTGAAAGTATAACTTCAGTTTTGCATCATCTTTTGTATGAAAATAAATATATTTTAAAATACACTTGTTATATCAAATACACTTCAGTGTGCTATGCTTCCAAACTGCCACAACAAGAACTGCCTAAAAACAAATGTCTGTGGATATCTCCTTTATCAAACTACTTAAATTTATCACACTGAAAGTACACTTTTAAATGTCTTTCAGCAATATTAAAGGGTGCATACATTCATTTTTAACTAGAGTATGTGTTCCAATGTAGACAAAATACCTCTACAATCACATGACAGTATTATATATTAAAAACAACTAAAATAATAATTGAACAAAACCACATTAATGGGATCATGGATCCAAGAGAATATAAGAGCAATTGTACATGAAAATGCTTTATGTCAGATTGTGCTGACAGCATAAGAGAAAATGGATGCTGTAGTAAACCATATTACATAAAGAGCAAATCTGATGTGACAGTGTATCTGCAAAGAATGTTAATAAGAACAAAACCAAAATCATAAAAAAAGAGAATGGGAAAGCTAAGCAGGAAAAGCAAAGCAAATATTCCAGGCAAGGTTTGTTCTGTAATTAAGAAACAGAAATTAAATTATAAACCATGGAAGAGCTGTTGTTTCCTACTCACAAGGCATGAGTGAGAAGGGTACTTGGAACTGAAATGAGTTTGCAGAGCCAGGGCTTGGTTTTGGTTGTTTAAGACTATCACACTCAGGCTCGTCTTTTTTTTTTTTTTTTTTTTTTAAATTACTGATACACTTCTTTTATGCTCATCCATACAACAGCAAATTAAATATACAGGATGTTTTTGCTACACTCAGAAAACCTCAAATGGGAACTAACACAAAACTGCTATTGCAGACATACACTGACATAATTTAAACTCAAGGGTACTGAGGTAAAAAAAAACACAGCAAAAATGAAAATTACAAAGTTGAAGGCTCTTCTTATGAAAGACTTGAGGTTTGGTGCTTCATTAAGCTATTCTGAGTGCAGGAACTTGGGTGAGAAGAGCCAAAATGCTTCCAGATTATTTTGCTGCTAAATCCAGGTTCAGAAAGACCTGGATCCTCACACACCACCTAATGAAACTACGGCAGTTAAAGAAAGCCGTAGAGAACCATGCCACTGTCTGAAGTCAGAAGATGGCAATAAATGACATGCCGTGATCCCTGCACACTACCTCTCCTAGCCTAAAGAGACATTAAGCCTATGTTAGCAGAGCAGGTGCCAATTAAAAGATTCTCCTGCTTTGGAGGAATCCCATTAACCTTCTCAGGGCAACTGCTTGTGTTCTCTAAGTGATCAAGAGAGGAGAACGGAAGACAGAGCTACAGGGCACAGAGCTATGTCTGATTTACACTACCCTGAAGAGACAATACAAACTTGTTCTAAGAAAAAGGAAAAAGTAACTTTGTGCTGTAAATTACATAGTCAAACAAGATCATTTCACATATTCCATACTGACCAAGTCCAAACCCAAAAGCTGAGATGTCCAACATAACAGTGATTTCATTGAATCATCATTATTTATCAGTAATAATCTCACAGTACTTTCAAGCATCTGAAAAACAGCATTCTTCTTAAATTAGTGACATTTAAAAAAAAAAAAAAAAAAAAAAAGAGGTAGATGGAAGCTATAGAGACTGGAACAAAACAGAGCTTTTAAAACATGTTGGCTAAATCCACTATAAGCTGCACAACAGCAGCGTGCTCTGAAAAGTCCCTAACAATATATGGACAATGCATACTTGGAGCCTCTGGGTATTTTTATCCATGTTTCAAAAAGTTTTCAGAAGGAACAAGGTTGCAGTACTTGCAAAAATATTAAGTGCAGGTTTTGTTTAGAATACATAACTACATACATACTCTACAAAAGCTTTAAAAAAAATGATGCTTATAGCATGTCAGCTTTGTTACTGTTTTTGCAGTAAGCAGCCATCACTACCCAAGTGACAGTAGAAATTATGTGCATAGGGTAGATCAAACAGGCTAAATGAAATAAATACACTGCAAAATATCCACTTATTTCTCATACAATAAAGAGACAAAGATCCCATGATATGCAAAACATCTTTAACCACTTATAACTCTCTATATTAGTTACGGCATTTACTAAAAATGTTGTACGTTAAAATTAACATTATTAGCTGTTTTAACACTAGTTTGTTAGCGATCACAATGTTGTGAAATGTGCAACATACAAATAAGTGCTATGCTTTTAACAAATTCCATCCACTAAAAAATGATCCCCTAATGGCATCCGATATAATTTTAAAAGATAAATACTCTTAAATTTTACCTGTAACCTGAGCGTAAATAAAAACAAATCAATAAAACAGACAGGTTCAATGCATAAGTTGAAAGAGCTGGTAAACCTAAATACACC